>NC_138295.1:63677500-64277500 GCF_965601325.2 Salmo salar
TACGTTTGCCCACTGACAAAGAAATGATCAGTCTATAATTTTAATGGTAGGTTTATTTGAACAGTGAGAGACAGAATAACAACAAAAAAATCCAGAAAAACGCATGTCAAAAATGTTATAAATTGATTTGCATTTTAATAAGGGAAATAAGTATTTGACCACGTCTCAATCAGAAAGATTTCTGGCTCCCAGGTGTCTTTTATACAGGTAACGAGCTGAGATTAGGAGCACACTCTTAAAGGGAGTGATCCAAATCTCAGTTTGTTACCTGTATAAAAGACACTTGTCCACAGACGCAATCAATCCGATTCCAAACTCTCCACCATGGCCAAAGAGCTCTCCAAGGATGTCAGGGACAAGATTGTAGACAAGGCTGGAATGGGCTACAAGACCATCGCCAAGCAGCTTGGTGAGAAGGTGACAACAGTTGGTGCGATTATTCGCAAATAGAAGAAACACAAAAGAACTGTCAATCTCCCTCAGCCTGGGGCTCCATGCAAGATCTCACCTCGTGGAGTTGCAATGATCATGAGAACGGTGAGGAATCAGCCCAGAACTACACGGGAGGATCTTGTCAATGATTTCAAGGCAGCTGGGACCATAGTCACCAAGAAAACAATTGGTAACACACTACGCCGTGAAGGACTGAAATCCTGCAGCGCCCGCAAGGTCCCCCTGCTCAAGAAAGCACATATACATGCCCATTTGAAGTTTACCAATGAACATCTGAATGATTCAGAGGACAACTGGGTGAAAGTGTTGTGGTCAGATGAGACCAAAATGGAGCTCTTTGGCATCAACTCAACTCGCCGTGTTTGGAGGAGGAGGAATGCTGCCTATGACCCCAAGAACACCATCCCCACCGTCAAACATGGAGGTGGAAACATTATGCTTTGGGGGTGTTTTTCTGCTAAGGGGACAGGACAACTTCACCGCATCAAAGGGACGATAGACGGGGCCATGTACCGTCAAATCTTGGATGAGAACCTCCTTCCCTCAGCCAGGGCATTGAAAATGGGTCGTGGATGGGTATTCCAGCATGACAATGACCCAAAACACACGGCCAAGGCAACAAAGGAGTGGCTCAAGAAGAAGCACATTAACCTCTTATGGCTAGGGGGCAGTATTTTCACGGCTGGATAAAAAACGTACCCGATATTATCTGGTTACTAATCCTACCCAGTAACTAGAATATGCATATACTTATTATATATGGATAGAAAACACCCTAAAGTTTCTAAAACTGTTTGAATGGTGTCTGTGAGTATAACAGAACTCAAATGGCAGGTCAGAACCTGAGAGATTCCTTTACAGGAAGTGGCCTGTCTGACCATTTCTGGAACTTCTTTGCCATCTCTATCTTTTACAAAGGATCTCTGCTCTAACGTGACACTTCCTACGTCGTCCATAGGCGCTCAGAGCCCGGGAAAAACCTGAATGTCGTCATCCCAGCCCCAGGCTGAAACACATTATCGCCTTTCTCAAGTGGCCGATCAAGGGACTGTGGGCTTAGGCGCGTGACCTGGGTGCCCCCGTCTTTGTGATTTTTCCTCTGTTTGCCGAAAAGGAGATTCCCGGTCGGAATATTATCGCTTTTCTACGAGAAAAATGGCATAAAAATTGATTTTAAACAGCGGTTGACATGCTTCGAAGTACGGTAATGGAATATTTAGCATTTTTTTGTCACGAATTGCGCCATGCGCACGACCCTTCTTACCATTCGGATAGTGTCTGGGACGCACGAACAAAACATCGCTATTCGGATATAACGACGGATTATTTTGGACCAACCCAACATTTGTTATTGAAGTGGCAGTCCTGGGAGTGCATTCTGACGAAGACAACAAAAGGTAATCAAACTTTTATAATAGTAAATCTGATATTGGTGAGTGCTAAACTTGCCGGGTGTCTAAATAGCTAGCCCGTGATGGCTGGGCTATGTACTTAGAATATTGCAAAATGTGCTTTCACCAAAAAGCTATTTTAAAATCGGACATATCGAGTGCATAGAGGAGTTCTGTATCTATAATTGTTAAAATAATTGTTATGCTTTTTGTGAACGTTTATCGTGAGTAATTTAGTAAATTGTTAGCAAATTCCTCCGGAAGTTTGCGGGGGGTATGCTAGTTCTGAACGTCACATGCTAATGTAAAAAGCTGTTTTTTGATATAAATATGAACTTGATTGAACAAAACATGCATGTATTGTATAACATAATGTCCTAGGTGTGTCATCTGATGAAGATCATCAAAGGTTAGTGCTGCATTTAGCTGTCTTCTGGGTTTTTGTGACATTATATGCTAGCTTGAAAAATGGGTGTTTGATTATTTCTGGCTTGGTACTCTGCTGACATAATCTAATGTTTTGCTTTCGCTGTAAAGCCTTTTTGAAATCGGACAGTGTGGTTAGATAAAGGAGAGTCTTGTCTTTATTAAAATGCTGTGAAATAGTCATATGTTTGAAAAATTGAAGTTTTTGTATTTTTGAGGAATTTGTAATTCGCGCCACGCCTATCATTGGATATTGGAGCAGGTGTTCCGCTAGCGGAACGTCTAGATGTAAGAGGTTAAGGTCCTGGAGTGGCCTAGCCAGTCTCCAGACCTTAATCCCATAGAAAATCTGTGGAGGGAGCTGAAGGTTCGAGTTGCCAAACGTCAGCCTCGAAACCTTAATGACTTGGAGAAGATCTGCAAAGAAGAGTGGGACAAAATCCCTCCTGAGATGTGTGCAAACCTGGTGGCCAACTACAAGAAAAGTCTGACCTCTGTGATTGCCAACAAGGGTTTTGTCATCAAGTACTAAGTTATGTTTTGCAAAGGGGTCAAATACTTATTTCCCTCATTAAAATTCAAATCATTTTATAACATTTTTGACATGCGTTTTTCTGGATTTTTGTTGTTGTTATTCTGTCTCTCACTGTTCAAATAAACCTACCATTAAAATTATAGACTGATCATTTCTTTGTCAGTGGGCAAACGTACAAAATCAGCAGGGGACCAAATACTTTTTCTCCTCACTGTACACACACAATCCCTAAAGCAGCAATTTCATCAAAGACAAACAGCTGGTGAACTGGGTTAGTCTTTCATCCAATCTGTTTTTTTCCCCCTCATAAAGCCATCTTCTAACAGTTTCATAATGAACGTCCCGCGTGTGTCTGTCTGCGAAGTCAGTGATGGAATATTTATGGAGTATACTTATGGGACGTATACTTCTCACATCTTTATTCTTCCTTAGAATCCCCAGCTTCTTCTCCAAAACCTAGACCTTAATCTGAACCCAATACTAAACCTGGCAAGCGTCTTCACGGACATGTTCAACATCTCCTTGTCCCAGTCTGTAATTCCAACATGTTTCAGAACTCAAAAGTAACCTGCCTAAATGACTATCGTCCCGTAGCACCTGCTTCTGTAACCATGAAATGCTTTGGATCCTAGAATTTCTGCCCCCCCCCCCCCCCCCCCCTCCCCCCCAGGTGGTGAGGGTAACAACACATGCGCCACGCTGACCCTCAACACGGGGGCCCCTCAGGGGTGTCTGCTTAGCCCCTTCCCAAACTCCCTGTTCACCCATAACTGTGTGGCCATTCACGACTCCAACACAATCATCAAGTTTGCTGACGACACGACGGTGGTAGGCCTGACTATTAGACAGCCAACAGGGAGAAGGTCAGAGAGCTGGCAGTGTGGTGCCAGGACAATAACCTCTCCCTCAATTTCAGCAAGACAAAGGAGCTGATCGTGGACTACAGGAAATGGCGAGCACGCCCCCATCCACATCGACAGGGCACAATACTGAAGAAGGCGTGACAGCTCCTCTCTCCCCTCAGGAGGTTGAAAAGATATTGCATGGCCGCTCAGATCCTCAAAAAGTTCTACAGTTACTCCATTGAGAGCATTTTGACTGGCTGCATCACCGCTTGGTATGACAACTGCCCCGCCCTCGATCGCAAGGTGCTACAGAAGGTGGTGCGGATGGCCATCCAGGACCTCTATACCAGGTGGTGTCAGAGAAAGGCCGGGGAAATTGTCAAAGAAACCAGCCACCTAAGCCATAGACTGTTCACTCTGCTACCAAACGGCAAGCGGTACTGGAGCGCCAAGTCTGGGACCAAAAGGCACCTGATCAGCTTCTATCCCCAAGCCATAAGGCAGAGAGAGAGAGAGACACACACAGAGGGATAGAGTGAGAGAGAAAGAGAGAGATATGTTCTGCAATAAACTGTGATAGCCTCTCTCTCTTTCTCTTTTCTCTCTCTCCCTCTCCCTCTGTCTCACTCTCTCACCATCTTTCTCTCTTATGGTCACTTACTGTCTGCAGCATACCACCCTGCATCCCACTGCTGGCTTTCCTCAGAAGCTAAGCAGGGTTGGTCCTGGATGGAAGACCAGATTCTGCTGGAAGTGGTGTTGGAGGGCTGGTAGGAGGCACTCTTTCCTTTGGTCCCTCCCAAAAATATCCCAATGCCCCAGGCTAGTGATTAGGGAACGTTACCCTGTGAATGATGGGTTGTTAAATGGGTATCCTGACTCTCTGTGTTCACTAAAGGTCTGATGTCACTCATCATTAGATTAGGATTGTTAACCTTGGTGTCCTGGCTAAATTCCCAATCTGGCCCTCATACCGTCAACCCCAGTTTCCAATTGGCTCATTCCTCTCTGTTGTAACTATTCCCCAGGTTGTTGCTGTAAATGAGAATGTGTTCTCAATCAACTTACTAGGTAAATAAAGGGTTTAAAAATAAAAGTCCCTCAAGTGCTCTTTTCACATGATACACTTGCTTACCAAACATACTGTATTCATGTCTTTGCTGATAGCTAGAACGATATTTTAATGGATTCCAGAGTTCTTAAACTAAACACACATGATAACAGATAATGATACTGTGATAGTAAGCAATAATGACCAGATACACAGATGAGACATTCATTGACGGTAGTTCTCCAATTGGCAGCCAGTCTTATAGATTACGTGTTTTATTTGAAAGGTGTGCGTATGGTTCTGGTGATAATAATTGGAACATGATACAGTAAGTCACTTTATATCACTAATCTGATGCCCTTCAGCCTTCATCTGAACATGACAATAAGGATAGCAACAGAACACATTGCTGTTTCGTACATTAAAGGACAGGACAGGGCAATAAAGTCATGAAAGTCAGTAAGTTCACACGTCAACTCTATCTGGACTTAAGGAGACCTGTGTTTAGTTGACAATCAAGCAAGGCTTGACTGCATAGCGTACCTGTCTACGGACATGACAGGTGATCAGAAGATTAACATGAAGAAAGAGGAGAAAAGTGAGTGTGTGTCCCTGTCTCCGATGGGGGACTGTGTACCTTCCCCCCCAGAGTGGGAGAGGATATGTGTTTTCTGGGACGGGTGACCTGGGGTGCTCTCTGGGCTTGCGTCTGCTGCAGGCAGGGTACGGGGTGGTGTTCGGCAGCCGAAGCACAGGTACAACAACCGTTCACAGCGCACACTGGATGCTCTGTACAATAAGTAGGGTTGTTCCGAAAGCTCTGACCTCACAACTACAGTCAAGCACCCAAGCTAACTGGCATACATTAGCTAGGTACTTCCAGACATAAAATGAGAGAACACCCATGTCTGACCATTTTACTTGCTCTCGCAGAGCTGGTCAGGCTTTTTTATGTTATCCAGAACGCCTACTTTCCTGAATCGTGTCACAATTGTGCACCGCCCTATGGGACTCCCGGTCAAGGACTGTTGTGACACAGTCTGGGATCAAACTCCAGACTGTAGTGACGCCGCAACACTAAGATGCGGTGCCTTCGATCGAGGAATGTTTTTATATATTGATCTGTATCTACAGTATGTGTATGTTGATGTACTGTAAATGTGGTTATAATGTTATGTACCTGAACAGTCTGGTCTCTGGAGCTGAGGTGGTTAAATGATTCAACACCGTGTCTGCCTGGGCTCTGCAGAATGGACCACTGGCCGGGAAACAGGTACACACACATAAACACCTAACAATAAAGAAAACAAATAATTGAGAAAATATCAGGGAGTATTTTGTGGGTTGTGAGGCCAGTGTGGAGGCATTTTGTTTGTTTTACTTACAATTTTTTTTATTGAATTTCCATTACCTGGTGAAACAAGGACATCATTGTTATAGTATACAAACACACACACACACTTAGTTATGTTGTGGAGATGAGGCACTAGCAGTCATGCCTCAGCTTCAGAGAGAAAAACAAACACCTCAACCCTCTGGAGAGCAAACCTGAATCTGCCTCACATGCTCTTTGAACACACACACTGCTCTTCCCTCATAACTACCTGTTTTTCAACAAATAGAGCACTGCAGTAGTGTTTGTGTGTTAATGTGTGTATGTGTGCGAGAGAGAGAGAGAGAGAGAGAGAGAGAGAGAGAGAGAGAGAGAGAGAGAGAGAGAGTGTGTGAGAAAGAGGTGTGTGTGTGCGTGCGTGCGTATGTGCATTCCCTGCCTTGCAGTTTGATTAAATCCGCAGGGGTGCTCTGCTTGTGTCACAATTACATTCAGATAGAGATCCTTGGTCCCTCGTCCCCATACTATTACTTTACTAGTAATGTACAGAGACACGGCTCGCTGCCTGGTCCACTTACACACAATATTGAGTGAAACTACTCTTAACCCTCCCCCCTAATACACAATATATACAAAAGTATTTGGACACCCCTTCAAATAAGTGGATTCGTCAATTTCAGCCACACCCGTTGCTGACCTGTATTAAGTCAAGCACACAGCCATGCCATCTCCATAGACAAACATAGGCAGTAGATTGGCCAACGTGGCACCTTCATAGGCTGCCACCTTTCCAACAAGTCAGTTTGTAAAATTTCTGCCCTGCTAGAGCTGCCCCAGTCAATTGTAAGTGCTGTTATTGTGAAGTAGAAACCTCTAGGAGCAGCAACGGCTCAGCCGTGAGGTGGTAGGCCACACAAGCACACAGAACGGGATCGCCGAGTGTTGAAGCGTATAGCATGTAAAAAGTCCTCAGTTGCAACACTCACTACCGACTTCCAAACTCCCTCTGGAAGCATATACTATCTGTGTACCGTATACATGTATATGTCAGCAGTATATTTGCTGATATATGTTTCTATATTGCTGATATATGTGTATATATACTGCTCAAAAAAATAAAGGGAACACTTAAACAACACATCCTAGATCTGAATGAAAGAAAAAATCTTATTAAATACTTTTTTCTTTACATAGTTGAATGTGCTGACAACAAAATCACACAAAAATAATCAATGGAAATCCAATTTATCAACCCATGGAGGTCTGGATTTGGAGTCACACTCAAAATGAAAGTGGAAAACCACACTACAGGCTGATCCAACTTTGATGTAATGTCCTTAAAACAAGTCAAAATGAGGCTCAGTAGTGTGTGTGGCCTCCACGTGCCTGTATGACCTCCCTACAACGCCTGGGCATGCTCCTGATGAGGTGGCGGATGGTCTCCTGAGGGATCTCCTCCCAGACCTGGACTAAAGCATCCGCCAACTCCTGGACAGTCTGTGGTGCAATGTGGCGTTGGTGGATGGAGCGAGACATGATGTCCCAGATGTGCTCAATTGGATTCAGGTCTGGGGAACGGGCGGGCCAGTCCATAGCATCAATGCCTTCCTCTTGCAGGAACTGCTGACACACTCCAGCCACATGAGGTCTAGCATTGTCTTGCATTAGGAGGAACCCAGGGCCAACCGCACCAGCATATGTTCTCACAAGGGGTCTGAGGAGCTCATCTCGGTACCTAATGGCAGTCAGGCTACCTCTGGCGAGCACATGGAGGGCTGTGCGGCCCACCAAAGAAATGCCACCCCACACCATGACTGACCCACCGCCAAACCGGTCATGCTGGAGGATGTTGCAGGCAGCAGAAAGTTCTGTCACGTGCTCAGTGTGAACCTGCTTTCATCTGTGAAGAGCACAGGGCGCCAGTGGCGAATTTGCCAATCTTGGTGTTCTCTGGCAAATGCCAAACGTCCTGCACGGTGTTGGGCTGTAAGCACAACCCCCACCTGTGGACGTCGGGCCCTCATACCACCATCATGGAGTCTGTTTCTGACCGTTTGAGCAGACACATGCATATTTGTGGCCTGCTGGAGGTAATTTTGCAGGGCTCTGGCAGTGCTCCCCCTGCTCCTCCTTGCACAAAGGCGGAGGTAGCGGTCCTGCTGCTGGGTTGTTGCCCTCCTACGGCCTCCTCCACGTCTCCTGATGTACTGGCCTGTCTCCTGGTAGCGCCTCCATGCTCTGGACACTACGCTGACAGACACAGCAAACCTTCTTGCCACAGCTCGCATTGATGTGCCATCCTGGATGAGCTGCACTACCTGAGCCACTTGTGTGGGTTGTAGACTCCGTCTCATGCTACCACTAGAGTGAAAGCACCGCCAGCATTCAAAAGTGACCAAAACATCAGCCAGGAAGCATAGGAACTGAGAAGTGGTCTGTGGTCCCCACCTGCAGAACCACTCCTTTATTGGAGGTGTCTTGCTAATTGCCTATAATTTCCACCTGTTGTCTATTCCATTTGCACAACAGCATGTGACATTTATTGTCAATCAGTGTTGCTTCCTGAGTGGACAGTTTGATTTCACAGAAGTGTGATTGACTTGGAGTTACATTGTGTTGTTTAAGTGTTCCCTTTATTTTTTTGAGCAGTGTATATTGTTGATATACTGGATGTGTATAAACATACAAAACATGAGGAACACTCTTTCCATGATATAACAATGTGCGTTGAGAGTTGGGAACCAAGTTCAGGGAGTGAGTGTTTTAATAAAATAAACAGAACAAACCAAAGGGAGTGACATAATTAGGGAAGGGTAGTGATGGAGTCCAGGTGAGTCTGACGACGCGCAGGTGCACGTAACGATGGTGACAAGTGTGCGCCATAACGAGCAGCCTGGTGACCTAGAGGCCGGAGAGGGAGCACACGTGACACATGAAATAGACAGACCAGGTGAATCAAGGTGAAAGCTATGATCCCTTATTGATGTATGTCATCTGTTAAATCCCCTTCAATCAGTGTCAATCAGGAGACAGGTTATAGAAGGATTTTTAAGCCTTTTGACAATTCAGACATAAATTGTGTATGTGTGCCATTCAGAGAGTGAATGGGCAAGACTAAATATATAAGTACCTTTGAATGTGGTATGGTGGTAGGTGCCAGGTGCACCAGTTTGAGTGTGTCAAGAACTGCAAAGTGTGTATCAAGAATGGTCCACCACCCAAAGGACATGCAGCCAACTTGACACAACTGTGGGAAGCATTGGAGTCAACATGGGCCAGCATCTCTGTGGAAAGCTTTTGACACCTTTAGAGCCCATGCCTTGACAAATTGAGGGTGTTATGAAGGCAAAAGAGGGTACAACTCATTTTTAGGAAGGCGTTCCTAATGTTTTGTACACTCAATGTATATCTGCAGGTATATAAATATTGTTCATATATTACCTACTTACTTAGGCCTTTGTATTCCTTGCGGAACATAGGCCATCAATGAATCTCCTCCATCCCTTTCAGTCTTGTACCCTCCGCTCCATGTGTTTCCATATTGTTGATTAACAGTATGTGTATAAATATGTCAGGTGTATCTGCATTTGTGTATATATTGTTGATATACAGTACCAGTCAAACGTTAGGACACACCTACTCAGTCAAGGGTTTTTCTATATTATTACTATTTTCTACATTGTAGAATAATAGTGAAGACATCAAAACTATGAAATAACACATATGGAATCATTCAGGAGCATTGGTGTCGCTGAGGAGTCTTTGGCCTGGTTTGCTAACTACCTATCTCAAAGAGTGCAGTCTCAGCCACTGCCTGTTACCAAGCGAGTACCGTAATTTCCGGACTATTAAGCGCACCTGAATATAAGCCGCACCCACTGAATTTTTATTTTATTTTTTATTTTGAACATAAATAAGCCGCACATGTCTATAAGCCGCAGGTGCCTACCGGTACATTGAAACAAATGAACTTTACACAGGCTTTAATGAAACACGGCTTGTAACAAAAATAAATAGCCTTTAACGAAACACGGCTTGTAACAAAAATAAATAGGCTTTAATGAAACACGGCTTGTAACAAAAGATAAAAAATTTGCAGTAAACAGTAGCCTACCAAGAAAGTCATTGGTCACTATCTTCCTCCTCCTGTGCACTGAAACCATCTCCTTCGGTGTCGGAGTTGAATAGCCTCAGAATTGCTTCATCCGATATTGGATCGTTTTCAATGTCACTCTCGTCACTTTCATCCGGAGGCAAATCCCCCGCTGAGCCCTCTTCAACACGCAGCAGTCCAGCCTTTCGAAACCCATTGATGATAGTGGATTTTTTGACAATGCTCCACGCTGTCAGGACCCACAAATTTGAAAGCGGGAAAAATCCATATATTAGCCGCGTCATTGTTTAAGCCGCGAAGTTCAAAGCGTGTGAAAAAAGTTGCGGCTTATAGTCCGGAATTTACGGTACCCCAAGGCTCAATCCTAGGCCCCACGCTCTTCTCACCTCACATCATCAACATAGCTCAGGCAGTAGGAAGCTCTCTCATCCATTTATATGCAGATGATACAGTCTTATGCTCAGCTGGCCCCTCCCTCAGATTATGTGTTAAATACTCTACAACAAAGCTTTCTTAGTATCCAACAAGCTTTCTCTACACTTAACCGTGTTCTGAACACCTCCAAAACAAAGGTCATGTGGTTTGGTAAGAATAATGCCCCTCTCCCCACTGGTGTGATTACTACCTCTGAGAGTTTAGAGCTTGAGGTAGTCATCTCATACAAATACTTGGGAGTATGGCTAGACAGTACACTGTCCTTCTCTCAGCACATATCAAAGCCACAGGCTTAAGTTAAATCAAGACTTCGTTTCCTCTAACGTAACCGCGCCTCTTTCACCCCAGCTGCAAAACTAACCCTGATTCAGATGACCATCCAACCCATGCTAGATTACGGAGACACAATTTATAGATCGGCAGGTAAGGGTGCTCTCGAGTGGCTAGATGTTCTTTACCATTCGGCCATCAGATTTTCCACAAATGTTCCTTATACGACACATCACTGCACTCTATACTCCTTTGTAAACTGGTCATACCTGTATACCCATCGCAAGACCCACTGGTTGATGCTTATTTATAAAGCCCTCTTAGGCCTCACTCCCCCCTATCTGAGATATCTACTGTAGCCCTCATCCTCCACATACAACACCCGTTCTGACAGTCACATTCTGTTAAAGGTCCCCAAAGCACACACATCCCTGGGTCGCTCTCTTTTCAGTTCGCTGCAGCTAGCGACTGGAACGAACTGCAACAAAACACTCAAACTGGACAGTTTTATCTCAATCTCTTCATTCAAAGACTCAATCATGGAGACTCTTACTGACAGTTGTGGCTGCTTTGCGTGATGTATTGTTGTCTCTACCTTCTTGCTCTTTGTGCTGTTATCTGTGCCCAATAATGCTTGTACCATGTTTTGTGCTGCTACCATGTTGTGTTTCTACCATGTTATTGTCATGTTATGTTGCTACCATGCTGTGTTGTCATGTTTGCTGCCTTGCTATGATGTTGTCTTAGGTCTCTGTTTATGTAGTGTTGTCTCTCTTGTTGTGATGTCTTTTTTGTCCTATATTTGTATTTGATTTATTTTAGCATTTTTAATCCCAGCCCCCGTCCCCGCAGGAGGCCTTTTGCCTTTTGGCAGGCCGTCATTGTAAATAAGAATTTGTACTTAACTGACTTGCCTAGTTAAATAAAGGTTAAATAAAATAAAATAAATATACGCTTGATTCACAGTCTCCTCTGAACAGTTGATGTTACTTGAACTTTGTGAAGAATTTATTTGGCCTGCAATTTCTGATGTGCAGTTAACTCTAACGAACTTATCCTCTGCAGCAAAGGTAACTCTGGGTCTTTCATTCCTTTGGCTGTCCTCATGAGAGCCAGTTTCATCATAGCGCTTGATGGTTTTTGTGACTGCACTTGAAGAAACTTTCAAAGTTCTTGATATTTTCTGGATTGACTGACCTTCATGTCTTAACCTGTTTAGGATAGGGGGCAGTATTTTCACGGCCGGATAAAAACATACCCGATTTAATCTGGTTATTACTCCTGCCCAGAAACTAGAATATGCATATAATTGTTTTATTTGGATAGAAAACACCCTAAAGTTTCTAAAACGGTTTGAATGGTGTCTGTGAGTATAACAGAACTCATATGGCAGGCAAAAACCTAAGAAGATTCCAGGCAGGAAGTGGCCTGTCTGACAATTTGAAGTCCTTCTGTTGCATCTCTATCAAAATTACAGCATCTGTGCTGTTACATGACACTTTCTAAGGCTTCCATTGGCTCTCTAAAGCCTTTAGAATGCGGAATGACACGTCTCCTGTCTCTGGGCAAAGTATAGGAGCAGAGTTTGAAAGTGGCCTGCCTGGGGACAGTGAGTCTGGAGATGCTCGTTCACGAGACTTTGCCATTTTTTTCTTTCACTCTTTGGATGAATACAACGTTGCCTGGTTGGAATATTATTGCTATTTTACGAGAAAAATAGCATAAAAATTGATTTTAAACAGCGTTTTACATGCTTCTAAGTACGGTAATGGAATATTTTGAATTTCTTTGTCACGAAATGCGCTCGCGCGTTACCCTTCGGATAGTGACCTGAACGCACGAACAAAACGGAGGTATTTGGATATAACTATGGATTATTTGGAACCAAAACAACATTTCTTGTTGAAGTAGAAGTCCTGGGAGTGCATTCTGACAACGAACAGCAAAGGTAATCCAATTTTTCTAATAGTAATTCTGAGTTTAGGCTGCCCCGACGTTGGCGGGTCTGAATAGCTAGCCTTGATGGCCGAGCTATGTACTCAGAATATTGCAAAATGTGCTTTCGCCGAAAAGCTATTTTAAAATCGGACATAGCAAATGCATAAAGGAGTTCTGTATCTATAATTCTTAAAATAATTCTTATGTATTTTGTCAACGTTTATCATGAGTAATTTAGTAAATTCACCGGAAGTTTTCGGTGGGTATGCTAGTTCTGAACATCCCATGCTAATGTAAAAAGCTGGTTTTTGATATAAATATGAACTTGATTGAACAAAACATGCATGTATTGTATAACATAATGTCCTAGGAGTGTCATCTGATGAAGACCATCAAAGGTTAGTGAGAGAGAAAGAAAAACATGGAGAAGTCTCGTGAACGCGCATCTCAGTCTCACTGTCCCCAGGCTGACCACTAACAAACAGAGCTGTTGTACTTTGCCCAGAGACAGCAGAAACCCCATTCCACTGTCTGGCGGCTTTAGAGAGCCAATGGAAGCCTTAGAAAGTGTCACGTTACAGCACAGATGCTGTATTTTCGATAGAGATGCAACAGAAGGACAACAAATTGTCAGACAGGGCACTTCCTGTATGGAATCTTCTCAGGTTTTGGCCTGCCATATGAGTTCTGTTATTCTCACAGACACCATTCAAACAGTTTTAGAAACTTTAGAGTGTTTTCTATCCAAATCTACTAATTATATGCATATTCTAGTTTCTGGCAGGAGTAGTAACCAGATTAAATCGGGTATGTTTTTTATCCGGCCGTGAAAATACTGCCCCCTATACCACAACAGGTTAAAATCTGACACAGCGGTTGCATCCAGGGGTAGTCTATCTATAATTCTTGAAATAATTGTTATATATTTTGTCAACGTTTATGATGAGTATTTTTGTAAATTGATGTGACATTCACCGGATGTTTTGTAAAATGCTGTTTTTGGATATAAATATGAACTTTATCGAACAAAACATACATATATTGTGTAACATAATGTCCTAGTGTCACGGTTGTCGTTGGTAGAAATGGAGGACCAAAACGCAGCAGGTACGTGAATGCTTATCTTGATTTTTAATTATCTTCAAAAATGAACATACAAAATAACAAAACCGAAAAACGAACAACTAACAAACAGTCTGGCAAAGCAAAGCTCAACACAGAACAATCACCCACAAATCACACACACAAACACACCCTAATATATGGGACTCTCAATCAAAGGCAGATAGACAACACCTGCCTTCAACTGAGAGTCCCAACCCCAATTAACCAAACATAGAAACACACACACTAGACTAACCATAGAATACAAACACATAGACCATCAACCAAAAACCCGGAAATACTAAATCAAACACCCTTTACACAAACACACCACCCCGAACCACATAAAACAAATACCCTCTGCCACGTCCTGACCAAACTACAAAAACAATTAACCTTATACTGGCCAGGATGTGACAGTACCCCCCCCCCCCTTAAAGGTGCTACCCCAGAAGCACCCTAACAAAAAATAACCCCAAGCAACACCAAAAAAAAATCCCCTTTTCTAAAGGGAGGGAAGGGAGGGTGGCTGCCGTCAACGACGGCACTGTGCTACACCCCCCCTCCCCAACCCACCTATTTCTGGAGGTGGCTCCGGCTCAGGCCGTTCCAGGCTGTCGGGGCAGTCTGGCAGCTCGGGACAGTCTGGGCAGTCTGGCAGCTCAGGACAGTCTGGCAGCTCGGGACAGTCTGGACCATCTGGCAACTCGGGACAGTCTGGGCAGTCTGGCAACTCGGGACAGTCTGGGCAGTCTGGCCACTCGGGACGTTCAGGGCAGTCTGGCCACTCCGGCAGTTCAGGGCAGTCTGGCCACTCCGGCAGTTCAGGGCAGTCTGGCCACTCCGGCAGTTCAGGGCAGTCTGGCCACTCCGGCAGTTCAGCGCAGTCTGGCCACTCCGGCAGTTCAGCGCAGTCTGACCTCTCTGGCGACTGTTGACTGGCGGGCAGCTCTGACGACTGTTGACTGGCGGGCAGCTCTGACGACTGTTGACTGGCGGGCAGCTCTGATGACGACTGTTGACTGGCGGGCAGCTCTGATGACGACTGTTGACTGGCGGGCAGCTCTGATGACGACTGTTGACTGGCGGGCAGCTCTGATGACGACTGTTGACTGGCGGGCAGCTCTGATGACGACTGTTGACTGGCGGGCAGTTCTGATGACGACTGTTGACTGGCGGGCAGCTCTGATGACGACTGTTGACTGGCGGGCAGCTCTGATGACGACTGTTGACTGGCGGGCAGCTCTGATGACGACTGTTGACTGGCGGCAGTTCTGGTGACTGTTGACTGGCGTGGCTGGGTTGACGCACTTGTAGCCTGGTGCGTGGTGCTGGTACTGGGCTTACCAGATTATGAACACGCACCTCCAGGCTAGTGCGGGGAGCGGGAACAGGACGGCACCTGCGAGGGGCTGGAATAACGCGCACCGGACTGTGCGTGCGTATGGGTGAGATAGTGCGCTCCTCAGCGAAACATAGCGCTCTCCACCCCATACGCTCCTCCATATAACCACGGGTAGCTGGCTTCCGGCTGTTCTTACGCCTAGCCAAACTACCCGTGTGCCCCCCGAATTTTTTTTATTGGGGGTGCCTCTCGTGCTTCACCCTCAGCGCGTACTTGGCCTCGTACCACCGCCTCTCTGCCTTGGCTGCCTCAATTTCCCACTGCGGGCGTCGATAATCCCCAGCCTGGTGCCAAGGTCCGGCCCCGTCCAGAACTTCCTCCCAGGTCCATTTCTCCCGCCAGTCCAACTCGAATTCCCTCTGCTCCTTCTTCTGCTGCTTGGTCCATAGTTAGTGGGTGATTCTGTCACGGTTGTCGTTGGTAGAAATGGAGGACCAAAACACAGCAGGTACGTGAATGCTCATCTTGATTTTTAATTATCTTCAAAAATGAACATACAAAATAACAAAACCGAAAAACGAACAACTAACAAACAGTCTGGCAAAGCAAAGATCAACACAGAACAATCACCCACAAATCACACACACAAACACACCCTAATATATGGGACTCTCAATCAAAGGCAGATAGACAACACCTGCCTTCAACTGAGAGTCCCAACCCCAATTAACCAAACATAGAAACACACACACTAGACTAACCATAGAATACAAACACATAGACCATCAACCAAAAACCCGGAAATACTAAATCAAACACCCTTTACACAAACACACCACCCCGAACCACATAAAACAAATACCCTCTGCCACGTCCTGACCAAACTACAAAAACAATTAACCTTATACTGGCCAGGACGTGACACCTACGAGTGTCATCTGATGATGATCGTCAAAGGTTAGTGCTTCATTTAGCTGTGTTTTGGGTTTTATTGACACATGTCCTTGCTAGGAAAATGGCTGTGTGATTATTTTTGTCTATGTACTCTCCTAACATAATCTAATGTTTTGCTTTCGCTGTAAAGCCTTTTTGAAATCAGACAATGTGGTTAGATTAACGAGAAGTTTATCTTTAAAATGGTGTAAAATAGTTGTATGTTTGAGAAATTTGAATTATGACATTTTGTTGTTTTTGAATTTTCCGCCCTGATATGTAGATGAGACTTGAGCAATTATTTCTGTCTTCTGGGTATTGACTTGGAGGCCGACAGAGAGGTAGAAGGAGGAGAGCAGAGGTGTGTTCAACAAGGATTTGGTTTGTGAACGTTCATTGCGAACTATGTTTGTTTTCAACAGTTTTTTGAACATTTGTAATGTTCCATTTCGGATAGTTTCTGTTAGTTTCTGTTGGCAAAACTGAAGTGGATGTAGCAAGAGGAGCAGCTGTGCTTGCTGCAGCTGGAACAATTGTGGAAGATTCTTTTAGATTTTGTTCCCGATCCTATTGAAGCTGTCATGCCCTGATCTGTTTCACCTGTTTTTGTGATTTTCTCCACCCACCTCCAGGTGTCTCCTGTTTTCCCCATTAGTCCCCAGTGTATTTATCCCTGTGTTTCCTGTCTCTCTGTGCCAGTTTGTCTTGTTTTACCAAGTCAACCAGCGTTTCTCTTAGCTCCTATTTTTCACAGTCTCTGGTTTTCCCCTATCCCTTCTGGTTTTAACCCTTGCCTGTCCTGACGCCGAATCCACCTGCCTGACCACTCAGCCTGTTCTGACCTCGAGCCTGCCTATCCCCTTGTACTGTTTGGAGTCAGACCTGTTCACTGAACTCCTGCCTGTCCTGACCTCGAGCCTGCCAATCCCCTGGTACTGCTTGGACTCTGACCTGGTTTATGAACTCTCGCCTGTCCCCGAACTGCCTTTTTGCCTACCCCCGTTTCGTATAATAAATATCGGAGCTCAACCATCTGCCTCCTGTGTCTGCATTTGGGTCTTGCCTTGTGCCCTTATAGTACGAACCGGCCCTGACAGACCCAGCAGACTGGGAACAGCTCCGTCACGCTGTCTCCTTGCAGGGAGCCACCATTGGGAGGCATGAGGAGCTAAGGGCTTCATTCCCTGACGGAATGCCACGACCAAGGGTTCAAGGCTATAATGGAGCAAATCATTGAGTTAGCTCATAGGCAGCCCACCACCTCTGAGACCTCCCAACTACCCAGTAACCATTCTACGACTAGTGGACTTGTTCAACCTACCCAGGCTCCTCGAGAACCCCACTTACCTCCTCCGGACTGTTATGCAGGCGATCCTGGTATCTGCCGGGCGTTCCTTTCGCAGTGCTCCCTCATTTTCGAAATCCAGCCCTCTTCGTTCCCGTCGGACCAATCGACGATAGCGTATTTAATCATGCTAATGTCCAGAAGGGCGCTCTCCTGGGCAACGGCTGTGTGGGAACAGCAATCCGCTGTGTGCCATAGCCTGGAGGAATTCATGGCAGAAGTGAGGAAGGTATTCGATTCTCCGGTTCCCGGGAGGGAGGCGGCTCAAACTACTGCAGGTTCATCAGAACTCCCGTAGTGTGGCAGATTACGCAGTAGATTTTTGCACATTGGCCGCCGAGAATTCCTGGAATCCGGAGGCTCTGTTTGAATCCTTTCTCCACAGACTGTTGGAAGGGGATAAAGGACGAGCACACAGCTCGGGAAATACCACGGGACCTCGATTCTCTCATCGCCCTGGCGATTTAGGATTAATGGCGCCTACGAGAACGGCGGTGTGAGAGGAGGTCGGGTCTCCAGAACATTCGGTCGTCTGCTGATGCTGGCGCCCATCCGAAGGAATCTGGAAATCCCCGAAGTTGGTATTTCTGAGGAGAGCCAAAAACACCCGAGGTTCCCAGAGAATCATCGGCGATGGGTGAGTTGGATACTCCTGAGCCCACGCAACTGGGAAGAGCTAGGTTATCGGTTGGGGAACGCTCAAGTAGGCTGAATTCTAACTGTTGTCTGTACTGTGGAGGGGCGGGACATTATATAGCTACCTGCCCTGTTAGGAAACCCTTGTCTCTGAACTCTGATGAGCCAGACTGGGAGACCCCTAACTTCCATCACCCATCCACGTTTATTTGTGATTCTGCTGTGGGGAGACCAGTCTAAGTCTCTCCGGGTGCTCATTGACTCTGGGGCTGATGAAAGTTTTTTGGATGCTACCATGGTTTCGGAATGAGGTATTCCCACTCAACTTCTCCCTGTCCCCATGGACGCAAGGGAACTGGACGGCCGCTCTATTGGACGAGTCACCTATAGCACTGTGCCCGTCCATATACGGGTATCAGAAAACCACAGTGAGACCATACAGTTCCTCCTCATCGATTTAAAATTATTATTTTTTTGTATAAAAAATGTAGTTATATTTTTATTATTATTATTTATTTTTATATATATATTTTTTTTTTCAGATACACGAAGGAGATGAGTGGAAGACAGCCTTTAACACAACCAGTGGACATTATGAGTATCAGGTCATGCCGTTTGGACTCTGGTAAACGATGTACTCCGGGACATGCTAAACTGTTTCATGTTCGTCTACCTTGACGACATCCTGTTTTTTTCCTGGTCTGCCCAAGAACACATTCTTCATGTCAGACAAGTCCTTCAGCGCCTTCTGGAGAACTAATTGTTTGTGAAAGCCGAGAAGCGTGAGTTCCACCGCTCTACAATCTCCTTTCTGGAATATGTCATCGCTGATGGAAATGTCCAAATGGATCCTGAAAAAGTGAAAGCAGTGGTAGTGGCCTCAAACTACGTCCAGGGTGCAGTTACAACGTTTCCTGGGTTCGCTAACTTCTACCGCCGTTTCATTCAGGGCTACGGCCCCCTGGCGGCCCCCCTCTCGGCACTCACCTCTCCCAAAGTACTGTTCACATGGTCTCCAGCGGTCGACAGAGCCTTCGTGGACCTGAAGCATCGGTTCACCACAGCACCCATCCTCGTCCATCCGGATCCGTCCCGTCAATTTGTGGTAGAGGATGATGCTTCTGATGTTTGAGTGGGGGCCATCCTGTCCCAGCGATCTGCCCAGGACCCTGTGCCTTCCTGTCCCATCATCTCAATCCTGCAGAGAGGAACTATGACGTAGGCAACCGAGAACTCCTGGCGGTCAAGATGGCATTGGAAGAGTGGAGGCACTGGCTGGAAGGTGCAGAACAGCCATTCTTGGTTTGGACCGACCATAAAAATTTGGAATATCTCCTTACAGCCAAGCGTCTTAACTTCAGGCATGCCCGGTGGGCTTTATTGTTTACAAGATTCAACTTCACCATTTTCTACCACCCAGGGTCCAAAAATGTGAAGCCTGACGCCCTCTCCCACCTATACAGTTCCTCTGCCACACCCTCAGTCTCCGAAACGATTCTCCCTACCTCATGCCTTGCGGCGCCAGTGGATTGGGCTATCGAAACCTTGGTCCGCAAGGCACAACGTTCCCAGCCTGAACCTGAAGGGGGCCCGGCTAACCGGTTGTTTGCCCCTAACTCAGTCCGGTCCTGGGTCCTGGAATGGGCTCATTCCTCCAGGCTGACCTATCATCCAGGTTCCCGCCGTACCCTAGCCTTCCTCCGACAACGTTTCTGGTAGCCCACAATGGTTCCTGACGTCTCTGCCTTCGTCACCGCATGCACAGTGTGTGCTCAGAACAAGACTCAATGGCAAGTTCCTTCTGGCCTCCTTCAACCACAACCTGTCCCATAACTCTCTGGACTTTGTCACTGGGCTCCCTCCGTCTGATGGCAACACTGTCATTCTGACGGTAGTGGGCCGGTTCTCCAAGACCGCCCATTTCATCCCTCACCCCAAACTTCCCTCTGCCAAGGACACGGCCCAGCTTATGGTGCAGCACGTCTTCCAGATCCGTGGACATGGTCTCCGACCGAGGTCCTCAGTTCTCGTTTCAGTTCTGGAAGGCGTTCTGCACCCTTATTGGGTCGTCAGCCAGCCTGTCCTCTGGATTCCATCCCCAATCCAACAGCCAGTTGGTGCGAGCTAACCAGGACATAGAAACCACCCTAAAGATGCCAGGTCTTAACCAACCCCACTACCTGGAGCCGACAACTGGTCTGGGTGGAGTATCTCCAGAACACCCTTCCCTGTTCAGCCACGGGACTCTCCGCTTTTGAGTGCACTATGGGGTATCAACCTCCACTCTTCCCAGAACAAGAGCAGGAGATCAACATACCCTTGGCCCAGATGTTTGTCTGCCGCTTGTCGACATACCTGGAGAAGAGCTCGGGCCACACTTCTCAAGACCAACTCCAGGTATTGTTGACAAGCGGACCGCCGCCGGACTCCAGCTCCCCACTACCGCATTGGGTGGAGGGTATGGCTTTCCACTCGGGAACTGCACCTTCGGGTGGAGTCCTGCAAACTGTCCCCCCGTTTCATTGGTCCTTAGTTCCACTGTTGTCTGTCTTGTGTTACCCTGTACCCTCCGTATTAACCCGACTTTCCATGTGTCTAGGATTTTAGCCTGTGTCTCACTATTCTTTGTCTACCCCCTCCCCGTGTCATTGACAGTCATCCGGCATACACAGTAAAAAGCCTCCTGGGTGTTCGACCACGGGGCAGGGGTTCCAGTACCTGGTTAATTGGGAGGGTTACGGTTTATGAACTCTCGCCTGTCCCCGACCTGCCGTTTGCCTACCCCTTTTGGTATAATACATTTTGGAGCTCAGCCATCTGCCTCCTGTGTCTGCATTTGGGTCTCGCCTTGTGCCCTTATAGAAGCACTGTTTCCCCTACTATTATATTTTGTATCCGATGTATTATTTATGATATGTGCCTACTTCTCTCTAATGTCTGAACGCTGTCTGATTTCCTGAATAAAATGAATCATAATACAAACAAGCCCAACCTCAATGATCCAGCTAGCCAACCACAGCTTTGCAGTCTCCATTTGTGTTGTGTTTGGTCAGTAGAATTGCCTCTTATGCAACTGAATTAGAAGATTTTTTTTTTTTCAATATATCAAAACATAGGCAAATACATGATGTTTCAGTAAAGTAATGATTTACCAATCATTAATTAATTAACTTGTTGGGGATAGGGGGCAGTATTTTCACGGCCGGATAAAAAACGTACCCGATTTAAACTGGTTACTACTCTTACCCAGAAACAAGAATATGCATATAATTAGTAGATTTGGATAGAAAACTGTTTGAATGGTGTCTGTGAGTATAACAGAACTCATATGGCAGTCAAAACCCTGAGACAAATCCTAACAGGAAGTGGAAATCTGATTTGTGGAATCACTTTCAACACTTTGCCTATGAAACACACCGTGAGTTAGGATTCATTTAGCACTTCCTAAGGCTTCCACTAGATGTCAACAGTCTTTACAAAGTAGTTTGAGTCTTCTCTGGTAAAAACTGACTGAACGAGAGGCCTGGAAAGTTTGTCATAGAGGGAGGGCCATTACTACTATGACGCGCACGCCCGTGGGTACTCTTTCATTCCGAAAACATTTAGTAAGACAATGCAATCGTCCGCCTTGAATATTATTGAAGTTCTGATTGAAAAAGGCCCTAAAGATTTATGTTATACAACGTTTGACATGTTTGAACGAACGTAAATAAATTTTTTGGGCACATTCGTGAGGACAAGTCCCGCGCGCTTCGTACATTATGAGTAGCCTTCGGAACGCGCTAACAAGAAGGAGCTATTGGGACATAAATTATTAACTTTTTCGAACTAAACTACATTTGTTGTGGACCTGGGATTCCTGGAAGTGCCTTCTGATGAAGATAATCAAAGGTAAGTGAATATTTACAATAGTATATTTGATTTTAGATGACTCCAAGATGGCGCTGACCTGTATCGCCTAGCCTATTTTTTGAGCATAGCACCTCGTTTATTGCAAAGTGTGATTTCCCAGTAAAGTTATTTTTAAATCTGGCAATGCGGTTGCATTCACGAGATGTTAATCTATAATTCTTTGAATGACAATATTATATTTTACCAATGTTTTCGAATAGTAATTTTGTAAATTGTAGCACTGATCCACCGGAAGCATTTGAGGGAAAATATTTTCTGAACGTCACGCGCCGATGTAAAATGCTGTTTTTATATATAAATATGAACTTTATCGAACAAAAAATGCATGTATTGTGTAACATGATGTCCTAGGAGTGTCATCTGATGAAGATTGTCAAAGGTTAGTGCTGCATTTAGCTGTGTTTTGGGTATTTGTGATGCATGCTAGTTGCTTTGAAAATGGCAGTGTGATTATTTTTGGCAGGGTACTCTCCTAACATAATCTAATGTTTTGCTTTTGCTGTAAAGCCTTTTTGAAATCGGACAACGTGGTTCGATTCAGGAGAGGTGTATCTATAAAATAGTGTAAAATAGTCATATGTTTGAGAAATTGAAGTTATAGCATTTATGAGGTATTTGTATTTCGCGCGACGCGATTCCACTGGCTGTTGACTAGGTGGGACGTTCCACGGTTCCCAGACAGGTTAACACCCTCCTCATAAATTACAGCCTACTATTTAAGATCCTCTGCACTGTAAACCTTGGTAAGCTGCCTGTCAATAGGCTACTGATGCCATCTACTGGCAAATGTTGCATTGCAATTGTGCTGTAAATCATCAACCCCAATGAATAACAGATTACTCAAGATTGTTTAGTGTTCTCAGCTGAAAGACAGAGCTAACAGATTCTTATTTTTCTTTGTTCCAGATACTGTGTGAGGACCTGGCTCCTCTAATGTCTCATAGAGGTGGACCCATTGAAAATAGGGTGTTGGCCTCCCTGTGGATGATGGCCAACCAGGAAACGTTCAGGGGCGTGGTGGACCAGTTCAACCTCAGTAAAGGAACATTGCATCACCACTTCCTTCAAGTGGTAACAGGCCTGTAGAGTGAAGTGAAGTGGGAAGTAAAGTGGCCTTCTGTAGAGCAGCTGCCAGTGGCTGCATTTGAGAGAAAGACGGGGTTCCCTAGGGTGATTGGGTGTATCGATGGCAATGTGGGTGCCATCGGGGGACCCTCCAACAACAGGGATGCCTACATAAGCAAAAAGAGCCCTGCCAGCTTCCAACTCCAGGCAGTGTGCGACAGCCAGCAAATTTTTACAAACATCTACACAGGGAATGCTGGTTCTGTGCACGATGCCAGAGTGTACAGGACCAGCAACCTCAAGGCCCACCTGGAGACCAACCCAATTCCATCTGCTCTGTGATTCTGCATACTTCCTGAGCGTGGACTTAATTGTCCCATTCAGAAACAACGGCCACATTGAAGACGAACAAAAGCATTTCAACCAGGTCCACAGTTCAACACATGGACACTGAGAGGGCGTTTGGGATACTCAAGTGGAGGAGACTGCTACACTTGGACATGCGCCTTCTAAACAAAGTACCATGGGCTTGCCAGTGCATGTGTTCTCCACAACTTGGTCCTGATCCATGAAGGGATAACAGAGGAAATACCAGTGGAGGCCCCCATTGACCCTGCCCCAGACCCCCAAAGGGCAGCTGTTCTACAATCACAAACACACAAATACCCAACCACACATGTATTTATGTGTTTGTGTTATTTGTGTTATTTAAGTTTCCATTTGAATAAAACATGTTCCAAAACAATTTGTTATTAAAACCTCTTACATCTAGACGTTCCGCTAGCGGAACACCTGCTCCAATATCCAATGATAGGCGTGGCGCGAATTACAAATTCCTCAAAAATACAAAAACTTCAATTTTTCAAACATATGACTATTTTACAGCATTTTAAAGACAAGACTCTCCTTTATCTAACCACACTGTCCGATTTCAAAAATCCTTTACAGTGAAAGCAAAACATTAGATTATGTCAGCAGAGTACCCAGCCAGAAATAATCAGACACCCATTTTTCAAGCTAGCATATAATGTCACAAAAAACAAAACCACAGCTAAATGCAGCACTAACCTTTGATGATCTTCATCAGATGACACGCCTAGGACATTATGTTATACAATACATGCATGTTTTGTTCAATCAAGTTCATATTTATATCAAAAACCAGCTTTTTACATTAGCATGTGACGTTCAGAACTAGCATTCCCACCGAACACTTCCGGTGAATTTACTAAATTACTCACGATAAACGTTCACAAAAAACATAACAATTATTTTAAGAATTATAGATACAGAACTCCTTTGTGCAATCGAGGTGTCCGATTTTAAAATAGCTTTTCGGTGAAAGCACATTTTGCAATATTCTGAGTAGATAGCCGGGCCATCACGGCTAGCTATTTTGACACCCACCAAGTTTAGCCCTGACCAAACTCCGATTTACTATTAGAAAAGTTTGATTACCTTTGGTGTTCTTCGTCAGAATGCACTCCCAGGACTGCTACTTCAATAACAAATGTTGGTTTGGTTCAAAATAATCCATAGTTATATCCAAATAGCGACGTTTTGTTTGTGCGTTCAAGACACTATCCGAAGTGTAAATAAGGGTCACGCGCACGACGCATTTCTTGACAAAAAAATTCTAAATATTCCATTACCGTACTTCGAAGCATGTCAACCGCTGTTTAAAATCAATTTTTATGCAATTTTTCTCGTAAAAAAGCGATAATATTCCGAACGGGAGTGGTGGTTTTCGTTCAAAGACGAAAGAATAAAAACATGGAGTCGACTCGTGCACGAGCCTCAGTCTCATAGTACTCTGACCGGCCACTATCCAAACGCGCTAATGTTTTTCAGCCAGGGCCTGCAAAGCCACGATTCAGCTTTTTGCCGCCTTCTGAGAGCCCATGGGAGCCGTAGGAAGTGTCACGTAACAGCAGAGATCCCCTGTTTTGGATAGAGATAATCAAGAAGGCCAAGAAATGGTCAGACAGGGTACTTCCTGTACAGAATCTTCTCAGGTTTTGGCCTGCCAAATGAGTTCTGTTATACTCACAGACACCATTCAAACAGTTTTAGAAACTTTGGAGTGTTTTCTATCCAAAGCTAATAATTATATGCATATTCTAGTTTCTGGGCAGGAGTAATAATCAGATTAAATCGGGTACGTTTTTTATCCGGCCGTGAAAATACTGCCCCCTAGCCATAACAGGTTAACGATTTCAGTTAAACATACAATCAAGGAAAATCTCAGGATAATTCATTATTAGGGTACAATTAAACAATAAATAAATAAATAGATTCAGGCTACTGTTATTTGAAATTCTGAAGTGCAGCGGTAAACTGTTTAAGAATATCGTTCCTCTCACTCTGTGCTTGAACTATCTGTTTCTGAAGTGCGATGATATTGTCCAGTTTTGCATCAAGCATCACCTTTATTCTCCTTTTTGGGTTGAGAGTGAGGAGTGGTGTTGGCATGAGAGTTATAAGGTGCTGTAGAAGAGGGAGATGGAGAGGGTGAGAGTGCATAAAGTGTTACTGTAGTGTGCTGTGTGTGGGGTGTTTGCAGAAGTGCTGGGTTGAGTGACAGTGTAATTAGTATTGTGTGCTGTATGTTGTGTGTGTAGTGATGTTGGTGTTGGTATGGGATGTGAGTGTTGTGGGTAACAGTGTGAATGTTGCGTGTGGGAAAAGATGATATAATGACTGCTGGGATCACCAGAGAGGACCTCCTTCATGATGGAGTAGAACTCCCACTTCCTTCTCCCCTGCCCCATCTTCTGATGACCATCAAGGATAGCCTTGTACCAGGGATGAGGCATCTTAGGGTGATCTCCAGGTCCTGGTTAGCTTGCTCCGCCTGACAGTTCGATTGGGGATGGGATCCGGAGGATAGGCTGGCCGACACCCCAATAAGGGTGCAGAACGCCTTCCAAAACTGAGATGAGAATTGAGGACTCCAGTCGGAAACCAAATTCACCGGGAGTCCATGGATCCGGAAGACGTGCTGCACCCTGAGTTGGGCCGTTTCCTTGGCAGAGGGACGTTTGGGGAGAAGGATGAAAGGAGCGGCCTTAGAGAACCGACCCACTACTGTCAGAATGACAGTATTGCCATCAGACGGGGGAAGCCCAGTGACAAAGTCCAGAGAGATATGGGACCAGGGACGATGAGGGACAGGTTGTGGCTGAAAAAGGCCAGAAGGAGCTTGCCATGGAGTCTTGTTCTGGGCATGCACCGTTCATGCGGCGATGAAGGCAGAGACGTCAGGAACCATTGTGGGCCACCAGAAATGTTGTCAGAGGAATGCTAGGGTACGGCGGGAACCTGGATGACAGGTTAGCTTGGAGGAATGAGCCCATTGCAGGACCCGGGACCGGACTGAGTTAGGGACAAACAACCAGTTAGCCGGGCCCCCTTCAGGTTCAGGCTGGGAGCGTTATGCCTTGTGAACCAGGGTCTCAATACCCCAACCCACTGTCGCTGCAAGGCATGAGGTAGGGAGAATGGTTTCTAAGACCGAGGGTGTGGCAGAGGAACTGTATAGGCAGGAGAGGACATCAGGCTTCACATTTTTGGACCCTGGGCAGTAGGAAATGGTGAGTTGAATATAATAAACAACTCCGGGCCTGCCTGGAGTTAAGACGCTTGGCTGTAAGGAGATATTCCAAATTCTTATGGTCGGTCCAGACCAAGAATGGCTGTTCTGCTCCTTCCAGCCAGTGCCTCCACTCTTCCAATGCCATCTTGACCGCCAGGAGTTCTCGGTTGCCTATGTCCTAGTTCCTCTCTGCAGGATTGAGATGATGGGACAGGAAAGCACAGAGATTAAGCTTTTAGTCCTGGGCAGATCGCTGGGACCGGATGGTCCCCACTCCAACATCAGAAGTATCAACCTCTATCACAAATTGACGAGACGGGTCCAGATTGATGAGGATGGCTGCTGTTGTGAACCGATGCTTCAGGTCCACAAAGGCTTTGTCGACATCTGGAGACCATGTGAACGGTACTTTGGGGGAGGTGAGTGCCGAGAGGGGGGACGCCAGGGTGCTTGTAACCCCGAATGGAATGGCGGTAGAAGTTTGCAAAGCCTAGGAAACGTTGCAACTGCACCCTGGACGTAGTGACATATCCCAGAAAGGCGATTGTAGAGCAGTGGAACTCACACTCACACTTGTTCTCCAGGAGCGCCTCCTGGTTCTCCAGGAGGCGCTGAAGGACCTGCCTAACATGAAGAACATGTTCTTGGGCAGACCGGGAAAAAAACAGGATGTTGTCAAGGTAGACAAACACAAAACGGTTTATCAAAGCCTGGAAGACAGCGGGGCATTGGTGAGTCCAAACGGCATGACCTGGTACTCATAATGTCCGCTGGCTGTGTTGAAGGCTGTCTTCCACTCATCCCCTTCGCGTATCCAAACCAGGTGGTAGGCATGCCGAAGGTCCAGCTTGGAAAAAGTGGTGGCCCTCTGGAGAGGTTCAAAAGCCGAGGAGAGGAGTGGTAAGGGGTAACGATTTTTACAGTAATGTCATTCAGTCCCTGGTAGTCAATGCACGGATGCAGGGTCTTGTCCTTCTTCTCCACAAAGGAAAACCCTGCGCTGGCAGGAGATGCAGACGGATGGATGGACCCAACAGCCAGAGACTCCTCTATGTACTCCTCCATTGCCTTTGTCTTTGGCCCGGATAGAGAATATAGCCGACCCCGAGGTGGTGTGGTGCCTGGGAGAAAATCAATGGCACAATCATAAGGACGGTGCGGGGGAAGGGAAGTAGCACATGCCTTACTGAAAACTTCCAGGAGGTCATGGTATTCAGTGGGAATGGCAGAAACATCCAAAGCCTTGCTAACGTCCCGAGGAAGACGTCTCCGGGAAGGCTCTGCTGCTTGAAGACAGTGGGAATGGCAAAATGGGCTCCAACCCAGGATGGAGCTCGTGGTCCAGTGTTTTTGGAGTCAGGAAAATCCCAAGACAACAGGAACATGGGGAGATGCAATGAGGAGGAATTGTATGGTCTCACTGTGGTTACCTGAAACCCGTATATGAACGGGCACAGTACTATGGGTGACTCCACCTGTTGAGCGGCCATCCAGTGCCCTAGCATCCATGGGAACCGAGAGAGGTAGAGTGGGAATACCAAGCTCAAAAGCAATAGTAGCATCCATAAAACTTTCATCAGCCCCAGAGTCATTGAGCACTCTGAGAGACTTAGATTGGTCTCCCCACAGCAAAAGCACAAAAAAAGTTGTGCGGGTGATGGGAATTAGGGAACTCCCAGTCTGGCTCACCAGAGTACTTGTACCTACATGAGACAAGGGTTTCCTAACAGGGCAGGTAGCTATATAATGTCCTGCCCCTCCACAGTACAGACAACAGTTAGAAATCAGCCTACGTGAGCGTTCCCCGACCGATAACCTAGCTCTTCCCAATTGCATAGGTTCAGGAGTATCCAACTCACCTGTCGTTGATGATTCACAAGGGAACTCGGGTGGCTTCAGATCCTCTCGCTCTTCCGGATTCCTTTGAAGGTGAGTGAGCCATAGCGGATGAACGAGTGCATTCCCTTTATTGTCCATCAATTCTAATGGTTAGGGCAATGAGGGAGTCGAGATCCACCGGCAATTCCCGAGCAGCTAGCTCATCTTTTACCACCTCAGATAATCCGTGAAGAAAGGTATCATAAAAGTCTCCAGATTCCAGGCACTCTCGGCGGCCAACACGCGAAAAACAACCGCGTAGTATGCCACACTATGGGAGTTTTGACATAATTCAAGAAGTTTACGGTCACCTTTCTCCCGGATACCGGAGACTCGAATACCTTCCTCACCTCTGCATGAAATACTCCAGATGACAACAAATGGTGGATTGTTGCTCCCAAACTGCCGTAGCCCAGGAGAGCGCCCTTCCTGACATTAGCGTAATAATATACACTATCTTAGATCGGTCTGAAGGAAACGAAGATGGCTGTAGCTCAAAAATAAGAGAGCACTGAGAAAGAAAACCCCGGCAGGTACCAGGATCCCCAGAATATCGCTCCAGAGGAGGTAAGCGGGGTTCTCGGGGAACCGGGGTAGGCTTTACAAACTCACCACAAATAGGGAAAAAGTTACTGGGTGGTTGGGGTTTCTCAGAGGTGGCAGGCTGCCTGATTTTCTCCATTATAGCCTTAAACCCTTGGTCGTGGCGTTCCATCAAGGAACGGAGCCCTTCCAGAAGGTCCTGTAACAGTTCCTCATGTCTCCCAATGGTGCCTCCCTGCAGGGAGTCTGCTCGGTCTGTCATGGCCAGTTCGTACTATAAGGGCACAAGGTGAGACCCAGATGCAGACACAGGAGGCAGATGGTTAGAGTCCAATATGTTTATTAACAATCCAAAAGGGGTAGGCAAGAGAATGTTCGTGGACAGGCAAAAGGTCATAACCAGTTCAGAGATCCAGAGGTACAGAATGGCAGGCAGGCTCGAGGTCAGGGCAGGCAGAATGTTCAGGCAGGTGGGAATGGAGTCTAGAAAACAGGCAAAGGTCAAAACCCGGGAGGACTAGTAGAAGAGAATAGAAAATTAGGAGCACGGGAAAACACACGCTGATTGACATGAACATACAAGACAAACTGGCACAGAGAGACAGGAAACACAGGGATAAATACACCAGGGAAAATAAGCGACACCTGGAGGGGGTGGAGACAATCACAAGGACAGGTGAAACAGATCAGGGTGTGACAGAAGCAGCAGGTAAGGTAAGAGAGATTTGAGGGTGTGGGGGGAGTAGCTGGGGATGTCCATAAGAGGAGTAGCATGGGAGAGGGGGGAGCAGATAGCTGACTAGTGGTGGCTATTCCGCAGCCTGGTGGTCTGAGGGTAGAAACTATCAGTCAGTCTTTCAGTTTTTGCCATGATGCTCCTGTACTGCCCACGTCTAACACTGCCCAGTGTTTGAAGTGGGGAGAACAGGGCATGGCTTGGGTGGCTGGGGTCCCTGATGATCATCTTGGCATTCCTGCAACACTTGCTGTTGTAATTGTCCTGTAGGGCAGGCAGTGTGCACCCAATGGTGCGTTCGGCTGCACGTTTCACCCACTGAAGAGCCTTGCGGTCCGCGGCGATGGAGTTGCCGTGCCAGGCTGTGATGCAGCCTGACAGTATGCTCTTGATGGTGCTCCTAAGGTCGTTCATGGGCCATGAGGGCTGGCCTTCTGTGCAGATGGGGTGGAGCAAAAAGCCTGCGCAGGGAGTGGATTAAGGTGAGGGTATGAGCAGGGGTGAAAATCTGATATCAACTTTGGAGGAGACAATTACATGACATTTTCTCAAGAGCAATTCCTGAGGGGAACACCAAAAGTAGTGCTGTAACACATAGCCTACATTGTAATATGGTAAATGTATATTGAGGAACCAAAAAAATAAGGTGTTTGCCGTACTCCTAACTACCGGTACCCATAACTACACAACTAATCACAACAGCAATACCATTGCCTTCAACAAATCTTAGTTTAGTCACCAGTTTAAGTTGAGAGTGGGGGTATCCATGGCATTTTCCAATTATTTTCCTATTTTACAAGTCAAAAAAATTGAGAACCTTTCATAATGTTGCCAAACAAAGACTCAACAAACTTACCTGAGACTCCCTGTCTCTGCCAGTCTGTCCCTGCATATCTGTCCTCATCTCTGCTGTCTGTGTGCCATCTGTTGCCTGCTCTGCCTAATGACATCATTGTGAAACATTTCCATTAGAATTTCATTTCTTTCTTATGAACATTTTATCAACTAGTCTTTGAGATATTAGGCTACTAGGGTTCTTACTTTGCGTTTTGGTGTACTGAAAAATACTCTGATGTCCGTCTTTTATTTTTCTGCCATTTTTCTACCTGGCTGGCTGGCTGGCTACTCACACACACAGTGTGTAGGTTATTTACAGTAGGAGATGGGCTTCTATCATCTTATCTTTTATCATTCTATTTGGGCTTCGATCTAAAAGGTAGCTAGCAAATGTGAAACGGATTAAAATGACAAGAGTTGACAGCTGTATGAGTTCACCATTTACACAACATATGCTGCAACCTTTTGTAATTTTAATAGTTTGTTTCATATTGGCTGGCTTCCAACAATAGCTGAATTTGCAAAGCTAGCGAGCACCAATTCTGTTTCAGTGGTGTTACCCGGGTTAAATAAAGGTGAAATAAAATAAATAAATACAAGTTCCCTTGCGACAATTTAGCTTTTGCAACGAGACCATTAAATATATTTAAGACAATGGTAGAAGAGAGTGTAGTTCTGTTCAGTTTGGACTTCAGTTTATCGCTAACCTTATCACAGGGACTTTGAAGCACTAACTTACATCATCTGCATGCTGATCTTGGAATAAATTGACGATAGCAAAGATTCCATCTTTGACGAGGCCACATAAATGGAATAGGTACTAGCTAGCTTAATAGTTAATATTTGCGCGCTAGCTCTGCATATTCAGCTAGTGTGTGTGCGCGATTGACTGGATTAACCTCACGTCAGTTACGTTCATTGAGTGCCTTTCAGTAGATACGACCCCTCTGTTACCTTGCCAACTGAGGAACTGGCAGTGGATCAAACCATTGTGAGGCAAAGGGTGGGGGGGTCGCAATCTTTTGAAACTTAAAAACGTGCTATTAAGTGTCTATAATCAGCACAATTGCTTTCATTGCGTATTATTAATAGTATTTAAATTACATAGTTATGTTTCAGTGATATATTGGGGGGGACAAATCATATTTTCCCCAGGATGGGGGGGTCGTGTCCCCCCCGTCCCCCCACGGGATTTCCGCCCCTGGGTATGAGTGCACAGTCCCTACACCCTCCATCTTCACTCCAGCCAGACAGACTACTGTCTGCTTATTACAGCATCCCTCCGCTGATGTCGAATTTCCTGCCACAAGGAATTATTTTAAACACAAAATGATTGTGGAATGAATTCACATCAAGCCAAATACTGCCACAGAACATGAATAACTGCAGTTTAATAAATTAAATAGGTAGAAAACACAGTTTAGGATTTGATAAGAAAATTACGAGTGATGAATGTTCTCTAAACTTCGTGTTAGAAGCCTCAGTGGTGTTTCTGTATCAACATCTGGGAATAAAATGTGAGTATTGGGATATATGACCTGTGGTTGTTGTTTTCTACTGTTAAACCTTCCAGAGGTCTACAGAGGATCAGTTATAGCTATGGTTTACATGGCTTCTTCTCAGATAAGAATGTTTGGCAACAAACATTATCTTAGTATGGTCTCAGATGTTGAAAATCAATCCTATCCACACACACACACACACACACACACACACACACACACACACACACACACACACACACACACACACACACACACACACACACACACACACACACACACACACACACACACACACGTTATCTGAGATTGCAGATAGTGTGTAAATAATGCTGTTAGATGATGGATAATAGGATGCCTCCTGTGAAACGTTCTGCTTTGGGCAACAGTTTTCACTCTCATATTACCATATCGTGCGCACGTGTGTGTGTTATTCTCATATTATCAGATTGCTGGTGTTAATTTTAGATTGTTATTTTTTGCTGCAGGGTGCAGCAGGTTGTGTGTGTGTGTGTGTAGGGCATGGGTGAACGCTGATCTACAAATTAGATATCACAGTACATATCTTCAGGATGGTATTAAGTTGTAACAACACCAGTAACATTGTGAAACACACTGGCTTACATCCTGCCTTTGCACTAATGTTTAATTTCACGCCGAAGAGCAGCCCTGACATTCGTAGCAAGGATATATTTATCCTAGCATGATAGAACCACTGACAGCTAAATCACGCAACCGAAACAGTACGTATTGTATGCTCACTGTTTAATTACATTGTCAGTTTCTTATGGTATACTGTCAGCGCAACTAAAAATAAGCTTTTTGATGTTGACTGAGAACACATTCTCATGTACAGCACTGACCTGGGGAATAGTTACAGGGAGGAAGAGAGGGGCTGAATGAGCCAATTGGAAGCTGGGGATGATTAGGTGGCCATGATGGTATGAGGGCCAGATTGGGAATTTAGCCAGGACAGCGGGGTTAACACACCTACTTTTACGATAAGTGCCATGGGCTCTTTCGTGACCACAGAGAGTCAGGACACCCGTTTGACGTTCCATCCAAAAGACGGCACGCTACACGGCAATGCCTTGCTGGTGTGTGTGAGGGAGAGAGCTGAATACTTATCTTCTACTTGTTTCCTCATTCATTTCTATCATCAGCAGTTATGACACAAAAAGGAAACAGGTATATTATGCAAACATGACAGGCATTATTGACCTAAACAGGTATTATTATTCACCAGTTCCCTTACTCATAGAAATATTGACTCAGTCACACAAGAGGAAACATCAGCATAATAGACAACTAGAACTTGAATATATCTTAACATTTTGGGGATTTCGTCAAGAAATGTTTCCTAAACTGGGAATTTCACATCCGGGTTTTCATTAATACTGTATATATGTATTGAAGAATATAACAATATAAACATTTATTTGATCCAGGTGAACAATAGCAGTCACAAGTTTTTATATAACATTGATAAACTTGCAGCCCTAAGTACTTTACAAACACTCACAAAACACATTCATAAAAAGAGCATTATACCAAGTGCGTACAATGAAAGAAAGGGAGACGAGGCTAAAACAACATAAAAGGAATCAAACAAATCGACAGACATTTAAAATGTGGAAACTTTTTTGAGCATAAACAAATTTAAAGGTACATTTAAACAGTATGGTCCATTTTAAACATTTTAAATAGCCTGCAATATTCACCTGTGCATTTCTAGTTTCCTCATAAACCAGGTTTCCATCCAACCTTTTTATGCGAGTAACCTGTCAAATAAAAAATGTCATGACAGGTCTGATAGAAACAGCATATTTGATGGTAAACTATCCAAATGTTGACAAAACATGCTAGACAAAGTGGGATCTTTTTTTACTTCTAAAATAAATAATGTGAGAAATGGCGGTGGAAACGTCTTTATTGCCAAATATCAATACAATAACCATCACAATGGTGTGTGGTCCTCTCATTACGACTAAGGAAAAGCATGCAGTTTATTAGGCTACAGATGAAATATGTTATGATGAACTAACTGGTGGTGAAAGTGCATGGTGATGAGCTTGATGCTCCTTTCCAAGAAGTATTGAGGATCTTATTCTGGTAATATGATGTTCCATGTGTTTGGCTGCCGTTTGACAAATACAAAGACTCTTTTGTCCATGATAATCTCATCATGTAGGCTATACCCTAGCTGGGATTTTCTACAAGGAATTTGTCTCCTGAAAAATGCTTCTCCCAAGTGGGTGTGTCATCTACTCCCATTGCCTATTGCACTGCGGCTTGGATTCCACCTGGCGATCTGTTCACAGTCTGCCCTGGCCTGTCTCCCCCTGTCTGGTAGAGGTACCCCCGCCACACTCTCTCCCCCGAGCTATCGCTCGCCTCCAGCACAAACGCACTGTTAGCCCCAAGACGTTACATATATATATTTTTTGCTTTATGCTATTTGCCTCATGACTCCTGTGTGCTTTGCTGACTATGAACTTGCTTGTTTACCCAACCACGGGACAGAATATTGTCATGGCGTGTGTGTAGGTGGCAGAGAAGTCAGGCGCAGGAGAAATAATCTTGGTGGAACTGGAGAAGTTTAATAAAGTAAAACAAGCTCCATAACCAAAGTACAATAAAAAAAATAACATGGGTACAAAAACCCGTTGCGCACCAAAAATGACAACACACGCAAAAACAACAAACAATCTCTGACAAGAACATGAGGGAAAACAGAGGGTTATATACACAACATGTAATGAATGGGATTGGAACCAGGTGTGTAGGAAGACAAGACAAAACCAATGGAAAATGAAAAATGGATCAATGATGGCTAGAAGACCGGTGACGTCGACCGCCGAGCACCGCCCGAACAAGGAGGGTCATCGACTTCGGTAGAAGTCGTGACAAATATGTTTGTTCCCACACTCAGGACTCTGACTCTCTATTGGTAACACAGACTCTTGGCCTCCCATTGTATTCTAACCACCTCTCGCCAGCTTTGTATTCATGTTACCTGATGAAATCGCTGTAAAATATACTGCTCAAAAAATAAAGGGAACACTTAAACAACACAATGTAACTCCAAGTCAATCACACTTCTGTGAAATCAAACTGTCCACTTAGGAAGCAACACTGATTGACAATAAATTTCACATGCTGTTGTGCAAATGGAATAGACAACAGGTGGAAATTATAGGCAATTAGCAAGACACCCCCAATAAAGGAGTGGTTCTGCAGGTGGTAACCACACACCACTTCTCAGTTCCTATGCTTCCTGGCTGATGTTTTGGTCACTTTTGAATGCTGGCAGTGCTTTCACTCTAGTGGTAGCATGAGACGGAGTCTACAACCCACACAAGTGGCTCAGGTAGTGCAGCTCATCCAGGATGGCACATCAATGCAAGCTGTGGCAAGAAGGTTTGCTGTGTCTGTCAGCGTAGTGTCCAGAGCATGGAGGCGCTACCAGGAGACAGGCCAGTACATCAGGAGACATGGAGGAGGCCGTAGGAGGGCAACAACCCAGCAGCAGGACCGCTACCTCCGCCTTTGTGCAAGGAGGAGCAGGAGAAGCACTGCCAGAGCCCTGCAAAATCAAATCAATCAATCAAATTTATTTTTATATAGCCCTTCGTACATCAGCTGATATCTCAAAGTGCTGTACAGAAACCCAGCCTAAAACCCCAAACAGCAAGCAAAGCATGTGAAAGAAGCACGGTGGCTAGGAAAAACTCCCTAGGAAAAACTCCCTAGAAAGGCCAAAAACCTAGGAAGAAACCTAGAGAGGAACCAGGCTATGAGGGGTGGCCAGTCCTCTTCTGGCTGTGCAGGGTGGATATTATAACAGAACATGGTCAAGATGTTAAAATGTTAAAATGTTCATAAATGACCAGCATGGTCAAATAATAATAATCATAGTAGTTGTCGAGGGTGCAACAAGCACGTCCGGTGAACAGGTCAGGGTTCCATAGCCGCAGGCAGAACAGTTGAAACTGGAGCAGCAGCACGGCCAGGTGGACTGGGGACAGCAAGGAGTCATCATACCAGGTAGTCCTGAGGCATGGTCCTAGGGCTCAGGTCCTCCGAGAGAAAGACAGAAAGAGAGAAAGAGAGAATTAGAGAGAGCATATTTAAATTCACACAGGACACCGGATAAGACAAGAGAAATACTCCAGATGTAACAGACTGACCCTAGCCCCCCGACACATAAACTACTGCAGCATAAATACTGGAGGCTGAGACATGAGGGATCAGAAGACACTGTGGCCCCATCCGATGATACCCCCGGACAGGGCCAAACAGGCAGGATATAACCCCACCCACTTTGCCAAAGCACAGCCCCCACACCACTAGAGGGATGTCTCCAACCACCAACTTACCATCCTAAGACAAGGCCGAGTATAGCCCACAACGATCTCCGCCATGGCACAACCCAAGGGGTTGTGCCAGCAGGCCACAAATGTGCATGTGTCTGCTCAAACGGTCAGAAACAGACTCCATGAGGGTGGTATGAGGGCGGGGGAGGTGGGGGTTGTGCTTACAGCCCAACACCGTGCAGGACGTTTGGCATTTGCCAGAGAACACCAAGATTGGCAAATTCGCCACTGGCGCCCTGTGCTCTTCACAGATGAAAGCAGGTTCACACTGAGCACGTGTGACAGATGTGACAGTCTGGAGACGCCGTGGAGAACGTTCTGCTGCCTGCAACATCCTCCAGCATGACCGGTTTGGCGGTGGGTCAGTCATGGTGTGGGGTGGCATTTCTTTGTGGGGCCGCACAGCCCTCCATGTGCTCGCCAGAGGTAGCCTGACTGCCATTAGGTACCGAGATGAGATCCTCAGACCCCTTGTGAGACCATATGCTGGTGCGGTTGGCCCTGGGTTCCTCCTAATGCAAGACAATGCTAGACCTCATGTGGCTGGAGTGTGTCAGCAGTTCCTGCAAGAGGAAGGCATTGATGCTATGGACTGGTCCGCCCATTCCCCAGACCTGAATCCAATTGAGCACATCTGGGACATCATGTCTCGCTCCATCCACCAACGCCACGTTGCACCACAGACTGTCCAGGAGTTGGCGGATGCTTTAGTCCAGGTCTGGGAGGAGATCCCTCAGAAGACCATCCGCCACCTCATCAGGAGCATGCCCAGGCATTGTAGGGAGGTCATACAGGCACGTGGAGGCCACACACACTACTGAGCCTCATTTTGACTTGTTTTAAGGACATTACATCAAAGTTGGATCAGCCTGTAGTGTGGTTTTCCACTTTAATTTTGAGTGTGACTCCAAATCCAGACCTCCATGGGTTGATAAATTGGATTTCCATTGATTATTTTTGTGTGATTTTGTTGTCAGCACATTCAACTATGTAAAGAAAAAAGTATTTAATAAGATTATTTCATTCATTCAGATCTAGGATGTGTTATTTTAGTGTTCCCTTTATTTTTTGAGCAGTGTATGTTCTTGTTGCCATCTGATGCACATTCAGATGTAATAAATCAACACTGCAGAGCTCTCCCTGTCCTCTGTCGTGCCCTGATTGTATTACTGCTGATGATATCTGGAAATGTGCATGTACACCCTGGCCATCTATTGTTGCTGACCCAATTCTGACTTGTTGTCACAGGCATCAAAATGAGTAGACCAAGGTGCAGTGTGGAAAATGTTCATCTTGTAGTTTAATGCGAAAGAATGAACACTTTACAAATTAACCTGTCTGGGCTAGGGGGCAGTATTTTCACGGCCGGATAAAAAACGTACCCGATTTAAACTGGTTACTACTCTTGCCCGAGAATATGCATATTATTAGTAGATCTGGATAGAAAACACTCTAAAGTTTCTAAAACTGTTTGAATGGTGTCTGTGAGTATAACAGAACTCATATGGCAGGCCAAAACCTGAGAAGATTCCATACAGGAAGTGCCCTGTCTGACAATTTGTCGTCCTTCTGTAGCATCTCTATCGAAAATACAGCATCTGTGCTGTAACGTGACATTTTCTAAGGCTTCCATTGGCTCTCAGAAGGAGCCAGAAAGTGGAATGGGGTGTCTGCAGTCTCTGGGTGAAGAACAGCAGGAGTATTTGTGAGTGGTCAGGCTGGGAACAGTGACACTGGAGATGCGCGTCCACGAGACTACTCCATTTTTTTCTTTCAGCCTTTGAATGAATACAACGTCGCCCAGTTGGAATATTATCGCTATTTTATGAGAAAAATAGCATAAAAATTGATTTTAAACAGCGTTTGACATGCTTCTAAGTATGGTAATGGAATATTTTGAATTTTTTTGTCACGAAATGCACTTGCGCGTCACCCTTCGGATTGTGACCTGAACGCACGAACAAAACGGAGCTATTTGAATATAACTATGGATTATTTGGAACCAAAACAACATTTGTTGTTGAAGTAGAAGTCCTGGGAGTGCATTCTGACGAAGAACAGCAAAGGTAATCACATTTTTCTTATAGTAAATCTGAGTTTGGTGAGGGCCAAACTTCGTGGGTGTCAAATTAGCTAGCCTGTGATGGCCGAGCTATGTACTCAGAATATTGCAAAATGTGCTTTCGCCGAAAAGCTATTTTAAAATCGGACATAGCGAATACATAAAGGAGTTCTGTATCTATAATTCTTAAAATAATTGTTAAGTATTTTGTCAACGTTTATCATGAATAATTTAGTAAATTCACCGGAAGTTGTTGGTGGGTATGCTAGTTCTGAACATCACATGCTAATGTAAAAAGCTGTTTTTTGATAGAAATATGAACTTGATTGAACAAAACATGCATGTATTGTATAACATAATGTCCTAGGAGTGTCATCTGATGAAGATCATCAAAGGTTAGTGCTGTATTTAGCTGTGGTTTTGGTTTTTGTGACATATATGCTTGCTTTGAAAATGGCTGTGTGATTATTTTTGGCAGGGTACTCTCCTGACATAATATAATGTTTTGCTTTCGCTGTAAAGCCTTTTTGAAATTGGACAATGTGGTTGGATTAACGAGAGTCTCATCTTTCAAATGGTGTAAAATAGTCATATGTTTGAGAAATTGAAGTTACAGCATTTTTTAGGTATTTGTATTTCGCACCACGCGATTCCACTGGCTGTTGAATAGAGTGGGACGCTAATGTCCCACTGGCCCAGAGAGGTTAAGCTTCCTGGAGCAACCGAAAGTTGTTCAAAACACCCTAAAGGTGTTTTGATATAACCAACCTACTGATTGTGAAAATCACTCAATTCAACCCTGTGTCAATCAGTCAATTCTTAACGAAAACACATAAAACTCAGTATTCTGTGAAAGCCTACCCAAAAGACAACGTGTGTCGATTCTAAACTTCCTGTGCCAACCGGAAGTGCCTTAAATTGGGGTCAGAGTAGCTGTTTGAAGGGTTAAAAAAGTCACATCTTTCCAAAACTTCATATGTGTGACTAGACAACCCTCATGAACTGTATATCAGTAATTTATACCATCAGATGTCATAGAAAAGCTCTCTCACACACACACACACACACACACACACACACACACACACACACACACACACACACACACACACACACACACACACACACACACACACACACACACACAAAAACACACACACAGCAAGGATGGAGTGACACAGTGCGGTGTTTAAAGACACACAGAGCCTGCAATAGCATTACCATTATGTCTAGGCTGTGCCGAGTTCAACGAGATGCCCCGTTTAACCGTAGCTCGCTCGGTCTAAGCGCAGCAACCATGAGAAAAAGTAGGACCAAAATGAAGCCTGGCCCTAATTTTCAAGAGCTTTTGGGTGACAGTGGCGAAACCGTTCAGGTTAGAAGCACAATTCGACCTCAGGAATGTTCCTGAGGTCCTCCCGATCTGTGCAAGCCTAACCTTGACCATGTGGCATTAACCCTTAACCTGTTAGGGCTAGGGGGCAGTATTGACACGGCTGGATAAAAAAACATACCCGATTTAATCTGGTCACCACTCCTACCCAGTAACTAGAATATGCATATACTTATTACATATGGATAGAAAACACCCTAAATTTTCTAAAACTGTTTGAATGGTGTCTGTGAGTATAACAGAACTCATTTGGCAGGCAAAACCCTGAGACATTTTCTGACAGGAAGTGGATACCTGATGTGTTGTATTACCTTTAAACCTATCCCATTGAAAAACACAGGGGCTGAGGAATATTTTGGCACTTCCTATTGCTTCCACTAGATGTCACCAGCCTTTACAAAGTGTTTTGAGTCTTCTGGAGGGAGATCTGACCGAACAAGAGCCATGGAACGATGATGGCCCATTAGACACCTGGCGCGCGAGTTCATGTTGGGTACCCTCGTTCCAATACGTTATAAAAGAGTATGCATTCGTCCACCTTGAATATTATTCATGTTCTGGTTAAAAAACGCCCTAATGATTTATGCTATACAACGTTTGACATGTTTGAACGAATGTAAATATATTTTTTCCCCTCGTTCATGACGAGAAGTCCGGCTGGCTTAGATCATGTGCTAACAAGACGGAGATTTTTGGACATAAATGATGAGCTTTTTTGAACAAAACTACATTCGTTATGGACCTGTGATACCTGGAAGTGACATCTGATGAAGAGAATCAAAGGTAATGGATTATTTACATAGTATTTTCGATTTTAGATCTCCCCAACATGACGTCTAGTCTGTATCGCAACGCGTATTTTTCTGGGCGCAGTGCTCAGATTATTGCAAAGTGTGATTTCCCAGTAAGGTTATTTTTAAATCTGGCAAGTTGATTGCGTTCAAGAGATGTAAATCTATAATTCTTTAACCTCTTGGGGCTAGGTGGGACGCTAGCGTGCCACCTGTGGTGCACTCCATCAACAGCAGGTGCATTTCAAGAGCGGCAAATTTGAATCCAAATAAATGTCAAAATTCAAATTTTTCAAAAATACAACTATGTTACACCATTTGAAAGATAAACATCTCCTTAATCTAACCACGTTTTACGATTTCAAAAAGGTTTTACGGCGAAAGCATAAATTTAGAGTATGTTAGGACAGTACATTTACAAGAGTTGTGTGTAATGTTTTGTCAAGTCAAAGACAGGGTCACCAAAACCATAAAACCAGCTAAAATGATACACTAACCTTTTACAATCTCCATCAGATGACACTCCTAGGACATTATGTTAGACAATGCATGCATTTTTAGTTCTATCAAGTTCATATTTATATACAAAAACAGCGTTTTACTATGGCATTGATGTTGAGGAAATCGTTTCCCTCCAATAACCGGCAGTCAAGTCAGCGTCACAAATTAAATAATTAAAATTAGAAAACATTGGTAAAATATTATATTGTCATTTAAAGAATTATAGATTTACATCTTTTGAACGCAATCAACTTGCCAGATTTAAAAATAACCTTACTGGGAAATCACACTTTGCAATAATCTGAGCACTGTGCCCAGAAAAATACGCGTTGCGATACAGACTAGACGTCATGTTGGGGAGATCTAAAATCGAAAATACTATGTAAATAATCCATTACCTTTGATTCTCTTCATCAGATGTCACTTCCAGGTATCACAGGTCCATAACGAATGTAGTTTTGTTCAAAAAAGCTCATCATTTATGTCCAAAAATCTCCGTCTCGTTAGCACATGATGTAAGCTAGCCGGACTTCTCGTCATGAACGAGGGGAAAAAATATATTTCCGTTCGTTCAAACATGTCAAACGTTGTATAGCATAAATCATTAGGGCCTTTTTTAACCAGAACATGAATAATATTCAAGGTGGACGAATGCATAGCCTTTTATAACGTATTGGAACGAGGGTACCCAACATGAAGTAGCGCGCCAGGTGTCTAATGGGACATCACCGTTCCATGGCTCTTGTTCGGTCAGATCTCCCTCCAGAAGACTCAAAACACTTTGTAAAGGCTGGTGACATCTAGTGGAAGCAATAGGAAGTGCCAAAATATTCCTAAACCCCTGTGTTTTTCAATGGGAGAGGTTTAAAGTCAATACAACACATCAGGTATCCACTTCCTGTCAGAAAATGTCTCAGGGTTTTGCCTGCCAAATGAGTTCTGTTATACTCACAGACACCATTCAAACAGTTTTGGAAACTTTAGAGTGTTTTCTATCCATATATAATAAGTATATGCATATTCTAGTTACTGGGTAGGATTAGTAACCAGATTAAATCGGGTACATTTTTTTTATCCAGACGTGCAAATGCTGCCCCCTAGACCCAACAGGTTAAATGACAATATAATATTTTACCAATGTTTTCTAATTTTAATTATTTAATTTGTGACGCTGACTTGACTGCCGGTTATTGGAGGGAAACGATTTCCTCAACATCAATGCCATAGTAAAACGCTGTTTTTGGATATAAATATGAACTTGATAGAACTAAAAATGCATGCATTGTCTAACATAATGTCCTAGGAGTGTCATCTGATGGAGATTGTAAAAGGTTAGTGCATCATTTTAGCTGGTTTTATGGTTTTGGTGACCCTGTCTTTGAATTGACAAAACATTACACACAACTCTTGTAAATGTACTGTCCTAACATACTCTAAATTTATGCTTTCGCCGTAAAACCTTTTTGAAATCGTAAAACGTGGTTAGATTAAGGAGATGTTTATCTTTCAAAGGGTGTAGAATAGTTGTATGTTTGAAAAATTTGAATTTTGACATTTATTTGGATTCAAATTTGCCGCTCTTGAAATGCACCTGCTGTTGATGGAGTGCACCACGGGTGGCACGCTAGCGTCCCACCTAGCCCATAGAGGTTAACAGTTAAAAGAAGGTGTTTACATCAAAAAGTTTGCAATGACTTCTCTCTCCATAGGAATACATTGCCTATTCCCCTAAATTCAACCTGAAGCCTATGTGGGTTATGAATGCCTTATGAACCTGTCTTCGATGACATAATATCAGCCCACTATGAGGTCTACCTGTCTTGATTCTAAGCTTCCTGGAGAAACCGGAAGTGGTTAAAAACACCCAAAAATTGTTTTTCTATAACCAGCCTGCAGATTGTGAAAATCACTGCATTCAACCCTATGTAGATCAGTCAATTCTTAACGTAAAGTCTTAAAACTCAGGATTATGTAATAGCATACCCCAATCAGGATATGTGCTCACTTATAGCTTCCTGTGCCAACCAGAAGTGCCTTAAATATCAAATCAAATCAAAATCAAATCAAATGTATTTATATAGCCCTTCTTACATCAGCTAATATCTCAAAGTGCTGTACAGAAACCCAGCCTAAAACCCCAAACAGCAAGCAATGCAGGTGTAGAAGCACGGTGGCTAGGAATAACTCCCTAGAAAGGCCAAAAACCTAGGAAGAAACCTAGAGAGGAACCAGGCTATGAGGGGTGGCCAGTCCTCTTCTGGCTGTGCTGGGTGGAGATTATAACAGCACATGGCCTAGATGTTCAAATGTTCATAAATGACCAGCATTGTCAAATAATAATAATCATAGTAGTTGTCCGGGGTGCAACAAGTCAGTAACACAAGAGTAAGTGTTTTTATAGCCGATCTTTGAGAGTATCTCTACCGCTCCTGCTGTCTCTAGAGAGTTGAAAACAGCAGGTCTGGGACAGGTAGCACGTCCGGTGAATAGGTCAGGGTTCCAGCAGGTCTGGGACAACAGGTCTGGGACAGGTAGCACGTCCGGTGAACAGGTCAGGGTTCCATAGCTGCAGGCAGAACAGTTGGAACTGGAGCAGCAGCACGTCCAGGTGAACTGGGGACAGCAAGGAGTCATCAAGCCAGGTAGTCCTGAGGCATGGTCCTAGGGCTCAGGTCCTCCGAGAGAGAGAAAGAAAGAGAGAAAGAGAGAATTAGAGAGAGCATATTTAAATTCACACAGGACACCGGAAAAGACAAGAGAAATACTCCAGATGTGACAGATTGACCCTAGCCCCCCAACACAAACTACTGCAGCATAAATACTGAAGACTGAGACAGGAGGGGTCAGGAGACACTGTGGCCCCATCCGATGAAACCCCCGGACAGGGCCAAACAGGTAGGATATAACCCCACCCACTTTGCCAAAACACAGCCTCCACACCACTGGAAGGATATCTCCAACCACCAACATACCATCCCGGGACAAGGCCGAGTATAGCCCACAAAGATCTCCGCCACGGCACAGCCCAAGGGGGGGCGCCAACCCTGACAGGGTTAAATATGGGTCACAGGGGCTGTTTCGAAGGGTTAAAAAAGTCAGATAATTTCAAAACTTCATATGTGTGACTAGGTAACCCTCATGAACTGTAAATCAGTCATTTATCCCATCAGATTTGCAAAAAACGAACACACACACACACACACACACACAGCTAGGACATAGTGACACAGTGTGCTCCTTAGAGTCTTACACTGCCTGCAATAGTTACCTTCGTTCGAACGATCAATGAACTGTCAGACCTAGAGCTCTGAAACTTTAGAAGCCTGTTCTAGAGCTCAAGTCGATAGTGCATGGTGAGTTATGTGGCTCTAGAAGGTTCTCAGACCGAGAAACAGCCTCGTACATTTGTAATATGTTCAATTAATTTTGACCATCATGAAAATGGCGACATTTAGAAATGTCCCAGAGTCGCAAGACTAAGTGCATTGAAACCACCCCAGCCCATAGAGACGGACCCCAACGTTTCTGTCCAATACCTCATTCAAGGACCCCGTAGCAACGCCCGTAAAAAATTGATTTTCAGCACCAATTAAGGTCGTTGCTCGGACCCCGAATGACCTATCAAGCCAAAACTTTGTATTCGGGGTCGCCTCACATAGGCCTACACATAATGTCAGAGCTGGACCCACAGCTAGAACGTAACTACGTGTTTTATGTTTTTTATGGTTAAAACTGAAGGCACTGTGAATTATGGGCCTGCTCTGATATATGTGATAGTTGGCTTCTAAATGAGTTGGAGAAAGTGGATTTGGTGTCAGATGGTATCAGTTTGGTGTCAGAATGACATCTAATTGACTGATGGACGCTGACTTGCTGGGTGACGAGCAATGGAGAGGAACCAGAATCACTGCATGGCCATCCCGAGTTCATCGGGCCAGTCAATTATGCATTTCTGCAGTATTTTTGAGCATGTCAAATTCATGATACTAAATGCCCATTGAAACATAATGCAAATGTAACGCGCATTTGGAATATGATTCAACAGTGAAAAAATATCACCAAATGGACATGATGAAATTAACACAATGAGCGATGGAGAGGAACCACAGTCACTGCCCGGCCATCCTGAGTTCATCGGATCAGTCAATTATGCATTTCTGCAGTATTTTTGAGCATGTCAAATTCGTGATGCTAAATGCCCATTGAAACATATTGCAAATGTAACGCACATTTGCAATATGATTCAACAGTGAAAAAATATCACCAAATGGACATGATGAAATCAACACAACGAGCAATGGAGAGGAACCACAGTCACTGCCCGGCCAACCCGAGTTCATTGGGCCAGTCAATTATGCATTTCTGCAGTATTTTTGAGCATGTCAAATTCGTGATGGTAATGGTCATTTTGGACGTTTTTCAAAAAATCATTAAAAAACAACAGAGTCCCACTTCTCCCTCATCATACATGACAAATAGACCATCTAGGTTGATTCATGGCTTAACATAGGGCTATTTAAAATTTGGGCAGTTTAAATGCCATTTGGATCGTACATGGCAAATGGACAAACATCCTGATTTGGCACATTCAATACTTTCATATGTGTATAATTGACAAAAAAATAATTGGACATTTCATTTGGACATTTCTTATGGCATTTGGCAAAAAAAAGAAAGAATTATGTCACTTTTGACTTCCTATGAAATCATATTGCAAATGGACAAAACATATGCCTTATGTACAAGCAAAAACAGCCAAAAAAATTATGCCAATAAAATATGTCAAAAGTATGTTCATACAGCTCTTATACATGTGTAATTGACAAAAAAAGGGAAAGAATTTCGAAAAACGGTCCAGAAAGCAGTCTTCGAAAATGTTTTCATTTGTTCAAAATTTGACTCTTGGGTCTTGACTTGTGTTACATTTGCAATAAGAAAATTCACTGTGGAGAGCGCTCGCCGTCTATTGGATATTTGCTGTGATTTGGCACATTCAATACTTTCATAATTGACAAAAAAAGAATTGGACATTTCATTTGGACATTTCTAATGGCATTTGGCAAAAAAAAAGAAAAAAAAGTCACTTTTGACTTCTTATGAAATCATATTACAAATGCACAAATTCAAGATTTGACCCTTGGGTGTTGACTTGTGTTACATTTGCAATATGAAAATCCATGGTGGAGCGCACTCGCCATCTATAGGATTTTTGGGGTGTGACACTTGGCATTTGCCATATGAAATTTGCAACATGATTTGGATGAATGTGGACCAAATTGGGTGGTATTGGCATTAGGGTGTATGATTCGTGGAGGGGCCAATATGTTCTCATTCATTTTTGTCCATTTCATGGGGGTCTTCCCTTACTGTACATAAAGCTGTCCCAATAGCAGATCTTTCTTTTCAGCACCGCTACACCTGGCTATCAGCTTGGAATTCCGAGTTGGATGACTGTTCAAAACATATTTTCTCAGTCGGAGCTCATTTTTTTAGGTTTCCAGTTGTCTTGAACTCAGTGAAGTCTGTAATTTCTCAGTTCCGACTTTCCAGTTGCTCTGAACAAAGCAGAAGTCATGCGGGATTGAGAGCATGGCCAATGTATTCAAACTTTTCTTGCACATGGTGCTGCATGTGAATGTTTATCATTTTAATCTTGGAAAAGAGACCCTTAAAGCCAGACTTGGCCCACTCCCACTCCACTGAATAGCAGGCTAGTGATTGCTTTACGCTTGCAGTTAGCCACTGATTCCTTCCAAACCACTCATTGTTTAATTTGCAATTTCCAACTTGTGTAATGTTTATGTCCAATGGCCAATGAGCACCGATACGTTTTATCTATAATTTCTCTTCATATGACAAGGCTAGAAAAGGATTTGCCAGTAGATTGTCGAATTGATTCATGAAGATGACTGTTTGTCTAACTTGCTAGCTAAGATTTTTGTATGCGGCTTTATTAACTCAATTATGTATTTTTTTTACATTGTTTGCAAACTGATGTGTGACACGTATTATTTTGGCATTAACATGCAAAACAGTCAATAACAAAAAATATTTTTTGCTAAACAGGTGGAGCTGAACGACGGGTTGCCACTGATTGTGTCACTTTTGCCACATGAACTGTTCTTTCATGAATATATCACAACATTCTCCTAAAGTCTAATAGGCACATAGGCTAATGGAATTTCATACAATTTTTTTGTGTAGTATTTTATTAAGTGAAGGAAAATATATACCCATTTATTTTATTGATGCAATAAAAATAATTAACCTTGTTACTTCATTTGTGTCAAAAAGATCCCACTGGGCACACATTGGTTGAATCAACACTGTTTTCACATTGTTCCTGTGTTTTTAGTGATGGTACAAACTGTTTCTGGGAGCATGTATTTGTGCTTTGGCTCTTCATCCATGTATTTAGATCTTTGGCATTTGAATGGCTTGCAAAAGTACTCACCCCTCTTGGCATTTTTCCTATTTTGTTGCCTTTCAACCTGGAATTAAAATAGATTTGTGGGGGGGTTTGTATCATTTTGATTTACACAACATGCCTACCACTTTGAAGATGCAAAATATTTTTTATTGTGAAACAAACAAGAAACAAGACAAAAAAACAGAACTTGAGCGTGCATAACTATTCACTCCACACAAAGTCAATACTTTGTAGAGCCACCTTTTGCAGCAATTACAGCTGCAAGTCTCTTGGGGTATGGCTCTATAAGCTTGGCACATCTAGCCACTGGGATTTTTGCCCATTCTTCAAGGAAAAACTGCTCCAGCTCCTTCAAGTTAGATGGGTTCCACTGGTGTACAGCAATTTTTAAGTCATACCACAGATTCTCAATTGGATTGAGATCTGGACTTTGACTAGACCATTGCAAGACATTCAAATGTTTCCCCTCAAACAACTCAGGTGTTGCTTTAGCAGTATGCTTAGGGTCATTGTCCTGCTGGGAGGTGAACCTCCGTCCCAGTCTCAAGACTGAAACAGGTTTCCCTCAAGAATTTCCCTGTATTTAGTGCCATCCATCATTCCTTCGATTCTGACCAGTTTCCCAGTCCCTGCCGATGAAAAACATCCCCACAGCATGATGCTGCTATCACCATGCTTCACTGTGGCGATGGTGTTCTCAGGGTGATGAGAGGTGTTTTCCTTGATGGCCAAAAAGTTTAATTTTAGTCTCATCTGACCAGAGTACCTTCTTCCATATGTTTGGGAGTCTCCCACATGCCTTTTGGCAAACACCAAATGTGTTTGCTTATTTTTTTCATTAAGCAATGCCTTTTTTCTGGCCACTCTTCCATAAAGCCCAGCTCTGTGGAGTGTACGGCTTAAAGTGGTCCTATGGACAGATACTCCAATCTCCGCTGTGGAGCTTTGCAGCTCCTTTAGGGTTATCTTTGGTCTCTTTGTTGCCTCTCTGATTAATGCCCTCCTTGCTTGGTCCGTGAGTTTTGGTGGACGGCCCTCTCTTGGCAGGTTTGTTGTGGTGCGATAGTCTTTCCATTTTTTAATAATGGATTTAATGGTGCTCCGTGGGATGTTCAAAGTTTCAGATATTGTTTTATAACCCAACCCTGATCTGTACTTCTCCACAGCTTTATCCCTGACCTGTTTGGAGAGCTCCTTGGTCTTCATGGTGCTGCTTGCTTGGTGGTGCCCCTTGCTTAGTGGTGTTGCAGACTCTGGGGCCTTTCAGAACAGGTGTCTATATACTGAGATCATGTGGCACTTAGATTGCACACAGGTGGACTTTATTTAACTAATTATGTGACTTCTGAAGGTAATTGGTTGCACCACATCTTATTTAGGGGCTTCATAGCAAAGAGGATAAATACATATGCACGCACAACCTTTCCGTTTGTTTTTTTACATTTTTTTAAAGAAGTTATTTTTTCATTTCACTTCACCAATTTGGACTATTTTGTGTATGTCAATTACATGAAATCTAAATAAAAATCAATTTCAATTACAGGTAGTAATTCTACAAATAGGAAAAACGCCAAGGGGGATGAATACTTTTGCAAGGCACTGTACACAAACAGCCAGTTAAATTCACCACAAATGGAAGTGCTCCCCATAACAGAAGACACTGTGGGCCACTCTGTCTATCTAGTGATGAAAAGGAAGCCTGTTGCTGGGTTTCAAAGAGTCTGTTTTCTGGAGGAAATAATAACACTCCAGAGAGGATCACACTGATAGATGTGTTTTTATGTGTCTGACCTTCCCCTGGAGATGTATCAGACAGACACAAAATATACATTGAAAAACCTTTATACGTCTCTGAAACCTGTGTTTCATCTGGGGATAACTGTACAGTCAGTCAAAGAAGAGAGAGGATGTACAGTAAGAGAGGATATGAGAGAGTGAGAGAGAGAGAGAGCTTTCACTAGTGAAACTTGTTTCACCCAGTGAAAACTAGTGTCTGGTTTGCGTACGGTTGAAAATATATGTATTAAAATGCAACAATGTTTACAGTGTAATACAAAAAGAAACACGACTGCATATCAATGAAATGTTATTGTTGGTTTTTGATCCCAGAAACATGGCAAACGATGATTGAATGGTAGCCAACCTCTGAGGGTACAATAGCAAAGAAACAAGAGTTCATGCCTCAAAGACAAAGCTGTCATCATACTGAGGGTGTTATTTTGTGTGTGTGTGTGTGTGTGTGTGTGTGTGTGTGTGTGTGTGTGTGTGTGTGTGTGTGTGTGTGTGTGTGTGTGTGTGTGTGTGTGTGTGTGTGTGTGTGTGTGTGTGTGTGTGTGTGTGTGTGTTTGTCCTCTAAGGTATCAGTGGTTGGCTGTCTTTAGGGTTCCTCTGATCTGCCCCCCTCTCCCAGCCCTGGCGTATGCGGGTGATGGTTCGGTCCACACAGGGTGTGATGAGCAGCAGCTTGAGTAGCAGCACCACAGAGGGAAGCACCAGACACAGCATGTAGCCCGGTGGGGTGTACCACTTGTAGGTGGAGGAACTCAGGAATCTGTTCCAGCCGTACAGGTAGGTGTGCGCCGTACACAACAGCAGAGTCAGGTGACCCAGCTTGGACTGGTGGGGGAGAAAAGAACACATAAACACATGAACCACACACACACACGCTCCAGGTATGTGCACAGATAGAGGTCTAAAGGAGCTTGAGCACCTGCCCTTTTGCCCTCCCATGAGAAATTAAACTTTGTTTCAATTTTAGTCTATTGCCCATCAAACTAGCTAATTTCTAATTGTTTTCATTTTGTAAAGTTTCCCCTCCCTAGCTGCGAAGAAGCCATTTCCGGCTATCAATCAAGTTAAAGTAGCTAGCTATCTTAGCTGGCATGCCTGCTGGCAAGGTTGGTAGACTTGAAAAAAGCAAGCATTACAAAACGTACTGAATAAGACTCACATTCCTTTCAAGCTTTTACCCAGATTTTAGCATAGATGCAGAGAAGAATATTTAGTTTCTTTAAAAAAAAGAACCACCAGTCAGGAGGACCCCTGGAATTAAGCATAATTATTATGGCTCTAGATTACAGGAAAAAGCTGCTTCAGGTGTTTGACAAACGCAAAATGCTCCTACGTCCGGATGGGGGGCCTAGCCATTACCCAGCTATCCTCACGTATCTTGTGCCCCCTCAAATGTTTTGGGGTGCATGCCGCCCCTGCGAGCGCACACACACACACACACACACACACACACACACACACACACACACACACACACACACACACACACACACACACACACACACACACACACACACGTGAATTCTCCTGGCCTGTTCTAATATATTCTTCCTAAATTACATTTGATGAATAACTTAACATTTAAATCACTGCTTCAATTTGAGGGAAATTCATGAATTAGAGAATGAGCCGGAGTTTCTTCTGACCCAGTTACATTTATGAATGAGTGTGTGTGTTCCCTGTAGTGATAGGAATACAGCTTCATATCCCCAGCGCATAACCTCTGGCTTGTCTGCTGAAAATCAGATTACTTTCCTGGAGTTTTATTGCATTCTGGCCTGAATGTTGGCTCTGCACCCTGCATGAATACGCGAATAGGGGAAATACTGAAGGAGATAAGTGTACAAATTAGGGCTGGGAATTGCCAGGGACCTCAAGATACAACATTATCACAATACTTAGGTGCGATACGGTATGTATTACAATTTTCACGATTCTATATGTATTGTGATTCCATACTTTGATTTTATTGCGATTTGATGTTCCAAACATATTGTTCATTATATGTCTGCTACAGAAAGACAAGAGAGAGCATGAGAAAAGTAGTTTTTTATCAGTCATGGAAATAAAAGGGCTGAAAACATTGTCTCACTATTTAAAAAGAAGATGGAGGATGAAAAATACCAGAGGTACAGCCGACTAGCTCTAGCTAACGCTTCCTAGGCAAATCGATACTTGGAGTCAAAGTATCAATATAATATTCTCCAAAATATTGTGATATATGACTGTATCGATTTATTCCCCCACTGCTAGTAAAAATGGGCAGAAAATGAGTGCCTCGCAAGTGTGTCTGGCCTAAGCATTCAGTGTGACCGGTCCTGGTGATCCCACCTGTACGAAGCTGAACTCCCTCCAGCTGAGAGAGTTAATGACGGAGGGAAGAGATGTGATTCCCAATAGGACGTACAGGCCAAATCCCAGAATTCCCAGGGATAAGTAGGAATCGCTACGCCAGGCCGTCGTCGTATCAAACTCAGTGGTCCTGTTCTCTCTGATCTGAGAGAGAGAGAGAGGCGTATTTATAATCAAAACTAGTGCCTGAATATTGCTATATACTGTAGGTGTGTGTCCAATGTACAGATGTAGGATCTTAATATGACCAGTATTGTCACAGCAAAATAATCCTGCAGCAACAGCATTCAAACATTTAGTCCATTCCCACTTTTCTGCCAATGTAATGTTACTTGATTGGTGGCAAGGCTATTAGCTGGCCAAAAGTAGGCTACATAAAAGTGCTATACTGTTAAGACATGCTCCGGTTCGTTGGCGACTAAGAAAATATTTTTTAAACCTCCTGCTTTGGACTGGATGTCTCAATATGTAGTTCATACATTCATACCTCAATTAGCCACTAAATACTTGAAAAGTTACTGTTTTCTTAAAGCTGTGCATTGCCATTTTCCCTACATTTCCCCCATATGGGCCAGCTCCTCAGCAATTTGAGTTTTAGCCAAAGAGCTTCAGCCCCTCACATTTGAGTGACAGCTAGCAAGAGGCCTCCCAGCATTAACCAATGAGGTTGCAGGGCTGGCGCAATGGCTCAGTGGCCACAGCAGATACAGAAAAAGCAAGGACGTGGTGTCACGTAGTACTCGTTTTCACCACTTTTGGCTCGTGAGTGCTGCTTTCAGAACTACTGGCCAAAAAGTACACAAAAGTTCCAGAGAATCTCTTTAACATAACCATGTATTGGTGTAAATTTATGTAAATCCTGTGGCGCAGGAAAATTCTCAGCGACAATAGAGTGTTCAAATTAAGGTCTTAAATCTGTACACAATTATGTCTATCCAATGTTCGCTGTTTTGAAAGTGTTTAATTTGGCCTTAACGCTAGGTAGGTGTTCTTACCACAGAGACAGTGCGTTCAGTGACCTTGAACCTCACAAAGTACCTGGGAACAAAATTAATTATTTATTTACTAAAATCCAATGGAAGACACAGTTCACTGTGTGTGTGTGTGTGTGTGTGTGTGTGGTGTGTGTGTGTGTGTGTGTGTGTGTGTGTGTGTGTGTGTGTGTGTGTGTGTGTGTGTTTGCGTGTGTGTGCTCCACTGACCGTATGGGTATGATCAGTGTATAGAGCACGTGCAGAAAGGCGAACCCCAGTGCCAGAAGACCCAGCTGTTTCCTGCACAGCATCCAGCGATCCAGCCAATCAGGGAAGCGCCTGAGGTTAAACATACATAAACACTTATAATCAACATAAATACAATACATATATACAAAAGTACACTACTGGTCCAAAATTTTAGAACACCTACTCATTCAAGGGTTTTTCTATATTATTACTATTTTCTACATTGTAGAATAATAGTGAAGACATCAAAACTATGAAATAACACATATGGTTTCATGTAATAACCAAAAAAGTGTTCAATAAATCAAAAGTATTTGATATTTTTCAAATAGCCACCCTTTGCCTTGATGACAGCTTTGCACACTTGGCATTTCTCAACCAGCTTCTTGAGGTTGTCACCTGGAATGCATTTCCATTAACAGTTGTGCCTTCTTCAAAATTAATTTGTGGAATTTCTCTCCTTCTTAACGAATTTCAGCCAATCAGTTGTGTGGTGACAAGGTAGGGGGGTATACAGAAGATATCCCTTTTTGGTAAAAGAACAAGTCCATATTATGGAAAGGACAGCTCAAATAAGCAAAGAGAAACGACAGTCCAGCATTACTTTAAGACATGAAAGTCAGTTAAGCCAGAAAATGTCAAGAACTTTGAAAGTTTCTTCAAGTGCAGTCGCAAAAACCATCAAGCGCTACGATTAAACTGGCTCTCATGAGGACCACCACAGGAATGGAAGACCCAGAGTTACCTCTGCTGCAGAGGATAAATTCATTAGAGTTACCAGCCTCAGAAATTGCAGCCCAAATAAATACTTCACAGAGTTCAAATAACAGACACATCTAAACATCAACTGTTCAGAGGAGACTGTATGAATCAGGCCTTCATGGTTGAATTGCTGCAAATAAATGACTGCTAAAGGACAGTAATAAGAAGAGACTTGATTGGGCCAAGAAACACGAGCAATGGACAATAGACCAGTGGAAATTTGTTGTTTGGTCTTGAGTCCAAATTGGAGATTTTTGTTTCTAACCGCTGTGTTTTTGTGAGACGCACTGTGGTTGAACGGATGATCTCTGCATGTGTATTTCTCACCGTAAAGCATGGAGGAAAAGGTGATATAGTGTGGGGGTGTTTTGCTGGTGACACTGTCTGCGAATTATTTAGAATTCAAGGCACACTTAACCAGCACGGCTACCACAGCATTCTGCAGCGATACACCATTCCATCTGATTAAAAAAAAAATCACCTTTATTTAACCAGGTCGGCCAGTTGAGAACAAGTTCTCATTTACAACTGCGACCTGGCCAAGATAAAGCAAAGCAGTGCGACACAAACAACAACACAGAGTTACACATGGAATAAACAAATGTACAGTCAATAACACAATAGGGGGGGAAAATCTATATACAGTGTGTGCAAATGAGGTAAGATTAGGGAGGTAAGGCAATAAATAGGCCATGGTGGCAAAGAATTTACAATTTAGCAATTAACCTGTTTGGGATAGGGGCCAGTATTTTCACGGCCGGATAAAAAACATACCCGATTTAATCTGGTTACTACTCCTGCCAAGAAACTAGAATATGCATATAATTAGTAGATTTGGATAGAGAACACTCTAAAGTTTCTAAAACTGTTTGAATGGTGTCTGTGAGTATAACAGAACTCATATGGCAGGCCAAAACCTGAGAAGATTCCATACAGGAAGTGCCCTGTCTGACAATTTGTTGTCCTTCTGTTGCATCTCTATCGACATTACAGCATCTGTGCTGTAACGTGACACTTTCTAAGGCTTCCATTGGCTCTCTAAAGCCGCCAGAAAGTGGAATGGGGTGTCTGCTGTCTCTGGGCAAAGTATAGGAGCAGAGTTTGTAAGTGGTTAGCCTGGGGACAGTGAGACTGAGATGCGCGTTCACGAGACTTCTCCATTTTTTTCTTTCAGCCTTTGAATGAATACAACATTGCCTGGTTGGAATATTAGCGCTATTTTATGAGAAAAATAGCATAAAATAGATTTTAAACAGCGTTTGACATGCTTCTAAGTACGGTAATGGAATATTTTGAATTTTTTTGTCAAGAAATGCACTCGCGTGTTACCTTTCAGATAGTGATCTGAACGCACGAACAAAACGGAGGTATTTGCATGTAACTATGGATTATTTGTTGTTGAAGTAGAAGTCCTGGGAGTACATTCTGATGAAGAACAGCAAAGGTAATCCAATATTTCTAATACTAATTCTGAGTTTAGGTGACCCCGAAGTTGGCGGATGTCAAAATAGCTAGCCGTGATGGCCGAGCTATGTACTCAGAATATTGCAAAATATGCTTTCGCCGAAAAGCTATTTTAAAATCGGACATAGCGATTGCATAAAGGAGTTCTGTATCTATAATTCTTAAAATAATTGTTAAGTATTTTGTCAACGTTTATCATGAGTAATTTAGTAAACTCACCAGAAGTGTTCGGTGGGTATGCTAGTTCTGAACATCACATGCTAATGTAAAAAGCTTTTTTTTGATATAAATATGAACTTGATTGAACAAAACATGCATGTATTGTATAACATAATGTCCTAGGAATGTCATCTGATGAAGATCATCAAAGGGTAGTGCTGCATTTAGCTGTGGTTTGGGTTTATGTGACATTTAAGCTTGCTTGGAAAATGGGTGTGTGATTATTTGTGTCTATGTACTCTCCTAACATAATCTAATATTTTGCTTTCGCTGTAAAGCCTTTTTGAAATCGGACAATGTGGTTAGATTAACGAGAGTCTTATCTTTAAAATGGTGTAAAATAGTTGATTGTTTGAGAAAATTGAATTGTGGTATTTTAGTTGGTTTTGTATTTCGCACCGTGCGATGCCATTGGCTGTTGGCTAGGGGTTCCGCAGGCAGAACGGGGTTCCGCTAAAGAAGTTAATGACTCCAACCTAAGTGTATGTAAACTTCTGACTTCAGCTGTACATACGCAACATTGTATAAACATACATGTATGCAAACACACTCACATACACACAAAGGTCTGACCTGTACTTGGTGCCTCTGTAGAGCTGCAGGAAGGAAGCAAGGACACCAGGCAGGTAACAGAGAGACAGCATGATCAGAGACACGATGGGACACACCTGGGGAGAACACACACACGCACACACCTTGAACAGCTGGTAACACACAGAGAAACACAAACACAACCACTCAGAGGGCCTTTGGCCAGTACCTTGTTGGCCAGTGAGACCATGATTCTGAAGGAGATGTCTTTGCCCTGGGTGACGTATGCATAGATGATGTCTCTGATCAGCAGGTAGAAGAAGAAGGCAGCACTGAGGCCAATGGCGATGCGCAGGGGGAGCCTCCACTGGGGGAACAGCTGTAGGGGGAAGTCCTCCAGCTCCCGGGCCACTGAGATAGAGCCCCGGTCCAGGGCACTGAAACCCAGCTTGGTGGCTACCGCTATCACCGCTTGCTTGGCCTCTGCACTTTCACCGCAGATATACACCTGACATATATTTATACACAATCAGTGGGTTCCTGAAATTATTGACACCCTTGATAAGTATGAGCAAAAATGCCTGCATAAAATAAATCATTCAAATACTCAGCTATTTTGTATGCTCCAAAAATGCAGGAAATGATATTATTTTATACTAATAAAGTGTTCAATGAAAGATATGTTTAACTTCTTTGGGATAGGGGGCAGTATTTTCACGGCCGGATAAAAAACGTACACGATTTAATCTGGTTACTACTCCTGCCCAGAAACTAGAATATGCATATAATTAGTAGATTTGGATAGAAAACACCCCAAAGTTTCTAAAACTGTTTGAATGGTGTCTGTGAGTATAACAGAACTCATATGACAGGCCAAAACCTGAGAAGATTCCATACAGGAAGTGCCCTCTCTGACCATTTCTTGTCCTTCTATAGCCTCTTTATCGAAAACAGAGGATCTCTGCTGTAACGTAACATTTTCTAAGGCTCCCATAGGCTCTCAGAAGGCGCCAGAATGGGGAATGATGACTCTGCAGTCCCTGGGCGAAAAACAGTAGGGGTTTTGGATAGTGGTCGATCTGAGAACAATGACACAGGTGTGCGCGTGCACGTGAAGACACCATTTTCTTCTTTCAGTCTTTGAACAAAAACAACGTCTCCCGGTCGGAATATTATCGCTATTTTACGAGAAAAATCGCATAAAAATTGATTTTAAACAGCGTTTGACATGCTTCGAAGTACGGTAATGGAATATTTTGAAATTTTTTGTCACGATACGCGCCGACGCGTCACCCTTCGGATAGTGTCTTGAACGCAAGAACAAAACGCCGCTATTTGGATATAACTATGGATTATTTGGAACCAAAACAACATTGGGTGTAAAGTAGAAGTCCTGGGAGTGCATTCTGACGAAGAACAGCAAAGGTAATCCAATTTTTCTTATAGTAAATCTGAGTTTGGTGAGTGCCAAACTTGGTGGGTGTCAAAATATCTAGCCTGTGATTGCCGGGCTATCTACTCAGAATATTGCAAAATGTGCTTTCACCCGAAAAGCTATTTCAAAATCGGACACCGCGATTGCATAAAGGAGTTCTGTATCTATAATTCTTAAAATAATTTATGTTTTTTGTGAACGTTTATCGTGAGTAATTTAGTAAATTCACCGGAAGTTTTCGGTGGGTATGCTAGTTCTGAACGTCACATGCTAATATAAAAAGCTGTTTTTTTTATATAAATATGAACCTGATTGAACAAAACATGCATGTATTGTATAACATAATGTCCTAGGAGTGTCATCTGGTGAAGATCATTAAAGTTTAGTGCTACATTTAGCTGTGGTTTTGGTTTTTGTGACATATATGCTAGTTTGAAAATTGGGTGTCTGATTATTTCTGGCTGGGTACTCTCCTGACATAATCTAATGTTTTGCTTTTGTTGTAAAGCCTTTTTGAAATTGGACAATGTGGTTAGATAAAGGAGAGTCTTGTCTTTAAAATGGTGTAAAATAGTCATATGTTTGAAAAATTTACGTATTTGGCTTTTTGAGGAGTTTGCAATTCGCGCCACGCCTATCATTGGATATTGGCGAGGCAGTTCCGCTAGCGGCACATCTAGATGTAAGAGGTTAATAACAAACGTGTATGCCATCTGTAAATCTGAATAAAATTGCTTAGTTGATTTATCTACGGAAAAAGTTAGGAACCTTCCCGCTTGCCATGATTGGCTGAGATAATGGATGGGCTAGACATGCCCATACAATATTCAGATTGGTTGCCATGTAGCGCACTTCTGTCTATAACATGAGCTGGTCAGTTTGTGTAGGTAATTCTTTCTAATGCGTTAAAAAAAAGATATCACGTAGTACATGTAGAACTGCAAAAGTGTTGTTCACCACTTTCTGGATGGCCGAGTTTTGAAATCAGTGGAATGCCCGGTAGAATTAGATTATGTTAGCTAAGGAGATAGAGAAAATTCTGCCGTTTGATTGCAAATATGCTGAGGGAGTCGAAAAGAGAACACTCAGAAGGCTGTTGTATAAAACACCTGTCTCTGGATTACATCTTCAAACTAAGGGCAACCATGGCATCCGTGACAGAGAGGGAGAAGTGTCCATCCATGTATATGGGTAAGAGAGTCTAGCTAGCTACATTTTCAGATGTTATACGTTTCTAATTTTGTCAGAAAGTTGTTTTCATTTCAAATTAAAGCGTACATTTAGCTAGCTAGCTAACGTTAGCTGGCTGGCTCGCTATCTAGCTAACGTTACGTGTATGATCTGTGTAGTAATATTATTCATATCTCTGAACCATTTGCATTACTAGTTATAGCCTAACATTAGCTAGCTAGATAACATTGAACCTGGTTGGTTAAATACCTGTAGATTCATGCAGGGTAGTGACGTAATGAGTTGGGATTATGGTTCATTTTTTAGCTAACGTTAGCTGGCTGGCTCGCTAGATGTCTAAACAAAAGACTCCACTATGCAAGTAGCCATTTCACTACACCTGCTGTATCCTGTGCATGTGACAAAATGTGATTTTATTTTATATAGTATGTTTTTAATTTAGACAGTAATGTGAAGAACATGACCTGCACCAACGTCAAATTAGGGTGTAATGTTAGGCCAATGAGACAGTGTCCAAGTTCTAAAATGCTACTTTAGTTTTTTTTAACTTGTAAATAACGATCTTGTTGTGAGTGTATTTTCCTGTAATAATGAAGACACATAAGCTAAGATGTTGTCAGCTATATGATATGGTCATTATTTGAACTGGCTAGCCAGTTAACTTAACATTAGCTAGCTAGCTAACATCAAGAAACAAGTCAAACATTATTTAGAAAGATGCTTTTAGTTGCCTGGTTTGCTAGATTGACATATACTAAATTCATTTTTAAACGGGTGGGTTTATTGGTGTTAAAATACACTAGTTATGCTATTTTGGACCACCAGGCTGCTGATGTCATGCAGTTTGATATCGGACGACAATATAATGTTTATGATGTCACTGCAACAACAGTCGATAGACGTAGTTTAACCTCTTACATCTAGACGTTCCGCTAGCGGAACACCTGCTCCAATATCCAATGATAGGCGTGGCGCGAATTACAAATTCCTCAAAAATACAAAAACTTCAATTTTTGAAACATATGACTATTTCACAGCATTTTAAAGACAAGACTCTCCTTTATCTAACCACACTGTCCGATTTCAAAAAGGCTTTACAGCGAAAGCAAAACATTAGATTATGTCAGCAGAGTACCAAGCCAGAAATATTCAGACACCCATTTTTCAAGCTAGCATATAATGTCACAAAAACCCAGAAGACAGCTAAATGCAGCACTAACCTTTGATGATCTTCATCAGATGACACACCTAGGACATTATGTTATACAATACATGCATGTTTTGTTCAATCAAGTTCATATTTATATCAAAAAACAGCTTTTTACATTAGCATGTGACGTTCAGAACTAGCATACCCCCCGCAAACTTCCGGGGAATTTGCTAACAATTTACTAAATTACTCACGATAAACGTTCACAAAAAGCATAACAATTATTTTAAGAATTATAGATACAGAACTCCTCTATGCACTCGATATGTCCGATTTTAAAATAGCTTTTTGGTGAAAGCACATTTTGCAATATTCTAAGTACATAGCCCAGCCATCACGGGCTAGCTATTTAGACACCCGGCAAGTTTAGCACTCACCAATATCAGATTTACTATTATAAAAGTTTTATTACCTTTTGTTGTCTTCGTCAGAATGCACTCCCAGGACTGCTACTTCAATAACAAATGTTGGTTTGGTCCAAAATAATCCATCGTTATATCCGAATAGCGGCGTTTTGTTCGTGCGTCCCAGACACTATCCGAAATGGTAAATCAGGGTCGCGCGCATGGCGCAATTCGTGACAAAAAAAATCTAAATATTCCATTACCGTACTTCGAAGCATGTCAACCGCTGTTTAAAATCCATTTTTATGCCATTTTTCTCGTAAAAAAGCGCTAATATTCCGACCGGGAATGTCCATTTAGCTAAACAGAGGAAAGAAAATAAAGCTTTCGGTCGACGCGGGCACGAGCCTGAGTCTCACAGTACTGTAACCAGCCACTACCCAAACGCGCTACTTTTTTTCAGCCAGAGCCTGCAAAGCCACGATTCTGCATTTTGCCGCCTTCTGAGAGCCTATGGCAGCCGTAGGAAGTGTCACGGGACAGCTAAGATCCTCACTCTTCAATAAACAGAGACAAGAAGAACGACACCTTGTCAGACAGGCCACTTCCTGCATGAAATCTTCTCAGGTTTTTGCCTGCCATATGAGTTCTGTTATACTCACAGACACCATTCAAACAGTTTTAGAAACTTTAGGGTGTTTTCTATCCAAAGCCAATAATTATATGCATATTCTAGTTACTGGGCAGGAGTAGTAACCAGATTAAATCGGGTACGTTTTTTATCCAGCCGTGAAAATACTGCCCCCTAGCCATAACAGGATAAACTAGCCTTTAGTCTTGAAATCTTTTGTTGTTTAGTACATGGCCTCACTTGTGAATCCTTAAAGAGATGTGTGGGGCTAAGGCTTAAGAGGGTGTGAACGATGCTGAATGAGTGTAGACAAAGAAGAGCTCTCCAGTAGGTTCACCAAACCATTCAAGGGCCATTTTCTCAAAACTGAGGTTACAAGTTTATCAACTTTCAAAGCAGAATTATGGGTATGCTTGTCATTGGCAAGGACTAGGGAGTTTTTTTTAAGATAAAAAGAAACAGAATAGAGCTAAAGCACAGGCAAAATCCTAGAGCAAAACCTGGTTCAGTCTGCTGGGAGTCATTCCCCTTTCAGTGGGACAATAACCTAAAAAACAAGGCCAAACATACACAAGATGACATTGAATGTTCCTGAGGGGCCTAGTTACAGTTTCACTTAAATCGGCTTGAACGTCTATTGAATTGATCAACTTGACAGAGCATGAATAATTGTACAAATAATAATGTGCAAATATTGTGAAACAGTTTTTCAAAGCTCTTACCCGAAAGACTCAGAGCTGTAATTGCTGGCAAGGGTGTTTCTAACATGTATTGACTCAGGGGGTTTATAACATTTTTGACATGCGTTTTTCTGGATTTTTTTGTTGTTATTCTGTCTCTCACTGTTCATTTAAACCTACCATTCAAATTATAGACTGATCATTTCTTTGTCAGTGGGCAAACGTACAAAATCAGCAGGGGATCAAATACTTTTTTCCCTCACTGTATATGTATGTTTATATACAGACTCTTTGAATGCCTATATATGTTTATATACAGTCCCTTCAGAAGGTATTCATACCCCTTGACTTTTTCCACATTTTGTTGTATTATAGCCTGAATTCAACATTGATTAAATTGATATTTCTGTATTACCCTTGTACACACAATACCCCATAATGACAGCACTTTCTAAGGCTTCCATTGGCTCTCTAAAGCCTTCAGAAAGCGGATTGAGGCGTCTTCTGTCTCTGGGCAGAGTATAGTAGCTCAGTTTCTCAGTGGTCTGCCTGGTGACAAAGAGATTGGATATCCGCGTTCACGCGAGCACGCTGTTTTTTCTTTCCCTCTTTGAATCAATACACTATTGTCCGGTTGGAATATTATCGCTATTTTACGAGAAAAATACCATAAAAATTGATTTTAAACAGCGTTTGACATGCTTCTAAGTACAGTAATGGAACATTTTGAATTTTTTTGTCTCGAAATGCGCTCGCGCGTTACCCTTTGGATAGTGACCTGAACGCACGAACAAAACAGAGGTATTTGGACATAACTATGGATTATTTGGAACAAAAACAACATTTATTGTGGAAGTAGCAGTCCTGGGAGTGCATTCTGACGAAGATCAGCAAAGGTAATCCAATATTTCTAACACTAATTCTGAGTTTAGTGTGCCCCGAACTTGGCGGGTGTCAAAATAGCTAGTCGTGATGGCTGAGCTATGTACTCAGAATATTGCAAAATGTGCTTTCGCCGAAAAGCTATTTTAAAATCGAACATAGCGATTGCATAAAGGAGTTCTGTATCTATAATTCTTAAAATAATTGTTATGTATTTTGTCAACGTTTATCATGAGTAATTTAGTAAATTCACCGGGAGTTTATGGTGGGAATGCATGTTCTGAACATCACACGCCAATGTAAAAAGCTGTTTTTGGATATAAATATGAACTTGATTGAACAAAACATACATGTATTGTATAACATAATGTACTAGGAATGTCATCTGATGAAGATCATCAAAGGTTAGTGCTTCATTTAGCTGTGTTTTGGGTTTTTGTGACATATATGCTTGCTTGGATAATGGCTGTGTGATTATTTTGGTCAATGTACTCTCCTAACATAATCTAATGTTTTGCTTTCGCTGTAAAGCCTTTTTGAAATCGGACAATGTGGTTAGATTAACAAGAGTCTTATCTTTAAAATGGTGTAAAATAGTCGTATGTTTGAAAAATTGAAATTATTGCATTTTTGAGGTTTTGTATTTCGCGCCACGCTGTTCCACTGGCTGTTGAATAGAGCGGGACGGTCACGTCCCACTAGCCCAGAGAGGTTAAGAGAGTGGATTCGGGAGATAACTGCTCTATATAATGAATGCTTCCGTTGTACCCTAGGCTATTAATGGTTTAATTGTTGCATAGTTTAATTCAATCACATAATCAATTAAACATTAGGTAATCGATGTGATAAAATAGTATGTCATATAATTTAATCATAGTCAGAGACATGACAACATACTACCACATACTTTTGGTCATGTAGTGTATATAGACATGAATCTAGTAGCCAATTGGTTTCATGGGCCTGGCTTGAACCTCGGTGTGTACCTGTCTGTTGGCATCTGAAGGTCCGTTTTGCAGACTCCAGGCAGACAGGGTGTTGAAGCCTTTAACCACCTCAGCTCCAGGAACCAGACTGTTCAGGTACATATAACCACATTTACATTATATCAACATACACATCAACATATAAAAACATTCCTAATTAACTAAAAAACATACACATATTAACAACCTATACTGTATAGCTCTCACCTTTGCAGGTACTCTGCGTTGGCCTCTGGGTACTGATTCTTCCTCAGGTTGTTACTGAGGTCCACCAACACCTGCAATTCAACATGGCATCATATACACTGATTCATACTTTATATTTGCCAAAAACCCTGGAATTTATATTCTATTGGCTAAATGCAATGGTATGTACAATATATTTGTGTCACACCCTGACCTTAGAGAGTCTGTTTTAATCTCTATTTGGTTAGGTCAGGGTGTGACTTGGGTGGGCAAATCTATGTTTATATTTCTTTGTTGGCCTAGTATGGTTCCCAATTAGAGGCAGCTGTTTATCGTTGTCTCTGATTGGGGATCATACTTAGGTAGCCTTTTTTTCCTCCTTTGATTGTGGGATCTTGTTTTTGCATTGTGCTGTCTAGCCCTGCAGAACGTTACGTTCGGTTTTGTATTTTTGTTGTTTTGTTGGTGTTCATCTAATAAAGTAAGATGTACACTTACCAAGCTGCACCTTGGTCTAATTCTTCAATCGACGAGCGTAACAATTTGCTAAATACACAAGCATTTCGCTACACTCGCAATAACATCTGCTAACCATGTGTATGTGACCAATAAAAGTTTGATTTGAAATACACTGGGACATAGAATATATTGGCTAAATACGCTGGGACATACATTATATTCGGCAAATTTACAGTTGCATGCTGACAAAACAGATATTCATACATATAGCAGAAGTAATAAAACATATATGCTACCTTTCCCTTTAGCTGATTGGCCAGTGGTACCAGGAAGTCGTAGTGTTCTCTCTGGACAGCGATGAAGATCAGATGGGCTGACTGGGCAGCTGCAGCATGACCCAGGACCTGCATATACATCATCAACATATTGATACACACTTAAACACAAATACAATATATTAACATATACTCCTTCAAACATAAACAAATATATTGAAATACATTTACAACACAGTAAAAACACATATCCACATTTAACATATCACCACATAAAACCAGATCTACTTTATTTTGTACCTGTGCTCCGTGGGGTAGGCGGCTGCTGCTGTGGGGCTGTCGGCTGCCGAACACCACACCGTACCCCGCCTGCAGCAGACGCAGGCCCAGAGAGTGCCCCAGGTCCCCCGTCCCAAATACACACACCCTCTCACTCTCAGGTAGGGCAGGGTCAGCCTCCATCATCGGAGACATTGACACACACTCACTCTTCTCCTCACTCCTCTCCTGACCTGTCATGCCTGAACAGAGACAGGCAAAGACCTCCTTGAGTCGCAGATAGAATCAACAGAAAGTGTCAAAAAGACCAAAGAGTTTAAAATACCTTCCTGAAGTTTCAATCACAGAAAAAGTACATCCACATAAATGGAGCTCGCAGGATGAACGCCACTTTCACTTTGTTAAGTTCTTCAGCAGACACCTCCTCTAGACAGAGTCTTACAGTCCAAACAGAGCACTGTCAATCAATGATAGGACAGCTTACTGTAGTTGAAATCCTGCAATGAAATGTTTTCTGCATTACATGTTCCAAAACAATAGTCTTCAGAGTTGGAGCAGCACCTCTGAGTTATCCAGACACGACTGACTGAGTCTCTATTTGTGTCTGGGCGTGCTCCTGGAGGGAGGAGGAAAGGGAGTAGTCTCTCTGCCAAGATGGAAATTCCGTTAGAAGAGGTGTGTGTGTGTGTGTGTGTGTGTGTGTGTGTGTGTGTGTGTGTGTGTGTGTGTGTGTGTGTGTGTGTGTGTGTGTGTGTGGGCAGGAAAGCCCATGGCACTCACTCTGTATTGTCTCTGAGGACAGGCCAGTGGTTTCTGGGAAGCAGGGAGGTTACATAATAGTGGAATACCAGGCCTGGAGAGACGTCACATCACTGTGGTCTTTCTGGGTTCACACAAGCACAGGTCCGCAGTTCATGACAATAACACAACAGCAGATGCACTTTGGTTTGTTGTAATACTACCTTTCCTCAGATGTGTTTGTTCAAAGATGACAACATACCATTGCTTGTAACTCCAAAAATCACAGAATGTGAAATACCAGCATAATTGTGACACATCACCATGAACAGTGTCTTGAAACACTGGTTTCATGAAAGCAAGAAAAATCTAAATGCTTGAGATGGGGTCAGAGCACAGTAGAATTAGTGAACCCAAGCTTTAGACTGGGCTTAGTTTACAGTAAACCAGTAGCGGTGCATGGGTAAAATCACTGGGGAAGCTAAGCCAGTAAAGAATTGCCATATTACAACCTGTGTTGTGATAATTACGTTGTTTGCTCTATAACCTGTTAGTTCATATGCCTTGGGACCTTGATATATAGGCCTAAGACCGAGACAATATGAAGACACAGTGGCAGAATAAATTCAACCACACATTTTTTTCATCACAAAACCAAAGAGCAACCTCTGTCCGGTGAAGTCCACAAAGCATATTGCATGTAACAATCAGTTACATGACCTACAGCATGGTCAAGCAAGTTCATGTTTCTGACATTTTCAGACCACTAAACAACTATTGATTTAGAATCCCGGAGAGTTACCGCAAGTCACAAAGAAAACAGGAGCTGCCTCCACTATTCCAGCACCATTTCAACGTCAACATTTCAACATCATCAAATCACCTATGCTTAGTCTAAAACAGTGAAAACTAAAAGATACCAAAAACAATTTAGTCCAATCAATGTAAGCTAAATATGATGTGGCTGCCAATGGTTCTGATTTATGTGTGTGTGTGTGTGTGTGTGTGTGTGTGTGTGTGTGTGTGTGTGTGTGTGTGTGTGTGTGTGTGTGTGTATAGTGCATGAATGAATGCTGATCTACAAAATTAGATATCAGTGCATATCTTCAGGATGGTATTAAGTTGTAACAACACCAGTAACATTGTGAAACACACTGGCTTACATCCTGCCTTTGCACTAATGTTTAATTTCACGACTTAGAGCAGCTCTGTCATCCGTAACAAGGTTATATTTATCCTAGCATGATAGAACCACTGACAGCTAAATCACGCAACCGACACAGTTTATTTACATTGTCAGTTTCTTACGGTATACTGTCAGCTGAAAGACATATCGTGATATGGCCTTTTCAATTTACACAATTATGGAAAGTTACCAGATAGCATAATAGACACTCATTATTATTTGTTTGAGTGATAATGGTTACAGTCTGATTGCCTGTTCTGCCTGTAGTCTGGATGTCCAAGGCCTTCCCGTTGAGCATGTCGCCGGTGGTCAAGTTCATCTGGTTGGTGCACCTCTGGGTCTCACAGGGAGACAGCACGTAGTCCCAAAAGTGGACGTCTGTTAGCAGGCCAACAAATGACTAATGCTAGTTGAAACGCCCGCTGAACGAATCCTGATCCTGAAACAGGAAACAACAACGTGTTCTGTAATGGAATGCTTTCTTGTTCTTTTCAATGTTGGACGCTTTATTTACAAGTAGAAAAGACTACGTGCATTTTTCAGCTTACATTTCATTCGGAAAATAAACAGCTGCGAATTGTGCACTGTAGCAAAAGTTTTAATAGTAGTGAGCAAACCCAAAACCGCTAAATATGTCAAAACAGAATAAGTTTTACTCTCTACTATTTACTGTCATATTTCATTGCAGTTATCACAGTGAGTATCTTACCTTGAGTTACAGCACAGCATGTTGTAATCATCACAAGTACTAGTAGGAATTTCTCCATCTGGAAATAATTTAAAAAACTGTTATTTTGTCTTAATTAATTAACTTTTTTAATTCATATGAAAAACCTCTGCCCTGTATGCTACTGAGCAGAACGGTAGTATACAATTTATCATAGCTGTTATGAAAGACATTTGTATGCTAATAAGCAGACCATTTTAGTTAGATTCAAGGTGCTGTTATTAGCATTGCAACAGGTTTAACATAAATTTGTAAAACACATGATCTTACCTTGTGGGTTGTCAGAGTGCCTTGTTGGTGTGTGTGAGGGAGAGAGCTGAATACTTATCTTCTACTTGTTTCCTCATTCATTTATATCATCAGCGGTTACAGTGCCTTGCAAAAGTATTCATCCCCCTTGGCATTTTTCCTATTTTGTTGCATTACAACCTGTAATTTAAATGGATTTTAATTTGGATTTCATGTAATGGACATACACAAAATAGTCCAAATTGGTGAAGTGAAATGAAAAAAATAACTTGTTTAAAAAAATAATAAAAAATAAAAAACTGAAAAGTGGTTTGTGCATATGTGTTCACCCCCTTTGCTATGAAGCCCCTAAATAAGATCTGGTGCAACCAATTACCTTCAGAAGTCACATAATTAGTTAAATAAAGTCCACCTGTGTGCAATCTAAGTGTCACATGATTTGAGTATATATACATCTGTTCCGAAAGGCCCCAGAGTCTGCAACACCACTAAGCAAGGGGCACCACCAAGCAAGCAGCACCATGAAGACCAAGGAGCTCTCCAAACAGGCCAGGGACAAAGTTGTGGAAAAGTACAGATAAGGGTTGGGTTATTAAAAAATATCTGAAACTTTGAACATCCCACGGAGCAAACCTGCCAAGAGAGGGCCGCCCACCAAAACTCACGGACCAGGCAATGAGGGCATTAATCAAAGAGGCAGAGAGGCGGAGATTGGAGTACCTGTCCATAGGACCACTTTAAGCCATACACTCCACAGAGCTGGGCTTTATGGAAGAGTGGCCAGAAAAAAAGCCATTGCTTAAAGAAAGAAATAAGCAAACACGTTTGGTGTTCGCCAAAAGGCATGTGGGAGACTCCCCAAACATATGGAAGAAGGTACTCTGGTCAGATGAGACTAAAATGTAGTTTTTTGGCCATCAAGGAAAATGCTATGTCTGGCACAAACCCAATATCTCTCATCACCCCGAGAACACCATCCCCACAATGAAGCATGGTGGTGGCAGCATCATGCTGTGGGGATGTTTTTCCATGGCAGGTACTGGCAAACTGGTCAGAATTGAAGAAATGATGGATGGCGCTAAATACAGGAAAATTCTTGAGGAAAACCTGTTTCAGTCTTCCAGAGATTTGAGACTGGGACAGAGGTTCACCTTCCAGCAGGACAATAACCCTAAGCATACTGCTAAAGCAACACTCGAGTTGTTTAAGTGGAAACATTTAAATGTCTTGGAATGTCCAAAGCCCAGACCTCAATCCAATTGAGAATCTGTGGTATGACTTAAAGATTGCAGTACACCAGCGGAATCCATCCAACTTGAAAGAGCTGGAGCAGTTTGCCTTGAAGAATGGGAAACAATCCCAGTGGCTAGAAGTGTCAAGCTTATGGAGACATACCCCAAGATACTTGCAGCTGTAATTGCTGCAAAAGGTGGCTCTACAAAGTATTGACATTGGGGGGGTGAATAGTTATGCACACTCAAGTTTTCAGTTTATTTGTATTGTTTCTCGTTTGTTTCACCCCAAAAAATATTTTGCATCTTCAAAGTGGTAGGCATGTTGTGTAAATAAAATGATACAAACCCCCCCAAAAATCTATTTTAATTCCAAGTTGTAAGGCAACTGTCACGTCCTGACCAGTAAAGGGGTTATTTGTTATTATAGTTTGGTCAGGATGTGGCAGGGGGTATTTGTTTAGAGTGTTTTGGGATTTGTTGGGCTATGTGTTTAGGTAGAGGGGTGTTTCTTTAGAGTGTTCCGGGGTTTTTGGTTATGTTCTATGTTAGTATATTTATATGTTCTGGTCTAGTCTTTTTAGTTCTATGTTTAGGGTTATTGGATGGCCCTTCAATTGGAGGCAGCTGTTCCTCGTTGCCTCTGATTGAAGGTCCTATATAGAGGGGTGTTTTTTTAATGGGTTTTGTGGGAAGTTGTTTTTGCACTGCTGTGTTTAGCCTGTAATAATGTGCATTCATTCGTTTTCTTGTTTTTGTTTCGTTAAGTGTTCTAATAAAAGTTAATATGAGCACTCTACCCGCTTCGCCTTGGTTCACTATATACGACGACCATTACATAACTTCCCACCACCAACGGACCAAGCAGCGGGGTAAGGAGCTAGAAGGGAGTTATTGTGAGTCGTGGACTTGGGAGGAGATTTTAGCCGGAGAGGGACCATGGAGGAAGGCTGGAGAGGACCGGGACTGTTATATTGGAACACGACTGGCATGGAAGCCTGAGAGGCAGCCCCAATAAATTTTTTGGGAGGGGCACACGGGTAGTTTGGCTGGGCCAGGGTTAAGCCCCAAGCCACCTCCTCGTGCTTACCGGAGGCAACATGTTACTGGTCAGGCCCTGAGCTATGAGGTGATGCGCACGGTGTCGAGGCCGAGCATTCACAGGCCGGTGTGCACGGTGCCAGCGTCCTGCATTTGCCAGGGGGAAGCGGGCATCCAGCCAGTAAGGGTGGTGCCAGTGCTGCGCTCGAGACCGCCAGTGCGCCTTCACGGCCCAGTGTATCCTGTTCCCGCTCCTCGCACTAGCCCTGAGGTGCGTGTATCCAGTCTGGCACCTCCACTACCAGCACCAAGCACCAGGCCTCCAGTGCGTCAGCCCAGTCCAACTCGTCCTGTTCCTGCTCCTCGCACTAGCCCTGAGGTGCGTGTTTCCAGTCTGGCACCTCCAAAGCCAGCACCACGCACCAGGCCTCCAGTGCGTCAGCCCAGTTCAGCACGTCCTGTTCCCGCTCCTCGCACTAGCCTTGGGGTGCATGTCTCCAGTCTGGTACCTCCAGTACCAGCCCCACGCACCAGGCCTCCAGTGCGTCAGCCCAGTCCAGCTCGTCCTACTCCTGCTCCTCGCACTAGCCCTGAGGTGCGTGTTTCCAGTCTGGCACCTCCAAAGCCAGCACTACGCACCAGGCCTCCAGTGCGTCAGCCCAGTTCAGCATGTCCTGTTCCCACTCCTCGCACTAGCCTTGGGGTGCGTGTCTCCAGTCTGGTACCTCCAGTACCAGCCCCACGCACCAGGCCTCCAGTGTGTCAGCCCAGTCCAGCTCATCCTACTCCTGCTCCTCGCACTAGCCCTGAGGTGCGTGTTTCCAGTCTGGCACTTCCAAAGCCAGCACCACACACCAGGCTTTCGTGCGCAGTCCTCATCCAGAGTGTCCGGCAACAGTGCCCCTTCCAGAGTGTCCGGCAACAGTGCCCCTTCCAGAGTGTCTGGCGACAGTGCCCCGTCCAGAGTGTCCGGCGACAGTGCCTTGTTCGAGTGTCTGGCAACAGTGCCCCATCTAGAGCTTCCGGCGACAGTGCCCCGTAGAGAGACGGCCCACAGTCCGGAACCGAGAGAGACGGCCCACAGTCCGGAACCGAGAGAGACGGCCCACAGTCCGGAACCGAGAGAGACGGCCCACAGTCCGGAACCGAGAGAGACGGCCCACAGTCCGGAACCGAGAGAGACGGCCCACAGTCCGGAACCGAGTGAGACGGCCTACAGCCCGGAGCCGAGAGGGACGGCCTACAGTCCGGAACCGAGAGAGACGGCCTACAGTACGGAGCCGAGAGAATCGCCCTACAGTCCGGCGCTCCCAGAGTCGCCCTACAGTCCGGCGCTCCCAGAGTCGCCCTACAGTCCAGAATCGGCACAGCGAGAGTCGCCCTACAGTCCGGAATCGGCGCAGCGAGAGTCGACCTACAGTCCGGAATCGGTGCAGCGAGAGCCGCCCTACAGTCCGTAATCGGCGCAGCCAGAGACGAGCTTCAGCCCAAGGTCTACAGCGACGTGCTTCAGCCCGAGGTCTACAGCAAAGTGCTTCAGCCCGAGGTCAACAGCGATGCGCTTCAGCCTGAGGTATTCAGCGGGGGTGGACAGGTTAGATGGGTGACTAAGGCCAGAGCCTGAGCCACCTCCACAGTAGGAGGATTGGGGAGGGGGGGTGTAGCACGGGAACCGTCGGTGACGGTAGCCACCCTCCCTTCCCTCCCTTTAGTTGGGGGGTTTATTTTTGTGTTTATTTTTGTGTGAGGTGCATCCGGGGTCTGCACCTTTGGGGGGGGGGGGGGGGGGTACTGTCACGTCCTGACCAGTAAAGTGGTTATTTGTTATTATAGTTTGGTCAGGATGTGGCAGGGCGTATTTGTTTAGGTAGAGGGATGTTTGTTTAGAGTGTTCCGGGGATTTTGGTTATGTTCTATGTTAGTATATTTCTATGTTCTGGTCTAGTGTTTTTAGTTCTATATGGCTCTGACACATGCACAAGCACACCCAAACTCACACACTTTTGACAATTATCTTAAATATATAGTTTAGCTTTAGGATAGCCTATTGAACATGCACGCGTTTATCCCAGATAGCGCTAATAACACTCTAGGCATTGGAGCTGTGCAAGGAGAAGCCTGGAGAAACCTCAGAAACAGGCTGGCCAGATAAATCTCCCTTAATTGACCCTTAACTAAACCTCACCCCAGAATATTAGGCAACCAATCGCAGTGCTCCGTTGGATAGTGTTTTTTTCTCCAATTTATGCTTTGGCCACAAATACTGGTATAGGATGAGTCAACAACCTTATCTTGTTAAGAGTTAACAGAACATAAACTTTTAAAGTGAGATTTTCACTGGACAGTTACTTTAAAACACAATTTAAGATCATCCTAAGTGGTTTTCTCCAATGGTGGTTTGAACAGAGAGTTGTACTTCCTGGAAAATTGTTGCCCAAGTTTGCTAAGTAACGAAGGGGGCGTGGCTTAGCGAAGGGCCAATCGTTGTATAGTTTAACTATGAGCAAATATGGGACTGACCTTCACACAGGGGCAGAAATCCCGGGGGGGACGGGGGGGACACGACTCCCCCATCCTGGGAAAAATATGATTTGTCCCCCCCAATATATCACTGAAACATAACTATGTAATTTAAATCATATTAATAATACACAATGAAAGCAATTGTGCTGATTATAGACACTTAATAGCGCGTTTTTAAGTTTCAAAAGATTGCGAACCCCCCACCCTTTGCCTCACAATGGTTTGATCCACTGCCACTTCCTTAGTTGTCAAGGTAACAGAGGGGTCGTATCCACTGTCTGAAAGGCACTCAATGAACGTAACTGACGTGAGGTTAATCCAGTCAATCGCGCACACACACTAGCTGAATATGCAGAGCTAGCGCGCAAATATTAACTATTAAGCTAGCTAGTACCTATTCCATTTATGTGGCCTCGTCAAAGATGGAATCTTTGCTATCGTCAATTTATTCCAAGATCAGCATGCAGATGATGTAAGTTAGTGCTTCAAAGTCCCTGTGATAAGGTTAGCGATAAACTGAAGTCCAAACTGAACAGAACTACACTCTCTTCTACCATTGTCTTAAATATATTTAATGGTCTCGTTGCAAAAGCTAAATTGTCGCAAGGGAACTTGTATTTATTTATTTTATTTCACCTTTATTTAACCCGGGTAACACCACTGAAACAGAATTGGTGCTCGCTAGCTTTGCAAATTCAGCTATTGTTGGAAGCCAGCCAATATGAAACAAACTATTAAAATTACAAAAGGTTGCAGCATATGTTGTGTAAATGGTGAACTCATACAGCTGTCAACTCTTGTCATTTTAATCCGTTTCACATTTGCTAGCTACCTTTTAGATCGAAGCCCAAATAGAATGATAAAAGATAAGATGATAGAAGCCCATCTCCTACTGTAAATAACCTACACACTGTGTGTGTGTAGCCAGCCAGCCAGCCAGGTAGAGAAATGGCAGAAAAATAAAAGACGGACATCAGAGTATTTTTCAGTACACCAAAATGCAAAGTAAGAACCCTAGTAGCCTAATATCTCAAAGACTAGTTGATAAAATGTTCATAAGAAAGAAATGAAATTCTAATGGAAATGTTTCACAATGATGTCATTAGGCAGAGCAGGCAACAGATGGCACACAGACAGCAGAGTTGGGGACAGATATGCAGGGACAGACTGGCAGAGACAGGGAGTCTCAGGTAAGTTTGTTGAGTCTTTGTTTGGCAACATTATGAAAGGTTCTAAATTTTTTTGACTTGCAAAATAGGAACATAATTGGAAAATGCCATGGATACCCCCACTCTCAACTTAAACTGGTGACTGAACTAAGATTTGTTAAAGGGAATGGTATTGCTGTTGTGATTAGTTGTGTAGTTTTGGGTACCGGTAGTTAGGAGTACGGCAAACACCTTATTTCTTTGGTTCCTCAATATACATTTACCATATTACAATGTAGGCTATGTGTTACAGCACTACTTTTGGTGTCCCCCTCAGGAATTGCTCTTGAGAAAATTTCATGTAATTGTCCCCTCCAAAGTTGATATCAGATTTTCGCCCCTGCCTTCACAGAGACAGACCTCCAGAGGTGGGACCAAGTCATTGTTTAACAAGTCAGAAGTAAGTCTCAAGTCTTAGCACTCAAGTCCCAAGTCAAGACCGACAAGTCTCAAGTCCTAAACTTTAAGTTTCGAGTCCTAAACAAGTCATAATGTGCTCTTCACCAAATGTAATACCATTTCATATTTTTAACAAGAGTAATAGTTAGTATATTACATTTTCGCAAGTCATGAATGCTTTTAAAAATATAGATATTTATTACTTTCCATGGAAATACATGGGTTGCCATTAGAAAGTCCCATGCCCACCCCCCCCCCCCCCCCCCACACCCCCCCCACATAGCGATCGACTATCGAGGATCACTATGGGGCGCAAGCTTAACACACACACACACACACACACACACACACACACACACACACACACACTCTCTCTCTGTGTGTGGTTACAGTAGGCTAACGTATGTCAATGGTTTTAGGAACAGCAATAACATCAGGCAGGATTTAGCTAGTTGGTGCTCAATCTTGGGTGCAATGAACACGTTCCCACACTGACTGATTGTGTGGAGGCTCATTGATTTAATGTTACGTTAGCCTACATGCTACACTAGCAAAGTTATAAATTATATAGCTGTCGGCTATGTTAGCCACGACTTACCGTTCTTTGTGCAGCTTCAAATGTCGAACAAAGTTGGAAGTTGTTGCGCCTCCGTCTGTAATCTTCTTCCCGCATGTTTTGCAAGTTGCAATCAGTTTTTTGTTGATACAGCGAAGTCTTTATATCCAAAAAGAATAATTTTGGATATCATCTTTCCAAATGCTCCATCTGAATTCACCCGCCGACGTTCCTCTGCACTGCCAAGCGCAACTTTTTATCTGCTGGCACAATTTGATTGGCTGCTGTCCGATACAAACTGTAATCTGTTAAATGAAGAGTTGATGCGCTGCACACTTTTTTTAATAGCATCATTTTTAATATTTGGGCTTGGGGGGATATCAAGTCAGGTCGAGTCAAAAGGCTCAAGTCCAAGTTAAGTCACGAGTCATTGGTGTTAAAGTCAAAGTCGAGTTGCAAGTCATCATATTTGTCACTCGACCTCTGGTCTACCTTAACAGACTCACACACACACACGTGCACACACACACACAGACAGAGGCGTCGGGCCAATATGCGCACCACAGATTTGTCCTGTTTAAACATTTTTAATAATATAGTTTCTCTGTAATACTACTAGCCACCTAGCAATTTTAGGTTCCCAATCTCATAACCTCATATCTAGCCACCAATAAGTTATTTCAGGCTATCAATCAAGTTAGTGTAGCTAGCTTGTCTAAATATCTTAGCTGGCACACCTGCTGGCAAGGTTTCACCCGGATTTGAGCAGAGATGCAGAGAAATATTTAGTTTCTTAAAAAAAGACTAACCAGTCAGACAGCTCAAGAGGTATGCTTAGATATTTTTTTTACATATAATTAAGTATAATGATTATGGTTCCAGATTACAGGAAACATCTGTTTCAGATGTTTGATAAATACCAAATTCTCCAACTTCAGACCCCCAGCCCGGACCATTACCAAGCCATCCTCAGACACTGTAATTTGTGTCCCCTCAATTTCTGGGCGCGGATGATGCCCCTGCACATACATCTCTAGGTGAATTTTCCTGGCCTGTTCTAATATAATCCTCCTAAATTATATCTGATGAATAACTTAACATTTAAATCACTGCACCAATTTGAGGGGAATTAATGAATTAGAGAATGAGCCAGAGTTTCTCCTTATTATCCCCAGCACATAACCTCTGGCTTGTCTGCTGAAAATCAGATTACTTTCCTGGAGTACTATTGCATTCTGGCCTGGATGTTGGCTCTGCACCCCACATGAATACGTCAATAGGGGAAACACTGAAGGAGATAAGTGTACAAATTAGGGCAGGTAATTGCCAGGGACCTCACGATACGATATTATCGCGATACTTAGGTGCGATGCGATACGTATTGTAATTCTCACGATTCTATATGCATTATGATTCGATACTTTGATTTGATTGTGATTTGACGTTCCAAACATATTATTCACTATATGTCTGCTGCAGAGAGACAAGAGAGAGCATGAGAAAACGTTTTATCAGTCATGGAAATAAAAGGGCTGAAAACATTGTCTCACTATTTCAAAAGAAGATGAGAACAATCTATAGGATGAAAAATACCAGCGGTACAGCCGACTAGCGCTAGCTAACGCTACCGAGCAACAAGAAAAGGGGGGGCAGTTACAAATCAATACTTGGAGTCAAAGTATCAATATAATATAGTCCAAAATAATATTGCGATATTTAACTGTATCGATAACCCCACCGCTAGTAAAAATGGCCAGAAAATGAGTGCCTCGCAAGTGTGTCTGGCCTAAGCATTCAGTGTGACCGGTCCTGGTGATCCCACCTGTACGAAGCTGAACTCCCTCCAGCTGAGAGAGTTAATGACGGAGGGAAGAGATGTGATTCCCAATAGGACGTACAGGCCAAATCCCAGAATTCCCAGGGACAAGTAGGAATCGTCATGCCAGGCCGTTGTGGTATCAAACATTGTGGTCCTGTTCTCTCTGATCTGGGGGAGAGAGACAGAGAGAGAGAGCAAGAGAGAGAAGAGAAAGAATGTGAGAAAGAGGAAGCGTGAGAGCAAGGGAGAGGCGTAATCCAGTATAATCAAAACCAGTGCCTGAATCCTGCTATATACTGTAGGTGTGTGTCCAATGTACAGATGTACTGTATGAGTTTAATATGACCAGTATTGTGTCACAGCAAAATAATCCTGCAGCAACAGGATTTTAACGTTTTGTCCATTTACACTTTTCCGCCAATGTAATGTTACTTGATTGGTGGCTAGGCTATTAGCTGGCCAAAATTAGGCTACATGAAAAGTGCAACACTGTTAAGACATGCTCCGGAACTTTGGTGTTTTTGAAACCTCCTGCATTGGGCTGGATGTCTCAATGTGTAGTTCATACATTCATAATCAATGAGCAAAATTACTTTCTTACCACAATTAGCCACGAAATACTTAGTTTGAAAGCGACTGTTTTCTTGAAGCTGTACAACGCCATTTTCCCTACATTTCCCCCATATGGGCCAGCCCCTTAGCAATTCGAGTTTTAGCCAAAGAGCTTCAGCCCCTCACATTTGAGTGACAGCTAGCAAGAGGCCTGCCCAGCATCATCCAATGAGGTTGCGTGGTGGGCCCAACGGCTCAGTGCCCACAGAGGAGAGAGAGAGAAACCAATGACGTGGTGCACATATCTGCACAAATGTAACATAGTACACGTTTTTGGGGACCACTTTTGGCTCATGAGTGCTACGTTCAGAACTACTAGCTAAAACGTATACAAAAGTTCAGGAGAATCTCTTTAATGTAACCATGTATTAGTGTGAATTTATGTAAATCTTGCGGCGCAGGAAAATTCTCAGCGACAACAAAGTGGTCAAATTAAGATCCTACATCTGTACACAATTTTGTCTACTCACTGTTCACTGTTTTGAAAGTGTTTCATTTGGCGTTACAGCTAGGTAGCTGTTCTTACCAGAGAGACAGTGTGTTCAGTGACCCAGAACATCACAGAGTACCTGAGAACAAAATCAATACTTGCTTTACTAAAAACTAAAGGAAGATACATGCACTGTGTGTGTGTGTGCATGCGTGTGCATTTGAGTGTGTGCTCCACTGACCGTATGGGTATGATCAGTGTATAGAGCACGTGCAGAAAGGCGAATCCCAGCGACAGTAGACCCAGCTGTTTCCTGCACAGCATCCAGCGATCCAGCCAATTAGGGAAGCGCCTGATGTTAAACATACATAAACACTTATAATCAACATAAATACATATGCAACCTCGTGTGAACATACATGCATGCAAACACACACACACACACAGAGGTCTGACCTGTACTTGGTGCCTCTGTAGAGCTGCAGGAAGGAAGCAAGGACACCAGGCAGGTAACAGAGAGACAGCATGATCAGAGACACGATGGGACACACCTGGAGAGAACACACACACATCATAAACAGCTGGTAACACACACAGAAACAAACAGAACACAAACACTCAGAGGGCCTGTGGGCCAGTACCTGGTTGGCCAGTGAGACCATGATTCTGAAGGAGATGTCTTTGCCCTGGGTGACGTATGCATAGATGACGTATCTGATCAGCAGGTAGAAGAAGAAGGCAGCACTGAGGCCAATGGCGATGCGCAGGGGGTGCCTCCACTGGGGGAACAGCTGTAGGGGGAAGTCCTCCAGCTCCCGGGCCACTGAGATAGAGCCCCGGTCCAGGGCACTGAAACCCAGCTTGGTGGCTACCGCTATCACCGCCTGCTTGGCCTCCACACTTTCCCCGCAGATATACACCTAACATATATTTATGCACATACAGTGGGGTCCGAAATCAGTGATAAAGATGAGCAAAAATGCCTGTATAAAATAAATCATTCAAACACTGAGCTATATTGTATTCTCCAAAAAAATGGGAAATTATAATATTTTGTACTAATACAATTCCTGAGAGAAAGATATTTTGTTTAACAAGTAATAAAAAAAAAATCAAAAAGTTATGGGTCAAAATTATTGACACCCCTGTTATCAATACTTTTCAATAGCTCACTTTGCGAGGATAACAACACTGAGCCTTTTTCGAAAATGATAGAAAAATGCAAATGACTGGAGTTTGCTAAACGGCATTGGTACTTGGATTGGGACAGGCGCTTTTGTCAGATGACATGACAATAGACCTCCTTGACTGAGCATGCCAGTTGTGGATTTGGCGTTGAAAAACAGAAGCATATACAGAAAGTACTTACATTTACATTTTAGGCATTTAGCAGACACTCTTATCCAGAGCAATTGGGGTTAAGCGCCTCGCTCAAGGGCACATCAACAGATTTTTCACCTAGTCAGCTTGGGGATTCAAACCAGCAACCTCTCTGTTACTGGCCTAATGCTCTTAACCACTAGGCTACCTGCCACCCCATACCCTAATTTTAAATATTGTGGATCTTTGATGTTATGGGGCTATTTCATCCTCGAGCCCTTGTTAAGGTCAACGGCATAATTAACTTAACCCAGTACCTTGACATTTTAGCAAAAAACCTGGTTGCCTCTGCCAGGATGTTGGAACTTGTCATCAAGTGGATCTTCCAGCGAGACAATGACCCCCAAACACTAATAAAAATCCACAAAGAAATGGTTAATTGGCCCAAAAGAATTGCTCTGAATGTTTTCTCCAACTCATAAAACACGTTAGAAAAAGGCTCAGTGTCTTTATCCTCACAAGGGGAAGGTGCTAGAGTATTGAAAACAGGGGTGAATTTGCATTGAATATAGCTCAGTCATTGAATTATTTATTTTCAACAGTCGTTGTTGCAATTTTTTTTGCTCAAAGGTCCCAATAAATATTGATCGGTTGGTATTTGTACTAATTTAACTAACTGTTGTGGTTTATATTTGGCGGCAAAACAAATAAAAAATGTTTTGTTTCTTGTCAAATAACTCAAATATTATTTGGTTTTCTGAGAGCTGAATTTGAATATCAAAGAAAAGTATTGCCTTTGAAAACTCTATATTCAACTACCCAAAGTATTTGAAAAGTTGGTATATTCAAATAAAATACAAAATAAAATAAAATTTCCCAGGTCTGGTTTGTGTGTGTCACCTTGTGTGTGTGTGCATGCTTCTCTCTACAGAGGATGCACAATACCGGTTTCTAGTTCCAGAATGAAGATGTTCTTATTTAGCACAGAGGGGAGAAAGTAAAATCAACATGCTGACAGTAAAAATGTATAGTGCCTTCAAAAAGTATTCCACCCCTTGACTTTCTCCCCATTTTGTTATGTTACAACCTGCATTTGTCATGGATTAAATTGAGATTATGTGTCACTGGCCTACACACAATACCGCATAATAATGTCAAACTGGAATTATGTTTTTAGAAATTGTAAAAAATGTATACAAAATGAAAAGCTAAAATGTGTTGAGTCAATAAATTATGGCAAGCCTTAACAAGTTTAGGAGTAAAAATGAGCTAAACAATTCACATAATAAATTGCATGAACTCACTCTCTGTGCATTAATAATGTTTAACATGATTTTTGAATGAGTACCTCATCTCTGTACCACACACTTATTATCTGTAAGGTCCCTCAGTCAAGTTCAGTAGAGGAGGAATAATGGTCTGGGGATGTTTTCATGGTTCGGGCTAAGGCTACAGCATACAATGACATTCTAGATGATTCTGTGCTTCCAACATTATGACAACCGTTTGGGGAAGGCCCTTTGCTGTTTCAGCATGACAATGCCCCAGTGCACAAAGTGAGGTCCATACAGAAATGGTTTGTCGAGATCGGTGTGGAAGAACTGGCCTGCACAGAGCCCTGACCTCAACCCCATGGAACACCTTTGGGATAATTTGGAACGCTGACTGCAAGCCAAGCCTAAATGTCCAACATCAGTGCTCAACCTCACTAATGCTATTGTGGCTGAATGAAAGTAGGTCCCTGCAGCAATGTTTCAACATCTGGTGGAAAGCCTTCCCAGAAGAGTGGAGGCTGTTATAGCAGCAAAGGGTAGACCAACTCCATATTAATCCCCATAATTTTGGAATGAGATGTTCAATGAGCAGGTGTCCACATACTTTTGGTCATGTAGTGTACAGCATATAGACTTGAAACTAGTAGCCAATTGGTTTCATGGGCATGGCTTGAACCTCGGTGTGTACCTGTCTGTTGGCATCTGAAGGTCCATTCTGCAGACTCCAGGCAGACAGGGTGTTGAAGCCTTTAACCACCTCAGCTCCAGGAACCAGACTGTTCAGGTACATATAACCACATTTACATAATATCAACATATAAAAACGTCCCTAATTAACAAAAAAACATACATAATATCAACAGATACTATATAGCTCTCACCTTTGCAGGTACTCTGCATTGGCCTCTGGGTACTGATTCTTTCTCAGGTTTTTACTGAGGTCCACCAACACCTGCAATTCGACATGGCATCAAATACACTGATTCATACAATATATTGGCCAAATACACTGGAATATACATTCTATTGGCTAAATACACTGGAACATAGAATATATTTGCTAAATACACTGGGACACAGAATATATTGGCTAAATACGCTGGGACATACATTATGTTAGCCAAATATTTTTGAGTTGGGCATCTCCGGCGCGGCCCACGCTTGGATTGCGTCCTACCTGACAGGTCGCTCCTACCAGGTGGCGTGGCGAGAATCTGTCTCCGCACCATGCGCTCTCACCACTGGTGTCCCCCAGGGCTCTGTTCTAGGCCCTCTCCTATTCTCGCTATACACCAAGTCACTTGGCTCTGTCATATCCTCACATGGTCTCTCCTATCATTGCTATGCAGACGACACACAATTAATCTTCTCCTTTCCCCCTTCTGATAACCAGGCGGCGAATCGCATCTCTGCATGTCTGTCAGACATATCAGTGTGGATGACGGATCACCACCTCAAGCTGAACCTCGGCAAGACGGAGCTGCTCTTCCTCCCGGGGAAGGACTGCCCGTTCCATGATCTCGCCATCACGGTTGACAACTCCCTTGTGTCCTCCTCCCAGAGTGCTAAGAACCTTGGCGTGATCCTGGACAACACCCTGTCGTTCTCCACTAACATCAAGGCGGTGACCCGATCCTGTAGGTTCATGCTCTACAACATTCGCAGAGTACGACCCTGCCTCACACAGGAAGCGGCGCAGGTCCTAATCCAGGCACTTGTCATCTCCCGTCTGGATTACTGCAACTCGCTGTTGGCTGGGCTCCCTGCCTGTGCCATTAAACCCCTACAACTCATCCAGAACGCCGCAGCCCGTCTGGTGTTCATCCTTCCCAAGTTCTCTCACGTCACCCCGCTCCTCCGCTCTCTCCACTGGCTTCCAGTTGAAGCTCGCATCCGCTACAAGACCATGGTGATTGCCTACGGAGCTGTGAAGGGAACGGCACCTCCATACCTTCAGGCTCTGATCAGGCCCTACACCCAAACAAGGGCACTGCGTTCATCCACCTCTGGCCTGCTGGCCCCCCTACCTCTGAGGAAGCACAGTTCCCACTCAGCCCAGTCAAAACTGTTTGCTGCTCTGGCACCCCAATGGTGGAACAAGCTCCCTCACGACGCCAGGACAGCGGAGTCCATCACCACCTTCCGGAGACACCTGAAACCCCACCTCTTTAAGGAATACCTAGGATAGGATAAAGTAATCCTTCTAACCCCCCCCCCCCCCCCCCTTAAAAGATTTAGATGCACTATTGTAAAGTGGTTGTTCCACTGGATATCATAAGGTGAATGCACCAATTTGTAAGTCGCTCTGGATAAGAGCGTCTGCTAAATGACTTAAATGTAAATGTAAATGTAAAATATACAGTTACATGCTGACAAAACAGATATTCATACATATAGCAGAAGTAATAATACATATATGCTACCTTCCCCTTAAACTGATTGGCCAGTGGTACCAGGAAGTCGTAGTGTTCTCTCTGGACAGCGATGAAGATTAGATGGGCTGACTGGGCAGCTGCAGCATGACCCAGGACCTGCATATACATCATCAACATATTGATACACACTTAAACACAAATACAGTATATTAACATATAGTCATTCAAACATAAAAAAAATATATTGAAATACATTTACAACACAGTAAAAACACATATTCACATTTAACATATCACCACATAAAACCAGATCTACTTTATTTTGTACCTGTTCTCCGTGGGGTAGGCGGCTGCTGCTGTGGGGCCGTCGGCTGCCGAACACCACACCGTACCCCGGATGCAGCAGACGCAGGCACAGAGAGCGCCCCAGATCCCCCGTCCCAATCACACATACCCTCTCACTCTCAGGTAGGGCAGGGACAGCCTCCATCATCGGAGACAGTGACACACACTCACTTTTCTCCTCACTCCTCTCCTGACCCGTCATGCCTGAACAGAGACAGGCAAAGATCACCTCGAGTCGTAGATAGAATAAACAGAAAATGTCAAAGAGTCCAAAGAGTTTAAAATACCTTCCTGAAGTTGCAATCACAGAAAAACCTGTTCACCGGACATGCTACCTGTCCCAGACCTGCTGTTTTCAACTCTCCAGAGACAGCAGGAGCGGTAGAGATACTCTCAATGATCGCTATGAAAAGCCAACTGACATTTACTCCTGAGGTTCTGACCTGTTGCACCCTCGACAACTACTATGATTATTATTATTTGACCATGCTGGTCATTTATGAACATTTGAACATCTTTGCCATGTTCTGTTATAATCTCCACCCGGCACAGCCAGAAGAGGACTGGCCACCCCTCATAGCCTGGTTCCTCTCTAGGTTTCTTCCTAGGTTTAGGCTTTTCTAGGGAGTTTTTCCTAGCCACCGTGCTTCTACACCTGCATTGCTTGCTGTTTGAGGTTTTAGGCTGGGTTTCTGTACAGCACTTTGAGATATCAGCTGATGTAAGAAGGGCTTTATAAATACATTTGATTTGATTTGAAGTATTCCTCATCAATCTACACACAATACCACATAATGACAAAGTGAAATGTATTCAAAATAAAAACACAGACATAACTTATTTACATAAGTATTCAGACCCTTTGCTATGAAAATCTAATTTGAGCTCCTGTTTCCATTGATCATCCTTGAGATGTTTCTACAACTTGGAGTCCACCTGTGGTAAACTCAATTGATTGGTCATGATTTGGATTGGACAGATGGAAGCCACTCTTCAGCAAAAGGAACATGACAGCCCGTTTGGAGTGTGTCAAAAGACACCTAAAGACTCTTAGACCATGAGAAACAAGATTTTCTGGTCTGATGAAACCAAGATTAAACTCTTTGGCTTGAATGCCAAGCGTCACGTCTGGAGGAAATCTAGCACGATCCCTACGGTGAAGCATGGTGGAGGTGGCATCATGCTGTGGGGATGTTTTTCAGTGCCAGAGACTGGGAGACTAGTCAGGATCGAGGGAAAGATGAATGGATCAAAGTACAGAGAAATCCTTGATGAACACCTGCTCCAGAGCGCTCAGGACCTTCCAACAGGAAAATGACCCTAAGCACACAGCCAAGACAATGCAGGAGTGGCTTCGGGACAAGTCTCTGAATGTCATTGAGTCGCCCAGCCAGAACCCGGACTTGAACCCAATCGAACATCTCTGGAGAGACCTGAAAATAGCTGTGCAGCGGCGCTCCCCATCCAACCTGACAGGGCTTGAGAGGATCTGCAGAGAAGAATGGGAGTAACTCCCCAAATACAGGTGTGCCAAGCTTGTAGCGTCATACAGAAAAAGACGTGAGGCTATAATCGCTGCTGTGGCGGATGAATCAGAATTAGTTGGGTAACACAGATAATTAAGATGTTTTATTTGTATAATATGCTTATGTGAGATACTTGTCATTAGGATGGCGTGCCCTTTGGACTCTGGTGTTGACAGTTGTACTTTTCCCTTAGCTAGGGCTCAGTCACTTGGGGCCCAGAGAGGGGAGAAGTCAGAATGAAACATTGTCTTCATATGTGAATGTGTCTTTACCTATTCTTAAACCATGTGAAGGGATGGCGTGATTAATGGGGAACCAATTACTTGTCTCCACAATGTCTGTGTGCAAGTCACTCCCTCCTTTTCTATGTTGTGAGGAGGTGTATGGCAGTGTCTGGGACCATTGTATGTCCTCTCTCTAGATCTTGCACTTATCCTGGAATAGTGTATGACCTTGAGGCTCACTCCCCTCAGTGAGCTTGTCCAGGAGTGGAGTCAAGAGGGGGTTTACTTGAGATGGGAGTATCTAGAGTTGTCAATTGATTTATGCCATTGGATGAGCTAATGGTTCTGTTCTATACCGTACCAGGGAGAGACGGTTCAAGTTTGGGGTAGGAGGACCAGATACTGGTCTATACAATGAACACTGTTGATACAGCAGTTGCTGTCTGCTATGTTTTATAGATATCTTTCATACAGAACTTAACCTTTGTGAACTGTTCCTAAGATCTGTTGTTCGTCATGTACGTTGAGAGGGGTGGGTCTTGGGTATAAAAGATCTTTGTACTTTTGTGTAATCACTTTTCAATCACTTTTGCAAAAGCATCTTAATTATTAAATATGTCGTTTTAAGTATAACTGACTTGTGTGTGAAGTTTGTAACTCTCCTCATTTGGTAATGCAGAAATTAGCCACCACACTGCTAAAGTTGCTTCAACAAAGTACTGAGTAAAGGGTCTGAATACTTATGTAAATGTGATAATTTTATATAAAAATATAGAAAACCCCTTGAATGAGCAGCTGTGTCCAACGTTTTGACTGGTACATACACATATATATATATATATATATATATATATATATATATATATATATATATATATATATATATATACGCACACACACACACACACGCACACACATACACACTGATCAAAAGTATAAACGCAACATGTAAAGTGTTGGTCCCACGTTTCATGTGGTGAAATAAAAGATCACAGCTGATGAAACTGAGGAGTTTTTCTGTCTGTAATAAAGCTCTTTTGTGTGGAAAAACTAATTCTGATTAGCTGGGCCTGGCTCCACAGTGGGTGGGCCTGAACCCCTGCCTAGTCGTGAAATTGACTGATATCCTTATATGAGCTGTAACTCAATAAAATCAATGAAATTGTTGCTTGTTGCATTTATATTTTTGTTCAGTAATATGTTAATTTATATTCTGGACTACGACATTCGTTCTGATATTTCTTAATTTCTTTCTGTACATTTTTGGGATTTGTGTGTATTGGTTTGTATTATTAGGTACAGTATACTGTACTGTTGAAGCTAGAAACAAGCATTTCAATGCACCTGCGATAACCTCTGCAAAATATGTGTACGCAACCAAGAACATTTTATTTGAGCTCTCTCTCTCTGTGTGTGTGTGTGTGTGTGTGTGTGTGTGTGTGTGTGTGTGTGTGTGTGTGTGTGTGTGTGTGTGTGTGTGTGTGTGTGTGTGTGTGTTGGTTGGTTGGTTGATCAGTCTCTGTGTGTGGGAACGACATTAACGACCCTCACATACACAGCATGAAGCACACAAGGACAGGCACACATAGACACACTGCTACCCACACACACACAGTAAACCACACATAGACACACTGCTACCCACACACACACACAGTAAACCACACATAGACACACTGCTACCCACACACACAGTAAACCACACATAGACACACTGCTACACACACACACAGTAAACCACAGGGAGCAATCACAGGTCAGCAGTACTGTGGTTCACCTTAACCCAAACACAGCAATTATGGAGCTTTCAGAGGTGGAATTGAGTAATGACGTTAAACCTTGACCTATAAGTCATATATAATAATATTCTGTGTGTGTGTATTTGGAGAAAGAGAGAGAAAGAAATAGCTAGAGAGAGCGAGAGAGAGAGACTAGGGCTTTCGTTAGCCTGTAATTTGTGGGTTTGCTTCTGGAACCCATATCACACCCACTCACAAGCAGTCATTATCTCATAAGACGGGAGGGGAAGATACAGGCGCACACACGCACACGCACACACGCACACACACACAGATAATGGGGTACAGCATCGTGCTAGTTACTGGCCTTCTGATTGGTCTGTCTCCTTAAGTTTCTGCTACCTGGTAACTAACAATATGCATTCACTTCCTCCCATAATAACAAGTTTCTTCAATTTTGGCTATTGGAATTTGCAGGTTTTTAAAGACTGTGATTATTGTAGTTAATCAGACTTAGGTTGATCAGGCTTATTATTGTTTGGTATTAGCTAAGGACCAGACAGAGACTGTGTTGATGTTACTGGGTGGGTCACAAGACAAGAAAAAACAAAAGAAAACAGTTTTATCTTATCTCGTTGTTTACAGATGGCCTGTCAGCAGTGCGTGTGACCTGAACTGCTCTCTACCCCACACAGACCCTTATTACTAACCACCAGTTCAATGACCCTCCAGTCTCAGAGGTTCCATAACCATAAAAAGCCCAAACAGGAGTCAACACACCCTGAGTTCCCAGGACCGGCATGGGAGACCACTGACTGAGGTCCCAAAACAGGAAATTCACAGATTAAGGGAAAGTGCACTGTAGGCCTGTGTCCTTGAGGTTACAGTGTTCACCCTGAGATTGGAGGGCTGGGGTTTCCATTCCCTGGTCGAGTCATCCTATGACTGAAAACAGGGCCGATGCCTCTCTGTTTAGCACTCAGCACTCAGATGGATTGGGGGTAAGGCCCTGAGATAAACTAACATCCTATCCAGGGGTTGTAATTGTACCTCAAGCTGCCTTATGCTACAGAAACAGGAGATAGGCTCCTGCCCTATGGGCCGTTCTGGCTCAGACAAAATTACATCTTTCCAATACAGATTAAGTATTCTGAGGGGAACCCACAGTGCAGTTTTCCTTTATCTGCAACTACTTGAGTTGGGACCTGAGTCAGAGTGAGACTAGAGGGCAGGAGGATGGGGGAAAGGGGCTGAACCTTTCATATAAGTACTGGGGTTATTAATCAAATTTCAAATAACATTTATTTATATAGCCCTTCGTACATCAGCTGATATCTCAAAGTGCTGTACAGAAACCCAGCCTAAAACCCCAAACAGCAAGCAATGCATGTGAAAGAAGCACGGTGGCTAGGAAAAACTCCCTAGGAAAAACTCCGTAGAAAGGCCAAAAACCTAGGAAGAAACCTAGAGAGGAACCAGGTTATGAGGGGTGGCCAGTCCTCTTCTGGCTGTGCCGGGTGGATATTATAACAGAACATGGTCAAGATGTTAAAATGTTCATAAATGACCAGCATGGTCAAATAATAATAATCATAGTAGTTGTCGAGGGTGCAGCAAGCACGTCCGGTGAACAGGTCAGGGTTCCATAGCCGCAGGCAGAACAGTTGAAACTGGAGCAGCAGCATGGCCAGGTGGACTGGGGACAGCAAGGAGTCATCATGCCAGGTAGTCCTGAGGCATGGTCCTAGGGCTCAGGTACTCCGAGAGAAAGAAAGAAAGTGAGAAAGAGAGAATTAGAGAGAGCATATTTAAATTCACACAGGACACCGGATGAGACAAGAGAAATACTCCAGATGTAACAGACTGACCCTAGCCCCCCGACACATAAACTACTGCAGCATAAATACTGAAGGCTGAGACAGGAGCTGCTAGAGTAGGTGCTTGGCAGGGAGAGAACTATCAGATACATAAATATCAGTGGACATTATTCAACAGAGTGCATGGTCATATGAATGAATTATAGATGGACTACAGTCAGGGTTTTGTTCCACAGTGGGATTTGATGTCAAGAGGGGCGGATGGTAACGAAGAAAATGAGTCGAATGGAGAGATGGTGATGAAAGTGAGTCGAATGGAGAGATGATGAAAATGAGTCGAATGGAGAGATGGTGGTGAAAGTGAGTCGAATGGAGAGATGGTGATGAAATGGTGCTCCTCCTCTACTTCTCCTTTCCTCCTCCCTCGCAACAGAAGGGTAGTAAAGTTGCCCGTAATGCAACATCTAAACTTTGGAAAGAGACAGGGAGATGTTGCAAGCTGAGCTTTTCCCTGTGATATGGACAGGCTGGTGAAAGAAACGGTGTATGTGTGCGTGTGATAGTTTGGGTGATATACTGTACAGTGGAATATCCCTCTTGACCCCTGCTCCAGTGGTGCGCCGTGTGAGGCCTGTAAAGTTAAATGGGTCAGATCTAACACGCACACGCGCTCACATGATGCCAGAAGCTTTATAGCATTTCAATCACGGCAGTCGTAAAACATCAATGAGGGATTCACCAATGAGAGATGAGCTTTCAACACCCTGGATGACCAGTGTGTGTGTGTGTGTGTGTGTGTGTGTGTGTGTGTGTGTGTGTGTGTGTGTGTGTGTGTGTGTGTGTGTGTGTGTGTGTGTGTGTGTGTGTGTGTGTGTGGTGTGTGTGTGTGTGTGAGTGACCACCAGCTTGTCTCCCAGTAGTTCATCTGCCTGGAAACTGACAATACACTCTTATCTTCATTCCCATCTCTCCATTCAACTCCACTCCCTCCTCACCATCCCTCCTTTCTACACATTTTATTCGTTACTATCATTCCCTTTGACATCAAATCCCACTCTTGATCAAATTCCTGACTGTAGTCCATCTATAATTTATCCCTTTGACCACACTCTGTTGAATATTTAACTCTGACAGTCATGTATAATAACAGTTATCTGTGTGTCAGGCTGCCTCTCAAACCGTTGTAACGCTCCAGGCCTGCAGGCCCACACGCTCTGCTTCATTTCTTCTCTCCCTGGCACTTAAAACCTGTTTGGGATAGGGGGCAGTATTTTCACGTCCGGATGAAAAGCATGCCCAAATTAAACTGCCTGCTACTCAGGCCCTGAAGCTAGGATATGCATATAATTGGTAGATTTGGATAGAAAACACCCTAAAGCTTCTAAAACTGTTAAAACAATGTCTGTGAGTATAACAGAACTTATTTGGCAGGCAAAACCCCGAGGACAAACCATCCAGGAAAATATTTTTTTGAGGTGACTCTGTTTTCAATTGGATTTCTATGGGAACCTAGATTTCTGTAGCACTTGGATGCAGTTCCTATTGCTTCCGCTAGATGTCAACAGTCTTTAGAAATTGGTTGATGTTTTTCTTTAGAGAAATGAAGAAGTACAGCTATTCAGAATGAGGGTCCAGCCGAGTGGACTATACTGTTTTGATGCGCACTCCAGGTCACGCACTTCACGTTGTTTTTATCCGATATTGAACACAGTTTATCCCGTCTTAAATTTTATCGATTATTTACGTTTTAAAATACCTAAAGTTGGATTAGGAAAGTTGTTTGAAATGTTTGGACAGCGTTTACAGGTAACTTATTAGATATTTTGTAGTTATGCTGGGCGAATCGGAACCGGTGTTTTTCTGAATCAAACGCGCCAAATAAATGGACATTTTGGACATATAACGATGGAATTAATTGAACAAAAGGACCATTTGTGATGTTTATGGGACATATTGGAGTGCCAACAGAAGAAGTACTTCAAAGGTAAGGCATGAATTATATCGTTATTTCTGAGTTTTGTGTCACGCCTTGCGGGTTGAAATGTGATTGTCATGTGTTTGTTTGATGGGGTGCTGTCCTCAGATAATCGCATGGTTTTTGCTTTCGCCGTAAAGCCTTTTTGAAATCTGACAAGGTGGCTAGATTAACAAGAAGTTAAGCTTTAATTTGGTGTATTGCACTTGTGAATGTATGAAAGTTAAATATTTCTACGAATTTTGGGGGAATTTCGCACTCTGCAATTTCACTGGATGTTGTCGAAACGTTCCACTAGCGGAACCCCTAGCCATAACAGGTTTTAAAGGAAAAATCCACTTAAAAGCAATATTTTGGTATTTTTTCATTAGTCCAATGTTAATACAGTCCCAAAATGTTTTGCATGTCAGCAGATATTGGACTTTCAAGAAGCAAAGTTTCATTTGCCACATCATTATGATGATGCAATGCATTTTGCATCATCGTGATTATGTGGCAAGTGACACTTACCGTCTTGAAAGTCCTATATCTTGAAAATGTGGATTTTTCCTGTAATTTGTATTTGTATTTGTATTTATTATGGATCCCCATTAGCTGCAGCCAGCGGCATAGCCATGGGTAGGCCTATTGGTAATTTTAATATAATGTAACGAAAAAATAGTCCGCGACAATCAAGTTGGCTTCCGACTATTGGTTACATTTTTTTTTAAGTCATACGGTGGTTTACCTGAACAACCTGGCAACGTCATGTGGGTAAACTTTGTAGCACATAAGCTAGCAAGCTCTACCACGCTAGCTTTATCGAATTGACTCACCAGCTAAGGTCATTTAGTAGTTCTAGCAATGGAAAACGAAATGTTGATCACTAGGTTTTTCAAAAAAAAGACGTGTGGAGGAAAAAGAGTGTGCGCCAGAAAATAATTTGGATCAAACTACCGATAGCTTCCAGAATGAGACATTAACAGGTGGCGCAAGGATAGAAATAACTGCAATCGCCATCACAACCGCCAATGCCACGTGGAGCCAGGCATGCTTGCCTACCCCACCGTCTCCTCTCGTTATTGATGCTGCGGGCGGGGGTGAACCTGCAGTAGGTCCAACAACAGATTTGTCTGCCGTTGATGAACCAGCCTGTCAACCAAAGCTAGCAAAGTTCCCTTCAAGTATGATAAATGGCAAATCACGCTGCTTTTCTTCAAGGTGGTATGACCAATTAGTGTGGATTGAATATAGTAAAGCAAAAGATGCAAATATTGTACGTTTTGTAAGGCACTTTCCTGGGGCAAATGTCGAATTCAGATTTGTACGAGATGGATTTAAAAACTGGAAACTCACAAGAAATGCTTGCTGCAAACACCAGAATAGCAAATTACATGCTAGTGCCCTTGCAAAATTTGAATCCTACAAGGCGACCCATGGGCCTAGAAGTTGTGGGACTGTGTTGAACCAAATACATGGTGATGCAAACATGGATTTTATAGAAAGAAACCGTGCACATTTTAAAGTGGTCATAGATATTGTTCTAATGTGTGCAAAGCAGGATATTCCACTCAGAGGGCATAGAGAAACCGAAGAGGCAATCAACAAAGGTAACTTTTTAGAAATCTTCAATTTCATCTCAAAGTAAGACTCAGAAATACAAAACAGGCTTAAACTGTTAGGGCTAGGGGGCAGCATTTGCACGTCTGGATAAAAAAAATGTACCCGATTTAATCTGGTTACTAATCCTACCCAGTAACTAGAATATGCATATACTTATTATATATGGATAGAAAACACTCTAAAGTTTCTAAAACTGTTTGAATGGTGTCTGTGAGTATAACAGAACTCATTTGGCAGGCAAAACCCTGAGACATTTTCTGACAGGAAGTGGATACCTGATGTGTTGTATTGACTTTAAACCTATCCCATTGAAAAACACAGGGGTTTAGGAATATTTTGGCACTTCCTATTGCTTCCACTAGATGTCACCAGCCTTTACAAAGTGTTTTGAGTCTTCTGGAGGGAGATCTGACCGAACAAGAGCCATGGAACGATGATGTCCCATTAGACACCTGGCGCGCGAGTTCATGTTGGGTACCCTCGTTCCAATACGTTATAAAAGAGTATGCATTCGTCCACCTTGAATATTATTCATGTTCTGGTTAAAAAAGGCCCTAATGATTTATGCTATACAACGTTTGACATGTTTGAACGAACGGAAATATATTTTTTCCCCTCGTTCATGACGAGAAGTCCGGCTGGCTTAGATCATGTGCGAACAAGACGGAGATTTTTGGACATAAATGATGAGCTTTTTTGAACAAAACTACATTCGTTATGGACCTGTGATACCTGGAAGTGACATCTGATGAAGAGAATCAAAGGTAATGGATTATTTACATAGTATTTTCGATTTTAGATCTCCCCAACATGACGTCTAGTCTGTATCGCAACGCGTATTTTTCTGGGCGCAGTGCTCAGATTATTGCAAAGTGTGATTTCCCAGTAAGGTTATTTTTAAATCTGGCAAGTTGATTGCGTTCAAGAGATGTAAATCTATAATTCTTTAAATGACAATATAATATTTTACCAATGTTTTCTAATTTTAATTATTTAATTTGTGACGCTGACTTGACTGCCGGTTATTGGAGGGAAACGATTTCCTCAACATCAATGCCATAGTAAAACGTTGTTTTTGGATATAAATATGAACTTGATAGAACTAAAAATGCATGCATTGTCTAACATAATGTCCTAGGAGTGTCATCTGATGGAGATTGTAAAAGGTTAGTGCATCATTTTAGCTGGTTTTATGGTTTTGGTGACCCTGTCTTTGACTTGACAAAACATTACACACAACTCTTGTAAATGTACTGTCCTAACATACTCTAAATTTATGCTTTCGCCGTAAAACCTTTTTGAAATCGTAAAACGTGGTTAGATTAAGGAGATGTTTATCTTTCAAATGGTGTAAAATAGTTGTATTTTTGAAAAATTTGAATTTTGACATTTATTTGGATTCAAATTTGCCGCTCTTGAAATGCACCTGCTGTTGATGGAGTGCACCACGGGTGGCACGCTAGCGTCCCACCTAGCCCATAGAGGTTAAGTACGGCATTCGCCCTAATGAGCGTGTCGTGGGAATGATGTCACCTGAGGCAGCTCTCCATACTCGTCCTGAGGTGCGTGCTGGTTGTCTGGTAAAGACTGTGCCTACGCCCAGAAACAGGCCTCCTGCATGTCTTCCCAGCCCTGCACGTCCTGTGCCTACGCCCAGAACCAGGCCTCCTGCATGTCTTCCCAGCCCTGCACGTCCTGTGCCTACGCCCAGAACCAGGCCTCCTGCATGTCTTCCCATCCTGGTCAAGCCTGTGCCTCCTCCACGGACCAGTCCTCCAGTGGGTCTCCCTATCCTGGTCAAGCCCGTGCCTCCTCCACGGACCAGTCCTCCAGTGTGTCTCCCCATCCTGGTCAAACCCGTGCCTCCTCCAAGGACCAGTCCTCCAGTGGGTCTCTCCACCCTGGTCTCTCCTGTGCCACCTCCTCAAACCAGGCCTCCAGTGGGTCTTCCCAGACTGGTGAGTCCAGGGCCTGCGCCCAGAGCCAGGCCTCCTTCTTGTCTCCCCAGCCTGGTGAATCCTGAGCCGGATCTGCCAGAGTGGCCCGTCGTGCCGGATCTGCCAGAGTGGCCCGTCGTGCCGGATCTGCCAGAGTGGCCCTTCGTGCCGGATCTGCCAGAGTGGCCCGTCGTGCCGGATCTGCCAGAGTGGCCCGTCGTGCCGGATCTGCCAGAGTGGCCCGTCGTGCCGGATCTGCCAGAGTGGCCCGTCGTGCCGGAGCTGCCAGAGTGGCCCGTCGTGCCGGAGCTGCCAGAGTGGCCCGTCGTGCCGGAGCTGCCCGAGTGGCCCGACTGTCCTCCGGCCCAGCCCGAGTGGCCCGCCTGTCCTCCGGCCCAGCCCGAGTGGCCCGCCTGTCCTCCGGCCCAGCCCGAGTGGCCCGCCTGTCCTCCGGCCCAGCCCGAGTGGCCCGAGTGGCCCGAGTGGCCCGCCTATCCTCCGGTCCAGCCCGAGTGGCCCGCCTATCCTCCGGCCCAGCCCGAGTGGCCCGCCTGTCCTCCGGCCCAGCCCGAGTGGCCCGCCTGTCCTCCGGCCCAGCCCGAGTGGCCCGCCTGTCTTCCGGCCCAGCCCGAGTGGCCCGCCTGTCCTCCGGCCCAGCCCGAGTGGCCCGCCTGTCTTCCGGCCCAGCCAGAGTGGTCCGTCTGCCAGGTTCAGCCCGAGTGGCCCGTCTGCCCGGCGCAGCTATCGGCGCCACCGAAGTGGGCAACGCCGAAGGTGGAGCGAGGTCCACGTCCTGCACCTGAGCCACCTCCAGGATAGGTGGGTTGGGGAGGGAGGGAGGGTGTAGCACAGTGCCGTCGGTGACGGCAGCCACCCTCCCTTCCCTCCCTTATTGTTTATTGGTTTTGTTGGGGTATTGGGGATTTTTTTGTGTGTTTTCTTTTTGTAAGGTGCATTACGGGGTCTGCACCTTGAGGGGGGGGGGGTACTGTCACATCCTGACCAGCAGAGGGAGCAATTGGATTCGTTTTGGTCAGGATGTGGCAGGGTTTTTGTGTGTGTGTTTATTGTTTCATTGATTTTGGCCGTGTGACTTCCAATCAGGCACAGCTGTAGAGGGTTGTGGTTGATTGGGAGTCACACATAAGTTGCCTACGTTTCCTTTGTGTTTCGTGGGTAATTGTTCTTGTCATTGTGGTTGCACCTGACAGGACTGTGTTGACTGTCAGTTTTTCTTGTTTTTGTAAATTGCATAGTGTTCCGTTTATTAAATCATGTTGAACACTAACTCCGCCGCATTTTGGTCCGTTTCTGAAGACAGCTGTTACACTGTGTGTGGGTTTTTGTTTCGATGGCGCTTCAGTCATGTCAGGGAACAGAGGAGGGGTACATGTCCTAATAAAGCAAACATTTAAGCAAGTGGTATATGTGCATTGCAACTCCCACTGTTTGAATTTGGTTCTATGCACCACAGCAAAAGTGTCGGGACATGTCAGTACTTTTTTTGACACAGTAAACCAGCTACACATATTTATGAGTGGATCCCACAGACATGCTGGATTCATAGAAGTACCGAAAGAGTTGCATCCTGATAGACCATGTATCGAGCTAGAAAGATCCACGGATGTACGGTGGAGTTCAAAATCAGGGTCTGTGAGTAAAGTGCTGTTTCTACTAGATGTCATTTTAGAGGTTCTTGCAGATTTTTCAGAGGCTTGTGGACAAAGCAAATTAGAAGCCGATGCCCTCTTACAACAAATCCAGAACAATACGTTTTTATTCCTGTTAGTCACGTTTAGTAAATTGTTTGAAACTAGTGATTTTGCTACGAAGGGATTACAAAGCTCTACATTATCTGTGACGGACTGTATTGGTTTAATTGAAATCCTTAAAAGTAGGTTTTCTACATTCAGAGATAACTCAGGGGGAGACTTTGATAAAGTTCTCAAGCTAACTGAAGAGATGATGATTAAGCATGACATTAGTAATTGGGATGTGAGCGCATCACGGCAGCAAAAACTGCCTGTAAAATTGGCAGACAGTGTAGTCACAACTTCATTAGGGAAAACATCCAGCATCAAGAGTGACAGTGACCAGAGGCAACTTTGGAATAATATTCTAGACAGACAGATTACTGAGTTAAACTCAAGATTTCAAGAAGACACATATGGGATCATGCAAGCGGCAGCCTCCTTTTCCAAAGAATCCCAAACCTGCGGCCTTAACCTGTTGGGTCTAGGGGGCAGCATTTGCACGTCTGGATAAAAAAAATGTACCCGATTTAATCTGGTTACTAATCCTACCCAGTAACTAGAATATGCATATACTTATTATATATGGATAGAAAACACTCTAAAGTTTCCAAAACTGTTTGAATGGTGTCTGTGAGTATAACAGAACTCATTTGGCAGGCAAAACCCTGAGACATTTTCTGACAGGAAGTGGATACCTGATGTGTTGTATTGACTTTAAACCTCTCCCATTGAAAAACACAGGGGTTTAGGAATATTTTGGCACTTCCTATTGCTTCCACTAGATGTCACCAGCCTTTACAAAGTGTTTTGAGTCTTCTGGAGGGAGATCTGACCGAACAAGAGCCATGGAACGGTGATGTCCCATTAGACACCTGGCGCGCTACTTCATGTTGGGTACCCTCGTTCCAATACGTTATAAAAGGCTATGCATTCGTCCACCTTGAATATTATTCATGTTCTGGTTAAAAAAGGCCCTAATGATTTATGCTATACAACGTTTGACATGTTTGAACGAACGGAAATATATTTTTTCCCCTCGTTCATGACGAGAAGTCCGGCTGGCTTACATCATGTGCTAACGAGACGGAGATTTTTGGACATAAATGATGAGCTTTTTTGAACAAAACTACATTCGTTATGGACCTGTGATACCTGGAAGTGACATCTGATGAAGAGAATCAAAGGTAATGGATTATTTACATAGTATTTTCGATTTTAGATCTCCCCAACATGACGTCTAGTCTGTATCGCAACGCGTATTTTTCTGGGCACAGTGCTCAGATTATTGCAAAGTGTGATTTCCCAGTAAGGTTATTTTTAAATCTGGCAAGTTGATTGCGTTCAAAAGATGTAAATCTATAATTCTTTAAATGACAATATAATATTTTACCAATGTTTTCTAATTTTAATTATTTAATTTGTGACGCTGACTTGACTGCCGGTTATTGGAGGGAAACGATTTCCTCAACATCAATGCCATAGTAAAACGCTGTTTTTGTATATAAATATGAACTTGATAGAACTAAAAATGCATGCATTGTCTAACATAATGTCCTAGGAGTGTCATCTGATGGAGATTGTAAAAGGTTAGTGTATCATTTTAGCTGGTTTTATGGTTTTGGTGACCCTGTCTTTGACTTGACAAAACATTACACACAACTCTTGTAAATGTACTGTCCTAACATACTCTAAATTTATGCTTTCGCCGTAAAACCTTTTTGAAATCGTAAAACGTGGTTAGATTAAGGAGATGTTTATCTTTCAAATGGTGTAACATAGTTGTATTTTTGAAAAATTTGAATTTTGACATTTATTTGGATTCAAATTTGCCGCTCTTGAAATGCACCTGCTGTTGATGGAGTGCACCACAGGTGGCACGCTAGCGTCCCACCTAGCCCCAAGAGGTTAAAGAGCAGCTGAAGACCACATGCGATCATTATGCAATATCAATTGAGGATGCTGAATTCACTGTTTTTATTCAGCAGTTGAGTCGCAAAATGAACATGGGAAAGAGTGACTTTTTCTTCATAATGAGTGTACTTGACAGCTGCCCTGATGATATTTTCCCTAATATTAACTCTCTGTTAAGGTTCATTGTCACACTTCCAATGACATCATGCAGTGTGGAGAGACATTTCTCAACAACAACTAGGATAAAAAATTGTCTTCACACATCAATGACAAGCGCCAGGCTGAACCACTTCAGTTTGCTGTCTTTTGAGCGTGAACTGACAGATACGTTGGATTATGATGAAATCATCACCATATTCAACTCAAAGCCTCGCCGTCTGCGCCTTGTGATGTAGGTGTCACGTCCTGACCAGCAGAGGGCGTAATTGTGTTAGTTTTGGTCAGGATGTGGCAGGGTTTTTGTGTGTGTTAAGTGTTGTGTTGGTGATTGGACTCCCAATTGAAGGCAGGTGTGTTGAGTTGCCTTTGATTGGGAGTCCTATATAGTAGTGTGTGTTTTTCTTTGGGGTTGTGGGTAGTTGTTCTTGCATTGCGTTTTGTGTGCCTGCAAGACTGTTCCTGTCTTGTGTATTGTTTTTGTCCGGTGGATGCTTTACTCCTTTTTGGAATTAAAATATGAGTATCCACATACCCGCTGCGCCTTGGTCCATTTTTGAAGACGGTTGTTACAGAACTACCCACCACAAAAGGACCAAGCAGCGGAAGAGGAAGGAGCATCGGGTGGAGGAATGGACATGGGAGGACATCCTGAATGGCAAGGGATCCTACACCTGGGAAGAGATCCTGGCCGGAAGGGATCGCCTCCCATGGGAACAGGTGGAGGCACTGAGAAGAGCGGAGGCAGCAGGAGAAGGGAGCGAACGTTATGCTGGAACACGGCTGGCGAGGAAGCCGGAGAGGCTTGGGGGGGCACACGGGTAGTTTGGCCAGGCCAAGGAAGAGCCGTAAGCCAGCTACCCGTGATTACAGGGAGGTGCATATGAGGTGGAGGGCGCCATGTTACGCTGAGGTACGCACCATCTCGTCTATACGTACGCACAGGCCAGTCCGCCCTGTACCAGCGCCCCGCATGTGCCAGGGTGAGCATCGAGCCGGAAGGGGTGATGCCAACCCTGCACTCAAGACCGCCAGTGAGCCTCGAAGGTCCGGTGTTTCCCGCTATATGCACTAGCATGGAGGTGCGTGTCTCCAGGCTGGCACGTCCAGTACCAGCCCCACGCATCAGGCGTCTAGTGCGTCAGCCCAGCCTCGCCAGTCAAGGGTCGCCAGAGCTGCCCGCCAGTCAAGAGTCGCCAGAGCTGCCCGCCAGTCAAGAGTCGCCAGAGCTGCCCGCCAGTCAAGAGTCGCTAGAGCTGCCCGCCAGTCAAGAGTCGCTAGAGCTGCCCGCCAGTCAAGAGTCGCCAGAGCTGCCCGCCAGTCAAGAGTCGCCAGAGCTGCCCGCCAGTCAAGAGTCGCCAGAGCTGCCCGCCAGTCAAGAGTCGCCAGAGCTGCCCGCCAGTCAAGAGTCGCCAGAGCTGCCCGCCAGTCAGGAGTCGCCAGAGCTGCCCGCCAGTCAGGAGTCGCCAGAGCTGCCCGCCAGTCAGGAGTCGCCAGAGCTGCCCGCCAGTCAGGAGTCGCCAGAGCTGCCCACCAGTCAAAGGTCGCCAGAGCTGCCCGCAAGTCAGGAGTCGCCAGAGCTGCCCGCCAGTCAGGAGTCGCCAGAGCTGCCCGCCAATCAGGAGTCGCCAGAGCCGCCCGCCAGTCAAGAGTCGCCAGAGCCGCCCGCCAGTCAAGAGTCGCCAGAGCCGCCCGCCAGTCAAGAGTCGCCAGAGCCGCCCGCCAGTCAAGAGTCGCCAGAGCCGCCCGCTAGTCAGGAGCTGCCAGAGCCGCCCGACTGCCCGGAGCTGCCAGAGCGGCCCGACTGCCCGGAGCTGCCAGAGTGGCCAGACTGCCCGGAGCTGCCAGAGTGGCCCGACTGCCCGGAGCTGCCAGAGTGGCCCGACTGCCCGGAGCTGCCAGAGTGGCCCGACTGCCCGGAGCTGCCAGAGTGGCCCGACTGCCCGGATCAGTTAGAGTGGCCTGCCTGCCCGGATCAGCCCGAGTGGCCCGCCTGTCCTCCGGCCCAGCCCGAGTGGCCCGCCTGTCCTCCGGCCTAGCCCGAGTGGCCAGCCTGCCCGGATCTGCCAGGGTGGCCCGCCTGCCCGGATCTGCCAGGGTGCCCCGCCTGTCCTCCGGCCCAGCACGAGTGGCCCGCCTGTCCTCCGGCCCAGCCCGAGTGGCCCGCCTGTCCTCCGGCCCAGCCCGAGTGGCCCGCCTGTCCTCCGGCCCAGTCCGAGTGGCCCGCCTGTCCTCCGGGCCAGCCCGAGTGGCCCGCCTGTCCTCCGGCCCAGCCCGAGTGGCCCGCCTGTCCTCAGGCCCAGCCCGAGTGGCCCGAGTGGCCCGCCTGTCCTCCGGCCCAGCCCGAGTGGCCCGCCTGTCCTCCGGTCCAGGCAGAGTGGTCCGTCTGCCAGGGTCAGCCCGAGTGGCCCGTCTGCCCGGCGCAGCTATCGGCGCCACCGAAGTGGGCGACGCCGAAGGTGGAGCGAGGTCCACGTCCTGCACCTGAGCCACCTCCAGGAGAGGTGGGTTGGGGAGGGAGGGTGTAGCACAGTGCCGTCATTGACGGCAGCCACCCTCCCTTCCCTCCCTTATTGTTTAGGGGGAAATTTTGGGTTGTTTGGGGGTTTGTTTTTCCTTTTAGGTGCATTTCGGGGTCTGCACCTTGAGGGGGGGGTACTGTCACATCCTGACCAGCAGAGGGCGTAATTGTGTTCGTTTTGGTCAGGATGTGGCAGGGTTTTTGTGTGTGTTAAGTGTTGTGTTGGTGATTGGACTCCCAATTGAAGGCAGGTGTGTTGAGTTGCCTTTGATTGGGAGTCCTATATAGTAGTGTGTGTTTTTCTTTGGGGTTGTGAGTAGTTGTTCTTGCATTGCGTTTTGTGTGCCTGCAAGACTGTTCCTGTCTTGTGTATTGTTTTTGTCCGGTGGATGCTTTACTCCTTTTTTAAATTAAAATATGAGTATCCACATACCCGCTGCACCTTGGTCCATTTTTGAAGACGGTTGTTACAGTAGGTCACGCCTTATGATACGTCTACTAAAGGTAAGGTACCTTTTTATAGTACTACTGTACGCCGTGGTATAAATGGTAACATCAAATATAGGCTTGTTTGCCCATCGAGATTAAAGTGCACCTGAAGATGAGTTTTATGTTGTTGGCAACTGGTCTAAATTTACTGTCTTATTTTAATGTGCTGGGATAGGTAATTATTTGTATATGTAATTAGGTTGCTCCAAGTACTATGCACTAGTATAAAACGATTGTATTACGAAATAATCTACGGTGCACATCGCAAAATAATGTAATAAACAATTCGAAAAAATGCCTATCCAAATTTTTCCAGGCCTATCCAAAAAAGGAAATCTGGCTATGCCCCTGGCTGCAACTACTCTTCCTGGGGTCCAAACACATTAAGGCACTTACAATACACATAAAACAAAAGATAAAACAGTACATCATATAACATTGTTACACCACTACAAAATGTATCTACAACACAAAATGTATGATACCACCATACAACAATATTACAATGTACATGTATGTAGAGTGAGCGTGGTAGCGCCTGTGTGTGTATACGTGTGTCTGTACCTGTGCGTGTGTCTCTTCACAGTCTCAGCTGTTCCATAATGTCACGCCTGCTCCCACTCCTCCTCTCTGGCGCTCGAGGGCGCCAGGCTGCTCTTCATTACGCACACCTGCCACCATCATTACGCGCATCTGTGCTCATTGGACTCACCTGGACTCCCGTTTGTTGATTGCCCCTCCTATATCCGTCTATTCCTCGGTTAGATCAGATTATTGTCATTTTCCCCTGTCCAGACGCTGTCTGTATTCTGTTCCTGGCCGTGTTTCATTAAATGTTCGATCCCTGTACTTGCTTCTCGTCTCAAGCATTTGTCCTCACACATAAGGTGTATTTTTTATCTGTTTTTAAATCTGATAAATTGCTTGCATCAGTTACTTGATGTGGAATAGAGTTCCATGTAGTCATGGCTCTATGTAGTACTGTGCGCCTCCCATAGTCTTTTCTGGACTTGGGGATTGTGAAGAAACCTCTGGTGCCATGTCTTGTGGGGTATGCATGGGTGTCAGAGCTGTGTTCTAGTAGTTTAACCTCTATGGGCTAGGTGGGACGCTAGCGTCCCCCCCGTGGTGCACTCCATCAACAGCAGGTGCATTTCAAGAGCGGCAAATTTGAATCCAAATAAATGTCAAAATTCAAATTTTTCAAACATACAACTATTTTACACCCTTTGAAAGATAAACATCTCCTTAATCTAACCACGTTTTATGATTTCAAAAAGGTTTTACGGCGAAAGCATAAATTTAGAGTATGTTAGGACAGTACATTTACAAGAGTTGTGTGTAATGTTTTGTCAATTCAAAGACAGGGTCACCAAAACCATAAAACCAGCTAAAATGATGCACTAACCTTTTACAATCTCCATCAGATGACACTCCTAGGACATTATGTTAGACAATGCATGCATTTTTAGTTCTATCAAGTTCATATTTATATCCAAAAACAGCGTTTTACTATGGCATTGATGTTGAGGAAATCGTTTCCCTCCAATAACCGGCAGTCAAGTCAACACCACAAATTAAATAATTAAAATTAGAAAACATTGGTAAAATATTATATTGTCATTTAAAGAATTATAGATTTACATCTCTTGAACGCAATCAACTTGCCAGATTTAAAAATAACCTTACTGGGAAATCACACTTTGCAATAATCTGAGCACTGCGCCCAGAAAAATACGCGTTGCGATACAGACTAGACGTCATGTTGGGGAGATCTAAAATCGAAAATACTATGTAAATAATCCATTACCTTTGATTCTCTTCATCAGATGTCACTTCCAGGTATCACAGGTCCATAACGAATGTAGTTTTGTTCAAAAAAGCTCATCATTTATGTCCAAAAATCTCCGTCTTGTTAGCACATGATCTAAGCCAGCCGGACTTCTCGTCATGAACGAGGGGAAAAAATATATTTACGTTCGTTCAAACATGTCAAACGTTGTATAGCATAAATCATTAGGGCCTTTTTTAACCAGAACATGAATAATATTCAAGGTGGACGAATGCATACTCTTTTATAACGTATTGGAACGAGGGTACCCAACATGAACTCGCGCGCCAGGTGTCTAATGGGCCATCATCGTTCCATGGCTCTTGTTCGGTCAGATCTCCCTCCAGAAGACTCAAAACACTTTGTAAAGGCTGGTGACATCTAGTGGAAGCAATAGGAAGTGCCAAAATATTCCTCAGCCCCTGTGTTTTTCAATGGGATAGGTTTAAAGGTAATACAACACATCAGGTATCCACTTCCTGTCAGAAAATGTCTCAGGGTTTTGCCTGCCAAATGAGTTCTGTTATACTCACAGACACCATTCAAACAGTTTTAGAAACTTTAGAGTGTTTTCTATCCATATATAATAAGTATATGCATATTCTAGTTACTGGGTAGGATTAGTAACCAGATTAAATCGGGTACATTTTTTTTATCCAGCCGTGCAAATACTGCCCCCTAGCCCTAACAGGTTAACCTTTCTGCGCAGGCGTTCTGCTAGCGGCCCACCTCGACAACATCCGGTGAAATTGCAGAGCGCCAAATTCAAAATACAGAAATAGTCATAATAAATGTTCATAAAAAATACAAGTGTTATACATCAGCTTAAAGATTAACTTCTTGTTAATCCATCCGCTTTGTCAAATTTCAAAAAGGCTTTACGGCAAAAGCATACCATGCGATTATCTGAGGACAGCGCCCCACTTACAAAAGCATACAAATATTTTACAACCAAGTAAAGGAATTACAAAAGTCAGAAATAGCGATAACATGAATCACTTATCTTTGAAGATCTTCATATGGTTGCAGTCACAAGAGTCCCAGCTACACAATAAATGTTTGTTTTGTTCGATAAAGTCCCTCTTACATCCCAAAAACTCTGTTTTGTTGGCGCGTTTTGTTCAGTAATCCACTGGCTCAAAGGTGGTCAAAACATGCAGACAAATACATCCTAATAGTACCGGTAAAGTTCATCGAAACATGTCAAACGATGTTTATAATTAATCCTCAGGTTGTCTGTTGTCTAAATAATCAATAATAGGAAAAACAACGAAGGGCGCACACTCGGTCACGTGCGCAAACCAGCACTGCATGATTCTACAGTCCACTGACAGAAAGGTCTCATTCTTCTTCATTTTTCAGAAAACAAGACTGAAACAATGTCTAAAGACTGTTGACATCTAGTGGAAGCCATAGGAACTGGAATCTGGGTCCTAACCCATTAGATACTCTATAGCCATTCAATTGAAAATACCCACATCAAAAATATCCCACTTCCTGGATGGATTTTCCTCAGGTTTTTGCCTGCCATATCAGTTCTGTTACACTCACAGACATAATTTTAACAGTTGTAGAAATTGTAGAGTGTTTTCTATCCAAATCTACCAATTATATGCATATCCTAGCTTCTGGGCCTGCGTAACTGGCAGTTTACTTTGGGCACACTTCTCATCCAGACGTCGAAATACTGCCCCCAAGCCATAACAAGTTTTAAAACAGACAGAGCAGTACATTCAGCTTGTCAACACTTATTACAAAAACAAGTAGTGATGAAGTTAATCTCTCCTCCACTTTGAACCATGAGAGATTGACATGCATATCATTAATGTTAGCTCTCCATGTACATTTAAGGGCCAGCCATACTGCCCTGTTCTGAAACAATTGTAATAAGTCCCTCTTTATGGCACCTGACCACATGACTGAACAGTAGTCCAGGTGCGACAAAACTAGGGCCTGTAGGACCTGCCTTGTTGATAGTGTCGTTAACCTCTCTTGGGTAGGGGGCAGTATATTCACGTCCGGATGAAAAGCGTGCCCAAAGTAAACTGCCTGTTGCTCAGGATCGTTAGCAATGAACAGTATGTTGTGTCAGCGTATCAGCCTCATGTTACCAGAGTTAGTTTTGTTGTTCTGTAAATTTTTCCGGTTACTCACTCCCGTTTACTCTGTCTACAGTCATCCTCCCGGAACATTCAACTCCCTTGCCTGGCTGTCGATGGTTTCAGTGACATCACTGGAGCTGCCTATTCACTCTCATCAACTCACCTCCGCTGCCGCTCCGTCTCCTGGATTATTCTATTTTCACCTCGAGACTGTAAATAAATACTCACCTTCATTTTACTCACCTTGTCCTGGTCTGCTTCTGGGTTCAGCTTTAGAGAATCGTGACAGAACGATCCGGACAAAAATGAACCCAGCGGACCTGGACTCCGTTCGCCATGCCATTTCCCATCAGGGGAAGATGTTGGGACAACACAGCATGGCGCTACAGGAGATTGCGCTTTCGGTTCGGAACTTTTCTGCTAGTCTGACGAGTATCCAGGCTCAGCTCAGTTTGCCGGCGGATCATCCACCACCTACTTCACCCCTCTCACCTGTCGCTTCTGGAGATGTTCCCTTCCGTGAGCCCATGGTTCCGACGCCTGATAAGTACGAAGGGGATTTGGGAAGATGCCGTTCGTTTCTTATGCAGTGTGGGCTAGTGTTTGATCTGCAGCCCCACTCTTACGCCACAGACAAGGCTAGGATAGGTTTTGTTATTGCACTGCTGCGTGGAAGAGCTCTGGAGTGGGCTTCAGCCATATGGGAACGACAGGACACCTGCATGGTGTCATACCAGGAGTTCACGGCAGAGCTGAGGAAGCTTTTTGACCATCCTGTCCGAGGTAAGAACGCAGCTAAGCGTTTGTTCTCTCTTCGCCAAGGAGCTCGCAGTGTGGCAGAATTTGTTGTTGAATTCAGGACATTGGCTGTGGAGAGTGGGTGGAATGAGGAATCACTGCAAGTGTTTTTTTACCAGGGGTTGTCGGAGCAACTCAAGGACGAGTTGATCTCCTATCCTGAGCCTAGTGACCTGGACAGTCTGGTAGCATTAGCGATTCGGGTGGATAACAGAATCCGAGAGAGAAGGAGGGAAAAGCAATGGGGCACGTCCCATCAATCAGCTACTCGGTTACCATTCGGGTCAGGAAGTGGACGGGAACGAGTCGATCATTATTCACCTCACGGGATGAGTGGAGGGGTCCTGCTTCCAGATCCTGAACCCATGCAAGTGGGGCGGCACGGGTTAACCAAGGAGGAGCGCCAACGTAGACGTGAGACCAACAGCTGCCTCTACGGTGGTAGCTCGGGACATTACATCTCCGCTTGTTCCCAGCGCCCGTTAAACTGCCCGGCTCGCTAAGTTTGGGAGGTTTTTTAGCGAGTCAGTTTCAACCTCTCAATAGTTCTGTTAGACCCCTTTTTCCTGCTACACTCATGAACAAGAATCAGAGTTTAGCGATTAACGCATTTGTCGACTCAGGTGCAGATGGCAGCTTTATAGATGCCGACTTGGTGGAACAGCTGGGGCTTTCCAAGGAGAAATTACCGGAAGCCATTAAAGCAACCACTCTGAACGGCAGTAGTCTGGCACGTATCACTATGAGGACTGAACCGGTCAAGATGCTGTTGTCAGGGAATCATTCAGAGGTTATCTCCTTCTTCATTCTGCCTTCTCCCCATGTACCTCTGGTTCTTGGATACCCCTGGCTGAGAGAACACAATCCCACATTCGATTGGGTGACTGGCAAGGTAACTAGTTGGAGCACTGAATGTCATGCTAACTGCCTGAAGACGGCCTGTTCCCATTCTGTTCCCAGTCAGGTCAGTTATTCTAAACCCCCAGATTTGTCCCTGGTTCCTGAAACATATCAGGAATTGGGTGAAGTGTTCAGTAAGCAGAAGGCTCTGTCACTTCCTCCCCACCGACCATATGATTGTTCCATTAACCTGTTCCCCGGAGCTGCCTATCCCAAGAGACGTTATACAGTATCTCTCGACCTGAACGGGTAGCTTTGGAGACCTACATAAAGGAGTCTCTAGCTGCTGGTCTCATTCGTCCCTCATCATCACCCCTGGGGGCAGGATTCTTTTTTGTGAGTAAGAAGGATGGCTCTCTTCGACCTTGTATTGATTATCGGGGGTTGAATGATATTATGGTCAAGAACAAGTATCCCCTGCCATTGATGAGCTCAGCTTTCGTTTCCTTACAGGGTGCTACGGTGTTCACTAAGCTAGATCTACGCAATGCGTATCATCTGGTCCGGATCAGAGAGGGGGACGAGTGGTTGACTGGTTTCAATACACCGATGGGTCATTTCGAGTATCTGGTGATGCCGTTTGGATTGACCAATGCTCCAGTAGTGTTCCAAAGCATGGTTAATGACGTCTTGAGAGATATGATTGGTTTGTTTGTGTTCGTTTACCTGGATGACATTTTGATCTTCTCTAAGGAGCCTTCCAGCCACGTCCAGCATGTCAAGCAGGTTCTGCAGCGATTGTTAGAGAACCGCCTGTTTGTGAAGCCCGAAAAGTGTGAATTTCACGCCCAAACTACATCCTTCCTCGGGTACATCATCTCCCGGGGAGAGATTAAGATGGACCAAGAGAAGGTTAGGGCAGTTCTGGATTGGGCCCAGCCCGATACGAGATTGCAGCTCCAGAGGTTTCTGGGGTTTGCGAATTTCTATCGTAGAATTATCCGTGACTACAGCCATGTGGCCGCTACATTAACTGCCCTGACTTCTAGCACCAGGACCTTCAGTTGGAATCCTGAGGCAGACCGAGCATTTCTGGAATTGAAGAGTCAATTCACCAACGCCCCGATTCTCTCTCAACCTGACGCTGCTCGGCAGTTTGTCGTGGAAGTGGACGCGTCTGATGTGGGGGTTGTCCCAGCGAAGCTCCACTGACGGTAAACTCCATCCCTGCGCGAGACAGGATGGACAGCTGATCGTCCTCGCAGTGGCAGACCACGTGTAACAACACCTGCACAGGATCGGTACATCCAAACATCACACCTGCGGGACAGGTACAGGATGGCAACAACAACTGCCCGAGTTACACCAGGAACGCACAATCCCTCCATCAGTGCTCAGACTGTCCGCAATAGGCTGAGAGAGGCTGGATTCAGGGCTTGTAGGCCTGTTGTAAGACAGGTCCTCACCAGACATCACTGGCAACAACGTCGCCTATGGGCACAAACCCACAGTCGCTGGACCACACAGGACTGGCAAAAAGTGCTCTTCACTGACGAGTTGCGGTTTTGTCTCACCAGGGGTGTTGGTCTGATTTGCGTTTATCATCAAAGGAATGAGCATTACACTGAGGCCTGTACTCTGGAGCGGGATCGATTTGGAGTGGAGGGTCCGTCATGGTCTGGAGGTGTGTCAGAGCATCATTGGACTGAGCTTGTCATTGCAGGCAATCTCAACGCTGTACGTTACAGGGAAGACATCCTCCTCCCTCATGTTGTACCCTTCCTGCAGACTCATCCTGACATGACCCTCCAGCATGACAATGCCACCAGCCATACTGCTCGTTCTGAGCGTGATTTCCTGCAAGACAGGAATGTCAGTGTTCTGCCATGGCCAGCGAGGATCTCAGATCTAAATCCCATTGAGCACGTCTGGGACCTGTTGGATCGGAGGGTGAGGGCTAAGGCCATTCCCCCCCAGAAATGTCCGGGAACTTGCAGGTGCCTTGGTGGAAGAGTGGGGTAACATCTCACAGCAAGAACTGGTAAATCTGGTGCAGTCCATAAGGAAGAGATGCACTGCAGTACTTAATGCAGCTAGTGGCCACACCAGATACTGACTGTTACTTTTGACCCCCCCTTTGTTCAGGGACACATTATTCAATTTCTGTTAGTCACATGTCTGTGGATCTTGTTCAGTTTATGTCTCAGTTGTTGAATCTTGTTATGGCCATACAAATATTTACACATGGTAAGTTTGCTGAAAATAAAGGCAGTTGACAGTGAGAGGACATTTTCTTTTTTTGCTGAGTTTATAGATCACTACATCTGATGGATATGGATACTGCTTCAAAGCTAATTTCTGCAGCATTAGCACAGATGTGATCAATACATGTTGATGATTTCATTCCTGTGCTGTTTGTAACTACCCTGGTAGGTTGACTGATAACCTGAACCAGGTTGCAGCACTGGTTACAGTTTGAAGGTTTTTGAGTTCTTTTTGAGGTTCTTGAGTGGGCAACTTAATGAAAACCAGCCAGTATTTAAATCACCCAGAAAATATACCTCTCTGTTGATATCACATACATTATCAAGCCTTTCACACATGTTTTCCAGATACTCACAGTTAGCAATTGGTGGTCAATAGCAGCTTCCCACAAGAATAGGATTTAGGTTAGGCAGATGAACCTGTAGCCATATTGCTTCAACAGTTTTTAACATGAGATCCTCTCTAAGCTTTACATGAATGTGGTTCTGAATATAAACAGCAACACCTCCACCATTGGCTTTCTGTCTTTTCTGTAGATGTTATAACCATGTATTGCTACCACTGTACATTTGCTGAAGTATTATGACAACTCAGCAACACAATGGTAGGGATTAACTGAGCTGGGCTTGGGTCATTGATAAGTCATTGTCTCATCGCAGCCTTATAATGCTGTGAGAAGGCCCAGGAACCCAAATTAGTCAGGTGGATCTCATCCTCCTTGTAAAACCTGTCTTGTTTCCAAAAGGTATCAAAATTGTCAACAAAAGTTACACCCATTGAGCTGCAATAAGTTGTGGAGAGAAAGAATTCTACTAAAGCGTTCAATGCCACGATTCAGAGAGGGCACAGGGCCAGATATAATGGATATTTTATTAGCAAAGAATCAATCAACTCTTTAAAATCCAGTTTCAACTGTTCAGAGCTGCCCTTCATAATGTCATTAAACCCCATATGGACTAAAATAGCATCAATTTCCATGTCCTTGCGTAGAACATTCTGTAGGAGCTTAGTAATGTCATTTACTCAAGGTCTGGTATAGGATATTGTTTTAGCATCAGGAACAGTCACATTTCTTACCATGGAGCTGCCCAAAATCAAGGCTGGTGAGAAGGATGAGGAAATCCCCTGGAGAACTTCAGGCAACACCGGCCAGTCGGACAACAACAAATGACAAGGCAGAGATTCATCCAACAAGCGCAAACACCGTCCAGCCACCGGCATAGAAAAATTAAACATTCCACTCAACATTTTCCCCCCAGTTTCTTGCATAGGCTGGCGACCTGCTTGATCAAGGAAGCCACTTCAATCCTATAATCCTTGGCAAGCAAACAATTGCCACATTGGAACTCCGAGTGATACAGTTTGTCCAGAAACAAAGTGTAGTATATACAGCTCTTACAGAGCTGGAACTGTTCATGTACTTCTCCAGACAAAGAGGGATCCATTGCAAGACTTATCTTGGACTAACTTTGTTAGCTTGATGGCTAGCAGCTCAGCTAGCTAGCTAAGGTTAGCGGCTCTGTCAAGCAGGCTTCAACCTGTATGTTTAGCAGGATTCTAGGACAAGAAATAGCAGTCCAAGCTGTTAAAAGCTAACCGTGTCGCGGAATCCATGCAAAAACAAGTTCGGCATTTATGTTTAACAAATATTGGTTGTTTTAGTCAAAAACAACAAACCGAGTGTGTCCAGTGATGTTTCTGATTTACCCTATAAGTTCCACACACCTGGTTTCACACTTGACTAAATCAGTCATTGATTACAGAGGAAGGGTGAAAAACATCAGAAATTCACCCCTTCCAGGAGTGTAGAGGGATAATGCTGTAAACCAGAGCTATAACTGTCATCTGAGCTGTGTTCAGAATGATGGAAACACTGGATCTTTAGAATCATCAGAACCTTCCTCTCTTTCAGCATTACACATAAGATGCCTGGAAACACACTGCCTTTGATTCCAGTGTCCTGGGTCAGGGTTAAAAATGCCCACAGCTAGCTTTGTGTGTGTGTGTGTGTGTGTGTGTGTGTGTGTGTGTGTGTGTGTGTGTGTGTGTGTGTGTGTGTGTGTGTGTGTGTGTTCTCTGAGCTTAGCAGCAGTTAATGAGATCAGGGTGAATGTTAGCTAGGAGGAGGCTTTTGATTAAATATGTTCAGAGCGAGACAGAGAGAGACAGAGGGGGTGGGGGAGAAATAGGATAGGGAAGGGGATATGGAATGATGGATAGCAATGGGAAAATGAGAGATCGAGACAAGGGAAGGAGAAAGAGAGAAAGTGTAAGAAAGAAAAGAAAGAAGGCTTAGGGAGAAAGAGAGAGAGGTCGGGGAGAATGGTGAGAGAGATTGGAAGAGTAGAGATAGAGAGGAGGGGTGATGGAGTAGAGAGAGGGAAAGAGAGAGTGATAGTAAAGGGCAGAAGAGCGTGAGAGAGGAAGTGGAGGAGATACAGAGAAAGAAAGAGAGAGTGAAAGAGTGACAGGCGAGAGCAGTAGTGAGGACATTCATGTTTAAACACAGGAAAGGAAAAGTCAGCTTTACTAAAAAAAGAGAAGGGCAGATAGATAAAGCTGTTTCACACACAGCCAGATATACAGACTCACACGCCACTCTCATTAAGCACATACACACACACACACACACACACACACACACACACACACACACACACACACACACACACACACACACACACACACACACACACACACACACACACACACACACACACACACACACACCAACACAGCTTCTAGTGTAGTTTGTTCTAATAATGTGTAGTTGAATGATTGGATTGTAGTGTGTTTTATAAACCCGCAAGGGAGTGTTGGATCATCGTTTTATCTTCATCATCTCTTTAACTCTAATACTTTAATACTAATTACTGCACATAGGCTTCACTGAGCTAATGACTGGGAGTTTAATTAAGACTGTGAGGAGAGAGAGAGAGAGGGATAAGAGAGAAAGAAAAGGAGGGAAAGACAACACTAGAGCGAGACAGCTATGCATTTTGTTTTGTAACCTCATTTGCAATCCTAAACTATTTCACAGATGTATGTTTGTAAGCTTGTTTTATGTCTGAGTTTATCTAATAAGGATTTAAACTAAGATTACCGGTACGACACTAAGACATCACTGTTACAGGAATGACACACGTGACCTCTAATCAACCTATCATGAGCAGGTGACCAGGGAGACACCTAACTGAAAAAATACAAGATGCTCTCTTATTCTCCATCTCTCTCTCGCTGTTGCATTCTCAACCATTATCTCTCATCTGTCTCTTACACACACAGTGGGAGCAACAAACACACACACAGCCTTATTTCATGATGCTGTCAGCAGATGGACAGAAGCAAGAGGAATCACACACACACACACACACACACAGACACACACACACACACACACACACACACACACACACACACACACACACACACACACACACACACACACACACACACACACACACACAGTCACACACAGTCACATTTCAGACTGCTGTCAGACAAAGGTGTGAGGGAACACAGGATGGATTCTCCTCTCTCGCATTTCATCACACTGCCACGACACCCCTATTTACCTCTCCCATCCATCTCCCAATATGTGTATCTCGCTGTCCTATGTGTGTGTGTGTGTTTGTGTGTGTGTAGGCCTTGTCCAAACCCTACAGTATATAGGGCTGTGGCGGTCGTGAAACTTTGTCAGCCTGTTATTGTCATGCAAAACACTGCCAGCCTCATGGTAATTGGCCGCTAATTAACATAAACCTGTTTAGCATCCCCACGCCTCCACTCATACAAGCCACTGATGCGAGCCTTTTTGGAACATCTACATTCAAAAAGTCTAAATAAATTTCAAATACACCATCTCAACAAATCCATAATTTATTTTAAGCAGGTCTAAAGAAACATGATATTAAAAAATGTACTTCAGAAGAACAGAATATGAGTTGACCTATTGTATGTTATCCTATCTGGCCAAGCGCCATTCCTCAAACGGTAGTCTTGTTTATTTAGCAGACAAGATATACTTATAAGTCCCGTGCCATTATTTTATATTATATAATTTTATAGTAAGAATAATGTAATTGAACTTAGCTAAATAAAATAGAAACTATATTTTTCCAATGTCGAGAGGAAAAGTGATCATTTGAATCAGGTCCTATACACTAGATTTAGTGTTAATTGGCAACTTTAGTTGTGAATGATACCAACCTTAGAATGTCTTAGAAATCAAAACATATATGGGCTGCATAATGTGACTATAGGTTATTGATGATTTAAGAAAGTTGCAAAAAAAACTTGCCTCGGGCTGCACACACTGTTCTCTCATCAAGTTATCATATTTTTAACCGTCAGACTATTCTCAATTTAATCTTGTCTCAACTAACATGTCAAATTAGTTTATAATGGCCCATTATCAAATGGGCAGGAACAGGGGCAGGGGGAAAAATACATGTCGTCGGTATGTAATCGAATGGAGAATTGAGGCCGCCTTAATTTTTAAATCATGCTGGATAGTGTCGTTACTTGATTTTAACATTAATCTGAAGACTGTTATATATCTAATTAACTATGTTTAACTGTTACCTGATTAACTTGTAACATGTAACAATTAACTCATTAGGATCTGGGTCACCACAAGAGCGGTTCTTTAAAGAGTTACCATCTCCCGAATTAAACTCTAAACCGTCTTTACCTATCACGTCTATAAACAGTCAACTTATTAACCATAACCTCGTATCATATCATCATTCTGAACAGTCGTAACTTCCTTGCAAACGTCAAAAACCCGAACCTTACTTATGATTCAGTACTACACAAACTGGATATTTATTTATTTACTAGCTAATTAAATGGGAACACAGGATAAACATACACACTTTGCACCGGTTACTGACTGGAGAATTAATACGCTGAAAACAGGTCCATAGCAGAATGACAACAACATGGCTGCTTGTTAAAGAAGAGATGGAGAGGGAGACAGAGAGGGACAGAGACACTTAACATTGGTACATTCAGAAACTACTCTCACTTGCGTTAACCATATACTTTGCACACGAACCGCCGCCCGCTTTGAGTAAGAAATCATGAATTTATTTACATGAAATGCCTGGGCCGCCGGGGATCTCTTGGTGGACAGGGCAGCCTTGGAAAGGGGGTTGGGCCTTTTCGCGGCAAGCTTGTAAGGCTCTGATTGTTCAAAATGGTTCCACCAAGTCCTCTACTGTTGTCCTTCTTTGTAGTTCATTTTATATCCATTCGCTCTTGAAGATGCTTCTTTGAAGTTAGGCTAACCAGCCGTATCGATGGTTCCCCAGAGGGGTGATGCATAATATAATGGTTTGAGCAGAGTAACCGATGGTCCTCCTTAAATTCACTTTCAAAGATACTTAACTTAGGACAGCTAATCAGCCGTACCATTGATTGTCCAGGAGTTGAGTTTATCGTCTCCACCTCGTGTTGAGATTCAAAGTTCAAACTACTTTAAACGTACAGCCGCAGCTTCACATTTTTCTTGTCTGATATGTTAATTTCTTAACCCATCATTTATACAGTTGGCAGGAAAGGGTGGTTCTGGCAGGCTGACACGCTCTCTGACCTCACTCAGGGGCAGTTAATACTCACTGTACAAAGTTATAAAATACAATTATCTCTTATAGCTTCTCAAAACACAACCCTCTCTTAACAAAAACACTTTCATCATTTTTCATATTACATGCATAACGCATAGTATTGAAACTTCGTACATGTAGTGGGTATACTTTCCAAGTTACAGTATTTCCTTTATAACATGTTTAATGACATCACAAAATAACCAACAAATGATATTAGTGTTCTATAGATCGCCTCTGACCATTCACTGCGTTCTATGTTAGAAATATTGTTCCAGTATTCGCTTTTGGACGCATTACATGATGTCCAGACCGCACATGCGCATGCTTCTGTGTGCACCATTGTGCGCATGTTGATTTTGTTCCCCCACACCAGATGCGATCAGGACATGCAGGTTGAAATATCAAAACTAACTCTGAACCAATTATATTAATTTGGGGACAGTTTGAAAAGCATTCAACATTTATGGCAATTTAGCTAGCTAGCTTGCTGTTGCTAGCTAATTTGTCCTGGGATATAAATATGGGTTGTTATTTTACCTGAAATGCCACAACCCACCGGAGTGTGGACCTCAGTTCATCTTTCAATCACCCAAGTGAGTAAATGCTCCTAAAAACCATTGAGGAGATGGGAAAGGCAGGACTTGCAGAGCGTTGAGCGTCACAAATAGAACCAAGTTCTATTTTAGAACCTGGCCATGCAGATGATCGCTGAAGTGCGCGAGCAGTGTGGGTGCAATGATTGAATAACACGTATGTGTAAATGTATTTTGCAACACTCGCAGATAGGTCACGTCCAGTCTGGTCAGCATGTTAGAGTTTCCGCGGGAAAAAGTCTGTTAACACAAACAGCATTCCTTTGGAGAATCTTGGAGAGGGAGATCTTCTCCCTTGATTTACAACAGGACGTGAGTTGTTAATCCCCACTAGTTCTTTACTTCCACCCTCTACAGTTGAGAGGGGGTCTGATTTAAGTTATTTATTGCAAACCTTATCTGATCTATTTGGATTCTCGTGGACAGTCATGACAGTAGGCTACTCAATGCATCATTACTTAATGCATCAACCATTGTTTGAGGAGCATGCAGCCTCTCGCTGGGCAACAGGTGATATTACGCCCAACTCTGTATGCCATGGGCTCTCCAACCCTGTTCCTGCAGCTACCCACTGCTTCATTTGGGAAACCAAGTGAAATCTGTTCGAGAACATTGATAGTATCATGTTTTCACAAATACAAATTCCCTATAATCGTAGGCTAACTGTAAGCCGCCCTGCACAATCAATGAAACAGTGTCGCCCAGGCCTATATGTTCTTGCCAAGAATCATGTATAGAAAGTTTCGAGCATAGCATAAGGTAACCAGTCCACCCACTATGTATAATAATAAAGTCAACACTCAAAGGCAATTACTAGAATTCTTTTAATTTTGGAGTATAGGCTAGACCAATTCTTTACCAAAGACATCTTAAATCCGTTTTTTTTAAATGTTTTTCTGACATGCGTAATATGCAATAGGCTATGTATTGTATAAAGGCACAATCATTATTTTAATTCAAGATAGATTTTTGGGGGACTCATACAATGCATTTGGAAAGTATTCAGACCTGTTGAATTATTAAACATTTTGTTATGCTACAGCCTTATTACAAAATTGATTAAATCATTTTTTCCCCTCATCAATCTACACACAATACCCCATAATGACAAAGCAAAAACAGGAAATATTACATTTACATAAGTATTCAGACCCTTTACTCAGTTGGTAGAGCATGGTGTTTGCAACGCCAGGGTTGTGGGTTCGATTCCCACGGGGGGCCAGCACAGAAAAAAAAAATGTATGAAATTGTATGAAATGTATGCATTCAATACTGTAAGTCGCTCTGGATAAGAGCATCTGCTAAATGACTAAAATGTAAAATGTAAAAATGTACTTTGTTGAAACACCTTTGGCAGTGATTACAGCCGAGTCTTCTTGGGTATGATGCTACAAGCTTGGTACACCCGTACATGGGGAGTTTCTCCCATTCTTCTCTGCTGATCCTCTCAAGCTCTGTCAGGTTGGATGGGGAGCGTCGCTACACAGCTATTTTCAGATCACTCCAGAGATGTTCGATCGGGTTCATGTCCGGGCTCTGGCTGGCCCACTCAAGGATATTCAGAGACTTGTCCCGAAGCCACTCTTGCGTTGTCTTGGCTGTGTGCATAGTGTTGTTGTCCTGTTAGAAGGTGAACCTTCACCCCTGTCTGAGGTCCTGAGCGCTCTGGAACAGGTTTTAATCAAGGTTCTCTTTGTACTTTGCTCCGTTCATCTTTGCCTCAATCCTGACTGGACTCCCAGTCCATGCCACTGAAAAACATCCACACAGCATGACGCTGCCACCACCATGCTTCACCGTAGGGATGGTGCCTGGTTTCCTCCAGATGTGACACTTGGAATTTAGGCCAAAGAGTTCTATCTTGGTTTCGTCAGACCAGAGAATCTTGTTCTCATGGTCTGAGAGTCCTTTAGGTGCCTTTTGGTAAACTTCAAGCGGGCTGTCATGTGCCTTTTACTGAGGAGTGGCTTCCATGTGGCCACTCTACCAGAAAGGCCTGATTGGTGGAGTGCTCTAGATATGTTTGCACTTCTAGAAAGTTCTCCCATTTCCACAGAGGAACTCTGGAGCTCTGTCAGAGTGACCATCGGGTTCTTGGTCACCTCCCTGATCAAGGCCCTTCTCCCCCAATTGCTCAGTTTGGCTGGGCAGCCAACTCTAGGAAGAGTCTTGGTGCTTCCAAACTTCTTCCATTTAAGAATGATGGAGGCCACTTTGTTCTTGGGGACCTTCAATGCTGCAGGCATTTTTTTGGTACCCTTCCCCAGATCTGTGCATTGACACAATCCTGTCTCGGAGCTCTACGGACAATTCCTTTGACCTCATGGCTTGGTTTTTGCTCTGACATGCACTGCAAACCGTGGGACCATATATATAGACAGGTGTGTGCCTTTCCAAATCATGTCCAATCAACTGAATGAACCACAGGTGGACTCCAATCAAGTTGTAGAAACATCTCAAGGATGATCAATGGAAACAGGATGCACCTGATCTCAATTGCGAGTCTCAAAGCAAAGGGTCTGAATACTTATGTAAATTAAAAACCTGTTTTTAGTTTGGATTCTGGGGTATTGCTTGTAAATTGATGAGAAAAAAATACAATTTAATCAGTTTTAGAGTAAGGCTGTAATGTAACAAAATGTGGAAAAACTCAAGGGGTCTGAATACTTTTTGAATGCACTGTATATAGGCCTATGCATATGTATAAGCTCTTAGATGCGTATGGGAGTTTTGAATTAATCATCACCTCTGAAAGTGCTGTCCATTTCGTTGTTAGGCTTTGAAACAACATCCACAACAACCATAGTTTTACCCTATTGTTGAACTTCTTTCTTCAATTTGACCATTCAAAGTGAGGTGAGTTTTAAAAGCATGACGCTGTTTTTATGATGTGATTGATGTTATTTTTTTAATAGCATTTTCATTGATGTCAAAGTGGTTAGAGGGACAATAGAGCCCTGAGTACCAGGCCATTAGCTACCTAATGATTGTTAGTGAGTTGGGTAGAACCAACGCATGTCCAGAGCGCATGAAAGGAAATTACCGTGACTCACCGGTCATGTGGAATTTTAATGCGGTCATGACTTTCAGTCATGACTTTCAGTAACATGGTCACCACAACAGCCCTGCATTGCACTTACTTCCTTTTTCAAAGGAGCACTCTACTGAAGCTCAACATTTAAAGTGGAACTGACAGCGTTTTAGCAACATGAAATCTTATTCAAATCTGTTCATATACACACCCAGGAAGGGTGACAGTCGAGCGACTTTAGATCATTAGAACGCATTCGCCAAAAGCCTCAAAATACACCTGAAAAGATTTCTGCAAATATGTGAATACCACGGGAGTCCTCTTACATTTGGGAACTTTACAGTCCTGCAAAATAGTTAAGACGCTGTCCGTTCCACTTTAATTGTGTACATTACATGTAACAATGAGTAAAGTTTCTCCATGTAAAGTCGCACAGTAAAGTTTCAGTGATGTTTCTAACAGTCTCATGGGGAGCCCTTGGCTTTCTATACAATCTGTTTGTCTGCTTTTTTCCCTGATTCGTTTTCTGTTTGTGGGCCCTTGTCATTTCTTCAGGGTTACCGGCATCCCTCCCTCCTTCAGATGGATTTTCTTCACACCCCATCACTTTTTCCCCAAATATAAGAGCCACTTTCATTTTGGGAAAGAAAGCGCACTATCCATTTTACCAATCTCATTTTGTCTCAGTCCCTCTCTCCCCATCACACACACATACACACACACACCTGCTGTTTCTCACTCCCTAAAGGCTGTGGTCCTGCATTCTCCTTCTATATTAGACTATGTTTTGTCTCCCTGGCCTCCCATGATCCATGACTGCAGGAGAAGAGAGGGAGAATGCAGAAAAAAAGTAATTCTTCATTAAGTCATTCTCTGTGTGTGTGTGTGTGTGTGTGTGTGTGTGTGTGTGTGTGTGTGTGTGTGTGTGTGTGTGTGTGTGTGTGTGTGTGTGTGTGTGTGTGTGTGTGTGTGTGTGTCTCTCTGGTATGTGTATAAGCCTATGTGAGTGAGTGCGTGTATGTGTGTCTATTTGAATGTGTTTGTGTATGTGCATGAGTGAGTGTGTGCATGTGTGTGTTTTCTTTGTGTACGTTTCTATTTGCGTGTGTGTGAGTATGCGCATAAGTGAGCATGTGCAAGTGTGTGTGTGTATTTGTTTGTGTGTGATGATTAAGTTTCAGCATTGAGCTGCCCAATGGACCCTAGGAAACAATGAGTGCCATTTTCTCAAGGAGAAAACACAGACTCCCATTTCTCCTCTTTTTCCATCTGCTCTCCAGACCTTTCTATTATTACTGTAAACTATAAACTTTGTCTCTGTTCTGAGTTTAAGCCATAATGTGTTAGAGAACGTGGTACAGTGCCGTGAAAAAGTATTTGCCCCCTTTCTGATTTTCTCTATTTTTGCATATTTTTGATACTGAATGTTATCAGATCTTCAACCAAAACCTAATAGTAGATAAAGGGAACCTGAGTTTACACATAACAAAAAATGATACTTATTTGATTTATTTAACAAATCTATGCAACACCCAATTCCCCTGTGTGAAAAAGTAATTGCCCCCTTACACTCAATAACGGTTTGTGCCACCGTTAGCTGCAATGACTGCAACCAAATGCTTCCAGTAGTTGTTGATCAGTCTTTCACATCACTGTGGATGAATTTTGGCCCACTCTTGCATGCAGAACTGCTTTAGCTCAGCGACATTAGTGGGTTTTCAAGCATGAACTGCTCATTTCAAGTACTGCCACGTCTCAATTGGGATTAGGTCTGGACTTTGACTAGGCCTTTCCAAAACTTCAAATTTGTTGCTTTTTAACAACTTTCATGGAGACTTGATTGTGTGTTTTGGATCATTGTCTTGCTGTATTACCCAGCTGCTCTTCAGTTTCAGCTCACAGATGGATGGCCTAACATTCTCCTGTAGAATTCTCTGATACAGAGCAGAATTCATGGTTCCTTCTATTAAGGTAAGTCGTCCAGGTCCTGAGGCAGCAAAGCATCCCCAAACCATAACACTACCACCACCATGCTTGACCGTTGGTATGAGGTTCTTACTGAGGAATGTAGTGTTTGGTTTTCGTCAGACATAATGGGACCCATCTCGTCCAATATTAGGTTTTGGTTGAAGATCTGATAACATTCAGTATAAAAATATGCAAAAGTAGAGAAAATTAGAAAGGGGGAAAATAACATCACTGTATATCATGGATAATACAGTGAGTGTAATACACTCATATAATACAGTGATAATACAGTGATAATACATCATGCACCCACAAAATCTGAGGGGGTACAAAGTATGTGAAGATGGCTGGAGGGTGGTCTGGAGGGGTGCTATGCTCCCCCGTCTGGTAGTTGGAGAATTTAGTATTTTTCAAACACTTAAGACAGCTTTTTCCTGCATCTAGTCATAATCATTATGCTTCATTCCATGTAAAAAAAATAAAAATTCAAGTATATTTTTCTGCTTATCTATGCAAACCTCTTGAGCTGTCTGTATCCTCCTGACTGGTGTTTTTAAGAAACATAATATGCTTCTTTGCATCTCTGCTAAAATCTGGGTAAAAGATTGAAAGGAATGTGAGTCTTATCCAGTACGTTTAGTAATTGTTTGCTTTTCTAAAGTCTACCAACCTAGCCAGCAGCCATGCCAGCTAAGATAGTTAGACAAGCTAGCTACTCTAACTTAATTGATAGCCTGAAATGGCTTCTTGGTAGCTAGTTACGAGGTTGGGAACCTATCTAGATTAGCTAAACCCAACTTCATAAAATTGTTAGGTGGCTAGTAGTATTACAAAGGGACAACATTTACAATAACAATTTATCAACCCACCAAAAAATGTACAGGAAAAATTGGAGGGGGCATGTGCCCCCTACGGGCATGACGCCTCTGATTATAAGGCAAGGTGTTAGGCAGGAGCTGACCCTTTAGCTGTGACTACATTCATGATACACCATGGTCTTATCACACTCTCACTTTTATAAAACAGATCAGTCAATGTTTCTCACAAAGAAAGACAATAAGATGTATAGCTGTCTGTCTGTGGTAGAGCTTCCTACACAGAGGAGTGGGTGGTATGAACAAAAACCAACAAACACAAGCACGCACGCACATACCCACACACTAACTCCTTATCTCTGTGAGGTGGATCTGACACTGCCACTGACAGCTTAATACAGGAGGACAAAGAAAGAGGGCTAGCTCGAATAGGACATGGGATGGACTCATAAGTAATATGTGTGTGTGTGTTGAATGGGAGTTATCTGGCCCTGTCTCTCCATTTGTCAGCGCTTGACAGCTGCATTGTGTGTTTGTTTGTGTGTTTGGTTGTGTGTTTGTGTGTGTGCGTGTGTGCATGTGTGTGTGACAGCTGCTGATGTGCTGCTAACGTCTCTCCCCAGTCCAGCATTCTCCCAGACAGTCTCCTGTCTCGGCATAAGAGTGCTCCTCAGCATGGCAAACAAACACACACCCTCTGTTGAATACGGTAGCCTGAATTGACCTCAGGAGATTCAAAGAAAGAGAGTCTAGACAGATGTCCCAATTTATTCAGGTAATGGAAACTGCACTGTGGGTTCAAATGTGTCCACTATATTTTAGGGACAGGAGTGGTTTCGTGTCAATATCCAATTACAATGTCTGCAAGAGAAACAGCTTCACACCTCTGATACAGTGTTGGACACAAACAACACCTGTCCATAAAATATAGCGTAAACATTCTGAGCGGTTTCCTTCTTCTGCAATTGATTGAATTCATCCTATTCAATTGTTACCATGCACCTGCAACAAAGATAGCTCAGATGTGTGAGTGCCTTTTGAATATTGAGGTTAAAAAAGAAAGAAACAAAGAAGACAAGAAAGCCCCACAGATGGGTGACATATTCCATTAAAAAGCCAATCTCTACAAAGAAAATATAAACTCGGGATTCATATTGAGGCGTACAGTGACCAATGAGAGATTGTGCTCTGAAACAGGCTATCAAAACATAATACATAAATCCATAAGAAACAGTCAAGGTCAATAAATATAGAAATCTATAAACCACTAGCACAGACGCCTGCTGTCATCATCTGACTTATCTCTCTTATCTTACTAATTTCATCCCCCTTTTGAAGAGTTTGTCCCAGTCTGTGTGTGTGTGTGTGTGTGTGTGTGTGTGTGTGTGTGTGTGTGTGTGTGTGTGTGTGTGTGTGTGTGTGTGTGTGTGTGTGTGTGTGTGTGTGTGTGTGTGTGTGTGTGTGTGTGTGTGTGTGTGTGTGTGTGTGTGTGTGTGTGTGCGCGCGAGGGTAATTTAATTAGAGCGTTGATAGAGCAGGTTACTGCCTGGGGTTAATATCCTACATGCACTCTGCTCCTCTCTAAAGGCTTAATTTCTTAAAGCACATTAGGAACTTTATTGACTGCTACGGCCTTTTAAAACTGTGCCCGGGTGTGTGTGTGTGTGTGTGTGTGTAACTGCAATGGCCTATTAAGACATTACATTTCTGCTGATTAGAGTCAGCCAGCTCCCACCAGACAAACCATCATCATTGTCTTGCTTTCTCCCTCTCCCTGTTTCTTCCTCTCTCACACTCTCTGCCTCACAATCTCACTCTCGCTTTCTCTGACCATCACTTCCCTCCCTACCTATCTCACCTTTAGATACAGATGTAGGATCTTAATTTGTGCCAGTTTGCTACAGCAGGAAAATAATCCTACAGCAACAGGAAATGTGAATTGTTATGTGGATTATAATTCATGGACATTATTGTGTGTGGTTTATACATTTTTCATAAGGGAAAATCAGGTCTGAAATTTCTAAGTGGAAATGACAAAGTTCAGAAACCTTTTACATTTCCTGCAATGCATGAAAGTTCTTCTGCAACAGGGTGATCAGATTTATGGCATTTGGGTAAACGACGTCTCTTATTATGAGAATTCTATTTAATTTGATTGACAGGTGCTAGACTCCTATTAAACATGCTATATGTACTGACTGAATACTTCCATCCTCTGTGGAATATTCTATGTGGTTCTATTTGATGACATCACAAAGGCCAGCTAATTCATACTGAGCAGTAGAGTTCTGATACAGAACACTGGGAATTTATTGGGCGAAAATAAACTCCCTCCACCTCCTCCTGCTGATAATATAATTCCTGGTAATAAGGTCCCTTTAATACCGTCTCAGTCTCCCCACACACACAAGACTTTCTAATGAGGATGAGATTGAAAAGATTAAAAAGTCCTCAACCTCCTCTTCCGACTGCTGGAAAATAATTCTAGCAACTTATAGGTACTTATATGCACTTAAGCACACTTGCAGGCACTTTCCAAGCTATTTCATATTTTGAACACTTTTGATATCTCCGCAGTTAACTCCATAATGTGCCATCAATGATAACGGCCTGAGAAACACATGACAGGAAAACAGAGTGGAGAGGACAACGTAGTGAAGGATTGATGGGAGGGGGTCGTTATCGAATCGTTAAAGCAAGGAAACGCTTCTCATCACAGATAGCAAATTATCTCCTGAGGGAGAGATAGAGAGAAACTGCTGAGAGATAGAGTGAGGAGGGAATGATAGAGGGAGCTAGAGAGTGAACGATAGAGAAGGGGAAGACAGAGACTGTGAGAGAGAAAAAGAGAGGAAAGATAGATCGATAGAGAGGGGGGAGAAAGATATATATAGAGATGAGGGATATAAATGGTTGGAACAGACACAGAGAGACCGAGAGAGAGAGACTGCCGCAATTCACAGGTAGCAGTGCCTTTTTGACAGCAGAGATATTATATCTGCATGGATCAATGTCTCCACTGCCCTCCGAAAGAGATTCTCTCTATAAATCAGATCACTTACACACCCATCCTCTTCCTACACACACACACACACACACGCACACACACACACACACACACACACACACACACACACACACACACACACACACACACACACACACACACACACACACACACACACACACAAACAGAAATCAGCAGGGAGCACAAAGTATGCGAGGATGGTCCTGGGGGTGGTCCGGAGGATGGTTTTTCATTCTTCAAACACCTGAAACATCTTTTCCCTGCAATCTAGAGACATAATTATTATTCTAATTCTATGTATTTTTCTGCATATCTAAGCATACCATTTGAGCTGCCTGTATTCTCCTGACTTGTGGTTCTTTCTTTAAAAGAAACTAAATATGCTAGCTACTCTAACTTGATTGATAGCCTGAAATGGGCTAGCTAAAGCCAACTTCATAAAATTGTCTAGCATTATTGCAGAATAATAATATACTGTGTGTATATATATATGTGTATATTACACAAACACACTACCGTTGAAAAGTTTGGGGTCACTTAGAAATGTCCTTGTTTTTGAAAGAAAAGCACATGTTTTGTCCATTAAAATAACATCAAATTGATCAGAAATAAAGTGTAGACATTGTTAATGTTGTAAATGACAATTGTAGCTGGAAACGGCAGATTTTTAATGGAATATCTACATAGGCATACAGAGGCCCATTATCAGCAATCATCACTCCTGTGTTCCAATGGCACGTTGTGTTAGCTAATCCAAGTTTGTCATTTTAAAAGGCTAATTGATCATTAGAAAACCCTTTTGCAATTACGTTAGCACAGCTGAAACTGTTGTTCTGATTAAAGAAGCAATAAAACTGGCCTTCTTTAGACTAGTTGAGTATCTGGAGCATCAGCATTTGTGGGTTCGATTACAGGCTCAAAATGGCCAGAAACAAAGCACTTTCTTCTGAAACTCGTCAGTCTATTCTTGTTCTGAGAAATGAAGGATAGTCCATGCGAGAAATTGCCAAGAAACTGAAGATCTCGTACAATGCTGTGTAATACCCCCTTCACAGAACAGCGCAACCTGGCTCTAACCAGAATAGAAAGAGGAGTGGGAAGTCCTCAACTGAGCACAACTGAGCAAGATGACAAATACATTAGAGTGTCTAGTTTGAGAAACAGACGCCTCACAAGTCCTCAACTGGCAGCTTCATTAAATAGTACCCGCAAAACACCAGTCTCAACGTCAACAGTGAAGAGGCGACTCCGGGATGTTGGCCTTCTAGGCAGAGTTGCAAAGAAAAAGCCATATCTCAAACTGGCCAATAAAAAGAAAAGATTAACATGGGCAAAAGAACACAGACACTGGACAGAGGAACGGTTATAGACCTACAGTCAGTGCCAAATTTCACTTTTCATTTAAGCCATCTGAAGAGTAGGCTACCGTTTCCTTGACGTGACATAGGCCTATCTTGTTGCTGTCAAATTAGTGTAGCGCCTCACAGTCATCACACATAGGCACTGCTATCATCCTCTTTTACCACCTACCCAAATCTTTCCCAATCATTACTTTTCTGGCCCTCCCTTCTCTTTATTTTAAACTCTCCATTTTGCAGATTTACTCTTATGCAATAAAATTTTGAAATGTTTATTTTTGCCTCATTGGAATTGTTCTGGCAGTTCACAAAAGCGTTTGGCGTGAAGGCTATTTGGCACGTGTAAAGTTAGGCCTTAAAGCTAAGGCTTGTGCACTAATGCCAGATAGCCTAAAAAATAATGAAAGACAAATCTCAATGCAGCCTATATAATATAAATTGCACAAGAAAGATTTTTTATGTATTGTTTTAACCCGACTCATTTCCTTCATGAGTACACACAGAATAGGTCACCAGTGCAGTTTCACATTAGTGCATAAGAATGCTGGAGAAGAGGAGATGCAGCCCATCTAAGTGTTGGTTTGAGATGTGGTCTAACTCTTATGACTTAAACCCAGCATCAGTCCACAATCCTCATGTACCTCCTTCTTCAGATTAGGTTCCATGTTCCACTCTTCATGTCTGTGTCAACACTGCCATCTAGTGGGGAAGCCATAAAAAACAAGTGTCAACCTTTTTTTACACAAATTACTGTGCTACTATTATTACTATAGTAACACATTTTGTTGAATGCGGTATGAGCCATGTCAGTTATTTTTTATACAGTCTATGAGTGTAGCTGCAGCCTGCTTTTATTTGTGGCCTATGGCTTTAATATCAGAGTCCAGAATGTTCCCAGAGATCCAAGTTTCAGTCAATACCAGAATATCCGGATTCATCTGCATAGCCCAGAACTTGATGTAATCCAGTTAAGGAAGTAAGCTCCTTATGTTCAGATGCATCAACCCAAGTCCTTTACGATTTTTGGAGTCACATGGAAATTCCAATTCAAACAAGCTACGTTCAATAGGCGGTTGCAGGGCCTATCTGATGGTTGATGTTGATATAGTTGGTATGGCTATAAGATTTCATAAAACTGCACCATTTGGTCTCACCCTATTAGTAATAGAGGAAAAATAAGAAATTGGAATGACTTTGCCAAGGTTAGCACCATAGGGCCTGAGGCTGCAGCCAATGTCAATATGAGGAACTCTCAGAGTAACCAATGATGGTGCCTAACCCAAGCCCTCTACGTGATTTGAAAACCAGGGGGTATTCAGGTTTATGGAATTTACACTTGAACTAAAAGCACTGGGTGAGCAGGCCACAGTGGGTTCCTCTTTTGAGCTAACAATAGCAGATCTAAGAGTGGAGTGAATGAGTACAATACTACAACTGACAACACAACCTGGCAGTATAGACAACAGTACGACCATAACGCCTAGAGAGGACGGGAGGTATTACGTGAGCAGGGCTTGGTCTGTCTCTGAGTCAATATCTTAACGCAGCCTTGAAATATGAAAAGGGACCAGGCGCCTAGATGGTTTGGGTTGAGTCCATCGTCCCTGTAGAGCATCTTTTGTGTTGAAATTGTCAGTAAAAGTGTTGCCAACAGAATGGTATTTAAGCCAGATATGAAGTGCTAAGAGCCTGCTGAAGCTTTCGCAGCCGTGACCCAGTGACGGCACGGGACCAGAGATCATTGGATGCTTTTCAGATCCTTTTACGGTGTTGATCAGCTCAATAAACTCCTGTTCCATTAGGTCCGGCCGGCCGGCCAGGTAGGTTCAATCGGCTGGACGGACCTACCTGGCCAGTCGGCTGAACCTACCTGGCCTGCCAGACCTACCTACCTAATTTGGTAGGTAGGTAGGTCTGGCCAGGTAGGTAGGTCCAGCCGACCTACCTACCTGGCTTGCCAGCCAGCCGGACATACTTACCTGGACGGCCAGACCTACCTAATTGGCCGGACCTACCTACATGACCGGACCTACCTACCTACCTGGCCGGTCGACTGAACCTAGGTCTGGCCAGGTAGGTAGGTCCAGCCGACCTTCCTACTTGGCTGGCTGGCCTGCCAGATCTACCTACCTAGCCGGCAGGACCTACCTAACTGGCCGGTGGGTCCCATCTGGCTGGCTAGCCGGACCTACCTACCTGGCCGGCTGGACCTACCTACCTACCTACCTACCAGTCTATATCATATAATTTGACCACATCAGTGCATTTGTTACAATACTAATCCATATAGCCTTAAGTGCAGTAATTTTTCAAGAGGGGTTCTTTGCCATGATGTCATCAATGGGTTCCCAAATACGAACGAGCGAGAGACCGCACCCACATCGCCATAAAAGCACCATCCTAAAAATGATGTGAAAAGAAAAGGCTTCCACTCTTAATGTGCAGGTGATAGGTTATATGATGTGCAAAAGACGCTCTGAATGTGGTGGCAAGGTGGTCTGGTGTAATGCACGATTCGTTAATTCTGCAGAACAGCAATGTTGGCCTATATGCCTACTGGCGGAAGCTGTTGTGGATGGACGGCTTTTTGGTGGGAGTTGCCTACGCATTTCAAGTATATTTGCCACTGCTAAAGCAACATGATTTGTCCTAATAGACCTCTCTTTGTAGCAAAGTTTTTATTTTTGGTTTTTATTTTTTACTGGTGAAGCCACATCTGAGCGAGCCAAATAAAGCGTTTTGGTTGTACTCAATCTCTGACACTAGCATCTCTATTTCAGTCTCAGACAAGTACTTTTTTAATAGCTTTTTTTGGTTACGCCTTTTGTATTTCAAGTTATGGCATTGCGTATTCCTCGTGCGCTTTAAATTGATGATTTTGACTATATGGTTAATTAGGGAAATTTCGAAATGCAAATACCCAAGGTAGTGCACGAGCACTGAGAACAATTTGTATTTATCAGTGATTATCTCCTACCGGTGTGCGTATGACGCTCACAGCATTGTTTGATAAATCACACTTTTTCTAGGTGTACGAACATTCTAAATTCCGTTTGTAAGTAGTATTTTAGTGTAGTTTCAACGCAATATTGATAAATGAGGCCCCAGGAGTCTGCGCTGCTCTGATAACACTTTTGTTGTCTATCATAATACTAGCAGCACCGCCATTTCTGCGACTCCCACAGAGTAGGAGTGTGTCTGGACTGGCCGGCACTTTGTCATTCTACAGCGTCTCCTCTGGCACCTTTACCCACCTTCCAAAACATTCACTGAGCCCCTCCTTATGCTTTGGAATCTTCTTCTTCGGTGGGGTTTATCGGCGGTTGCAGGGAGAAACTACATTCGGGAAGAATTCAGACTCCTTGACTTTTTCCAAATGTTGTTACATTACAGCCTTATTTAAAAATGTATGAACTTTTTTTCTTCTTTTTAACTCATCAATCTACACAAAATACCCCATAACGACAAACCGAAAACGTTTTTAGAAATGTTTGCAAATGTGTAAAACAAAACAACAGAAAAACATTATTTACATAAGTATTCATACACTTTTCTATGAGACTCGATATTGAGCTCAGGTGCATCCTGTTTCCATTGATCATCCTTGTGATGTTTCTACAACTTGGAGTCCACCTGTGGTAAATTCAATATATTGGACATGATTTGAAAAAACACACCTGTATAATATAGTTGACAGTGCATATCAGAGCAAAAACCAAGCCATGAGGTTGAAGGAATTTTCCATGGAGCTTCGAGACAAGATTGTGTCGAGGCACAAATCTGGGGAAGGGTACCAAAAATGTCTGCAGCATTAAAGGTGCCCAAGAGCACAGTGGCCTCCATCATTCTTAAATGAAAGAAGTTTGGAACCACCAAGCCTCTTCCTAGAGCTGGCCGCCTGGCCAAACTGAGCAATCGGGGGAGATGGCCTTGGTCAGGGAGGTGACCAAGAACCCGATGATCACTCTGACAGAGCTCCAGAATTCCTCTGTGGAGATGGGAGAACCTTCCAGAAGGACAATCATCTCTGCAGCACTGCACCAATCAGGCTTTTATGGGAGACTGGCCAGATGCAAGCCATTAATTCAGTGAACGGCACATGACAGCCAGCTGGTAAAATTAAACCAAGATTGAACTCTTTGGCCTGAATGCCAAGTGTCACGTCTGGGGGACACCTGGCACCATCGCTACGGTGGGAAAAATTAGGGAAAGGTGAATGGAGCAAAGCACAAAGAGATCCTTGATGAAAACCTGTTCCAGAGTGGTCAGGACCTTAGACTAGGGCAAAACTTTACCTTTCAACAGGACAACGGCCCTAAGCACACAGCCAAGACAACGCAGGAGTGGCTTTGGGACAAGTCTCAATGTCCTTGAGCGGCCCAGCCTGAGCCCGGTCTTGAACCGATCAAACATCTCTGGAGAGACCTGAAAATAGCTGTGCAGCGACGCTCCCCATCCAACCTGACAAAGCTTAAGAGGATCTGCAGAGAAAAATGGGAAAAACTCCCCAAATACATGTGTGCCAAGCTTGTAGCGTCATACCGAAGAAGACTTGAGGCTGTAATCACTGCCAAAGGTGCTTCAACAAAGTACTGAGCAAAGAGTCTGAATACTTATGTAAATGTGATTTCAGTTTTTTATTTTTAATAGTTTTTGCTTTGTCATTATGGGGTATTGTGTGTAGATTGATGAGGGGGGGAAAGAATTTCATCCATTTTAGAATAAGGCTGTAATGTAACAAATGTGGAAAAAGTCAAAGGGTCTGAATACTTTCCGAATGCACTGTATATATAGCACTGCGGTGGTCCACAATGCTTGCCAAAGTGGATTAACATGGACAACAGACTTGCAGCACGCTTATAGGGAAGGACACTCAACAAGCACAGCACGTACACAAATTACTGATGATTGGCTGAGAGAAATTGATGCTAAAATTATTGTGGGGGCTGTCTTGTTAGACTACAGTGCAGCTTATGGCTTTACACCCCCTGCTATAATGTGGATAAAGAGTTACTTGTTCAACAGAACAGAGAGGGTGTTTTTTAATGGAAGCCTCTCAAACATAATCCTGGTAGAATCCGGAATTCCCCAGGGTAGCTGTTTAAGCCCCTTGCTTTTTTCAATCTTTACTAACGACATGCCACTGACTTTGAGTAAAGACAGAGTGTCTATGTATGCGGAACACTATACACGTCAGCTACTACAGCGACTGAAATTACTGCAACACTTAAAGAGTTGCAGTTAGTTTCAGAGTGGGTGGCAAGGAATAAGTTAGTCCTAAATATTTCTAAAACTAAAAGCATTGTATTTGGGACAAATCATTCACTAAATCCTAAACGTCAACTAAATCTTGTAATAAATAGTGTGGAAATTGAGCAAGTTGAGATGACTAAACTGCTTGGAGTAACCCTGGGTTATAAACTGTCATGGTCAAAACATATTGATACAACAGTAGCTAAGATGGGGAGAAATATGTCCATAATAAAGCGCTGCTCTGCCTTCTTAACAACACTATCAACAAGGCAGGTCCTACAGGCCCTAGTTTTGTCTCACCTGGACTACTGTTCAGTCGTGTGGTGAGGTGCCACAAAAAAAGGACTTAGGAAAATTGCAATTGGTTCAGAACAGGGCAGTACGGCTGGCCCTTGGATGTACACAGAGAGCTAATATTAATAATATGCATGTCAATCTCTCCTGGCTCAAAGTGGAGGAGAGATTGACTTCATCACTACTTGTATTTATGAGAGGTATTGACCTGTTCAATGCACCAAGCTGTCTGTTTGAACTACTGGCACACAGCTCGGACACCCATGCATACCCCACAAGACATGCCCCAAGAGGTCTCTTCACCAAGTCCAGAACAGTTTATGGGAGGCGCACAGTACTACATAGAGCCATGACTACATGGAACTCTATTCCATATCAAGTTACTGATGCAAGCAGTAAAATAAGATTTAAAAAACAGATTAAAAAACACCTAATGGAACAGCCGGGGACTGTGAAGCAACACAAACATAGGCACAGACACATGCATACACACGATAACATACAAACTATACACACAGATACACATAGATTTAGTACTGTAGATATGTGGTAGTGGTGGAGTAGGGGCCTCAGGGCACAGTGTGTTGTGAAATCTGTGAATGTATTGTAATGTTTTTAAAATTGTATAAAATGGCAGCAGCTAATGGGGATCCATAATAAATACAAATATCCTACCTGCCAGCCCCACAAATATAAAATATTTCAGACTGAATCTAATGGCGTTCTACTAAGTGTGCTCTTTAAACTCATTTCCTGTAGCTCCTTCTCCATCATACTGGATCTCAGCCTCTCTCGTTCCCTCTCATACCGTATCAGTACTGTACATGCTCCACTGTCTCTGTTTCCTGGCAATAATCACACTTTCCTGTTGGATGCTTCCTATCACATTCAAAGTCCTATTCAACTGGTTGTGTCCCACCCTTAGTCTTGTAAAAATAGCTTCCTCTCTTCTGTCTCTTCCTGCCATCCTCCCGTCCCTGACTTTCCTCTGTACTTGGAATAGATGCCTGCCCTCAGTGTCTCTATTCCACTGCTCCTGTCATCTCTGCACGACCACTGTCCATTTCAGACTTTTTGCCTCTGCCTTGCTCATTGAAATTACAACAAAATTCACACTACTAAGTGCTTGTTTAGCCAGTACATCTGCTGCCTTGTTCCCTTCCACCCCCACATGGGCTGGGATCCAAGTAAATCTTGTCTGTATACCCATATGTCTAACCCTGCCATGGGTTTGTAGTACCTCATACAGCAGGTCTTGTCTGCTAAGTGAGCTAAAGGACTGCAGACTCATCAACACTGCACATGAGTCAGAGCAAATAACTACTCTGTCTTGACTTCCTCCACCCATTGCAAGACCAACAGTATGGCCATCAGCTCTGCTGTATATACAGCCAGGTGATCTGGCTGTATATACGAGTAGCCATGGTGGGGTCACAGGAATAGCTATCGTGGGGCTAAACTCCCTTCCATACAGTCACATCTCCCTTGCCTGGGTATCACCCACCCACCAAAAACTTGTGTTCTGTCCTCGCTCATGTTCCCAGCATGCCTGTAGAATCCATTTTGCAGGATGAGACACCCGTGTCCCTGTAGATTGACCAAATAATTATTTGCTAGCTGCTGTCCCCTAATCTGCAATGGCATATCCCCCATCTCCACCTGTAGTGCGGACACTGGGGAGGTCCGAAACGCCCCACTACATATTCTGACTCCTTGTCCCTGTATGACAACTAGCCTTTCCAGTGAGGTCCGGGCTGCCGAATCATACACTGTAATGCCATAGTCTATTACAGATCAGATGAATGCAACATACATGGTCCTCAATGAGGAACTCCCAGCCCCCCACTCCTTCCCCGTCAGACAGCGCATCACATTTAGTACCTTCTTACACTTTCCCACCACTCTCTCAATGTGTTCTGCCCAGGTCAGCCTAGTGTCAAACAACACCCCAAGGAACCTGATGGTCCCCACCCTCTCCAAGTTTCTCCCATATAACCTCAAGCGTACCTCATCTCCCACCTTCCTCCTGGTAAAGAACAGAGTTTTCTCTACAGAGAACCTGAGTCCCCACATTAACGCCCAATATTATACCTCATCAATTGCTTCCTGCACCTTCCTGACTATGTATGGCACATTTCTTCCCCTCTATCATAAGGCTCCATCATCTGCAAATAACTAACTCCCAATATCCGGCCATACCTGAGAGTAAACATCATTGATCATGATTGAGAACAACAGAGGACTAATCACACTCCTCTGCGGTGTACTGTTATCCACCATTTAGCTGATTGATCGAGACTTCCCCACCTTCACCTGGATAGACCTTCCAAACAGGAAGTCCTTTATCCAGTTGTACGTTCTTCCTTCTACCCCCATAATATCAAGCTTGATTAGCAACCCCTCCTTCCACATTATATTATCTGCACATCAAAAAAAGACAGCCACAACAGTCTCCTTGTTCACCTGAGCCTTCCTGACCTCTGCTTCTAAGCAGAGCACTGGGCCGTGGTTCCCCTCCCCTTTCTGAACCCACTCTGATGTGGCGATACTAGCCCCCTGCTCTCCAGGAAGTTAGTTAGCCTCTCCATAATCATAGTTTCCATAATCTTCCAATCATGTGATGTTAAAACTATTGGCCCATAGCTTGTGGCCTTGTGGGCGCTTCCCTGGCTTCCGGATTGGTACCACTACTGCTTCCTTCCAGCTGCCTGACAGTTTCCCCTCCTCCCACACTCTGTTGTACAACCCCAATACCTTATCCAGTGCCTCATCTCTAAGACGGGTCAACATGACGTAACACAACTCATCTTTCCCAGCCTTGCCTATTGCCCTTTTCATTTCTTCCATGGTAAATGGTGCATTCAACAGATCATTTACATCCTCCCTATCCAGCACTCCAGGGTGCTCCTCTCGCGTTCTCTCTATACCCCCGTCTGTCTCTCCTCTGACAGATTAGCCGAGCTATGCACTTGGACAAACACTTCGGCCATCATCTCTGCGTTCTCATCTGTTACTGCCAAATCCTCCCCACTCATCAACACTGGATAATCCCACTCCCTTCTGACCCCACTCATCCTCTTGATCATCCCCCACACTTCTCCCACAGGTGTCGCCCTTCCAAAGGTGTCACAGAACTGATGCCAAAATGATCGCTTTGCCTGACGGATAGTTCTCCTCACCAGGGCCTGGGCCTGCTTATACTGAATCAGATGTTGGAAGTTATTTGTCCTTTTCAGCACTCTAAATGCCCTGTTCCTTTTCAGCACTCTAAATGCCCTGTTCCTTTTCAGCACTCTAAATGCCCTGTTCCTTTTCAGCACTCTAAATGCCCTGTTCCTTTTCAGCACTCTAAATGCCCTGTTCCTATTCCTCACCGTTGCCCCACACTCCTCCTCCTCCTCCCTGAACTCCTAGGTATAGCAACAGTAGCTGCCCCCACTAATGCTGTTCTCACCCAGTTATTCATACTACCCACACCCCCTCTCATATCCACCTGAGCCATCACCTGTTCACTCAGCTCCTGAAACTGGTCCCACTTTGCCCTTCCAAACACCCACCTGCCTACTCCATCCACTGACACCTCCTCCTCCCTCTGGGCCTACTGGGCATACTATGGGGTAATGATCACTCCCTACTGCCGACACTTCCCATATCTCCAACTCACAGATTCCTGCCATCGCACTAGACACCAGAGTGAGGTCCAAGGCAGACTCTTTCCCTGTGGCAACATCAATCCTGGTCCCTCGGCCATCATTCAGGCACACCAGGTCTTTCATTTCCACCAGATTTTCCATCACTTGGCCATTAGTTCACTACCACTAGCACCCCGCCTCTCAGCCACATCTCCATCATTCTCTTTACAGGCTGTTTCACATATTCCTGTTCAATTCCTTTGCCTAACATCCTGTAAGGAAGTCCTTGCTTTATGAAGGTGGCACATTCCTCCCCCTGCCCTTACATCTATGTCCCTATGAATCACCATGGGCTCCCGAGTGGGCAGCGGCCTAAGGCAGTGCATCTCAGTGCTAGAGGCGTCACTACAGAACCTGGTTCGATTCCAGGCTGTATCACAACTGGGTCTCCCAATCACAACCATGATTGGGAGACCCAGCTTCGTTCGGGTTTGGCCAGGGTAGGCTGTCATTGTAAATAAGAATTTGTTCTTAACGGACTTGCCTAGCTAAATAAAGGTTCAATAAAATAAATATCCCTGTATTATAAATGCTAAAGTCAGTTTGAGACATGTTTCCTGCACACAAATCACATCAGGCTTAGCTGGCATATCCTGCCCATTAGCCAACAGGCTTCGAGCGTTTAATTGTAGCATTAACACCATAACTAAGATACAATAATACATGACTCTACCCTCGGCTGATTGAGGTTATCTCAAACCTCGATCCTCTTCTCATGTCAACCCTGCCATACTGAGATGTCTCCCAGCCGCTTTCACTGTTAGCTGAATCCTCTCTGCTTTAGACTCTACTTTAGCAGTGCTATTGATAACTCCTGTTATGAATGTCCACCAGCTTTCTCTTGTTTATGTATACCATATCTCCACCCACCTGCCCTATTGTCCCCAATCTAGATCCTCCTACCCATCTTTCCCTAGAACCTGTATTTCCCTGGACATGGACCACCCTCACTGCCTCAGCATATGACACCCTTCTCTCCACTCTCACGTGTTGCACCTCCACTGCCTGTTTCATTGCCTCACACCCACCATGCGCCACACTATGAGCACCCCCACAGCTGCAGCACTTTGGTTATACACTTCCCATACTCATGCTCCCCTCCACGCCTGGCACACCTCTTTTTCTCTTTACAGGCTGTTGCCACATGCTCAAACCTCTGTCAGTTATAACATCTTAAATGCTTTGGTACATAAGCCCTCACATAATAAGTCATATATCCTATGGTTACTTTATTTGGCAGTATCCTGGCCTGGAAGTGTAACAGAATAGACAGGCTATCTACCTTCACTCAATCCCATGTTGCTTGCAATCTTTGAACATTCACTAGAGCTCCTCCTCTCAAGTTGTCGCTTACCTCTTTAATGCTAACACTCACAGGCACTCCTGTTATCAACCCTTTAATCATTCCAGCTGCTCCACACCACCTAACACTTCTCTATTTGCTTCACTCTGAGAGCTTTTTCCCTCTGCGCCATGTCCTTACAGAACACCAACCAGCTCCCATCTCTTAACACTTTAGCATTGACAACTTCCCCAATCAACTCTTTTATCACAGCTGTCAACCTTATCGGACTCATCGCCCCAACTCAGTGCTACTACACTGATCAAGCCACCAAACAAATGACCAGCCCTCTGTGTCAAACTGATTCTCCTGAGAGAGTTCAGGCTTTGGAATCATGACACCTCAGATGCCCTTGGCAGATAGAATAGCTTACTGTGTCCTGGAGCAATTCTTTAGGAGAGTCATTTTTTGAAGAAATGTACACTTAAAAATAGCATTGTTTTTTTTAGCTTGCTCAATAAGAAATGCAGCAGCCATGACTGAAGTCAAATAATACTTTAATGTGGGTGTCTCTTGTATGTGTGTTCGCACGTGACAAGGGTTTGCATATTAACTTTGCCAAAACAGTTAGTCACTCACCCTTTTAATTTGCTGTTTTTGTTATACTCTTGTGAATTGTTTTTTACTAGATTATTTGTAGTTTTTCATGTTGTTTGTATGTAATTTTTGTAATGACTTGCTGCTGCCCATCTTGGCCAGGACGCTCTTGAAAAATAGATTTTAAATCTCAATGAGCCCTTCCTGGTTAAATAAAGGTTTAATAATAAAATAACATGAAACAGTTTAGTTTATACTGAAATACAGTTCTCGATTGTTTACACATTCTGAAAGCATGCCTCATATTCTCAGAACTCTACACACAAAATCAAAAACACACACAATGGGCAAACCCCCTCAATTCTCCAGCAAAATTAAACTTTACATTCCAAACAAAGTTATTTCTTATCAAAATGGTATTTTGTTTTCAAATGACACACACAAACCATCATATGAATAGACATTTATAAGAACCAGTTGAACACTGATGTGCTCAATGTAAAACACTATGATGAATGGAAAACACTTCTTCTCCATTCATCATAATGACTTAGGCCTTTTTTTGGTTCAGTGTTGCCATTACTACAGACAGTACATACATAAGTGTGTTGTAAAATATTTGAGAATATTGTTTTTATACTCAGAACACACAAATAAACAGTAACAAATATATTTAATTTTCCCCACAAAAACAATGTACACAGTGTACATCCCATTCCCAACCAACACAAAGTTGCACATACAGTGGTCTACATACAAAACAGAAGAATTTAATGTACAGTTACAGTAAAAAAATGTAATTAAAAAAACTTTGCTACATCCTCTCTTCTGTTGCGGTCTGGCCACAGCACCTCATCCACATCACAAGCAATGTTTTCCCTGGCCAAGCAGCGAGGGAAATATCGCCTAGCATGGCGATTCCATAGCTTGGAGAAGAGGTATACGCGTTTGTAGATTTCGGTCATACACTTTCCATCTCCAGGCAGAAAAAAAATTACTCAATAGGATTGAGGAATGGAGAATATGGAGGGAGATAAACAACTAAAAAGCGTGGGTGGGCAGTGAACCAGTTACGAACCAGAGCAGCCCTGTGGAAACTAAACTTGTCCCAAATGACAACGTACCTGTAACGGCTGTCGTAGGAGAGAGAGGACCAAGGCGCAGCGGGGTGCGTGCTCATCATTATATTTATTAAATAAATGTGCTCATCATTATATTTATTAAATAAATGTGAACACGGAAAAACAATAAACAAAGAAACGACGACAGGAAACAGTTTAGCAGGCTATACACATAACAGCAGTGCTAAAACAACTACCCAGAATCTACGAACAAAACACAAACCTATATATATATAGGACTCTCAATCAGAGGCAACAGAAAACACCTGCCTCCAATTGAGAGTCCAACACCCAATACTAAGACATAGAAATACAAAGAACTAGAATGAACATAGAAATACAAAAACATAGAACATATCCCAAAACCCCGAAATAATAAATCAAACACCCTTCCAAACAAACCACCACCCCGAACCACATAAAACAAATACCCTCTGCCACGTCCTGACCAAACTACAATAACAAATAACCCCTATACTGGTCAGGACGTGACAGTACCTGAGCTGCTCTGGGCCATCTACCTGATCTGGTGGAATGAGTGTGTTGTGTAGGGTGTCCAGGAATGTGATCAGATGGGCGGTGTTGTAGGGGCCAAGGGTAGCATGGTGATGGATGATGCCGCGGTGGGTAATTCGCTGCACACATTGTGATGTTCCCTCCGCGCTGTCCAGGGACTTGCACAACGGCACGCTGGCCAATGATATTCCTTCCCCTCTTTCGTCTTTTTGTGAGGTTGAATCCAACCTCATCAATGAAGATGAACTGGTGCTCCACTGCAGCCACCTCTAGCTCAAGGACTCTCTGAAACACACATGACAATATCAGAAATAGACATGGAGTGGTCACTATTGTGAAGCACAATCATTATGATTACAATACTGAAATATGTATAATTTATGCAGTGTTGAGAGTATGCATAAATTGTGGGATTATATAGGACTCACTTGCACATAGTTATATCGCAATTCTTTGACTCTTTCTGAATTGCGTTCAAATGGCACCCTGTAGACCTGCTTCATCCTGAGATTATTTCTGCGCAAGACACGGTCCAGTGTTGATAAGCTTACCCTATCAATATTTTGAAATCTCATTGTTGTCTATTATTTTTCTTTGCATTTGCCGTAATGTTATGGCGTTATTTTCTAGGACCATGTTCATGATTTCAGTTTCCTGTTCAGGAGACAGAACCCGTTCCCGACCACCTTGTGTTGGTAATCTTTCAGTTCTGCCAAACAAATAGTAAAATACTGTAAATACAAAGTAGGAATACATTTCCCAAATACTTGAAACATACTTTATTTTTACAGTCCTACAGAACAGTCCACAGGCAATACTGTACTACTGTACTCATTGAGTACTGTATTGATATGCAGTACTGCAACTTTCTAGTGAGAGTAGATTTCTTACCTATTCTCATTTCGGAATGTCCGGATGATGGATGCTACAGTGTACCTGCTCAAATGTGTCTGTACTCTTTGCCCAGCCTCCCTCATTGTTAGACCATGGTTGACCACATGATCAACCAAAGTGGCTCGGATCTCATCAGAGATTACGGTCCTAGGCCTTCCTCATCCTTGTCCTCGTCCTTGTCCTCCCCGTCCTCCTCCTCTTACTCTCACTCCTCTGGCTCTGCCTCTGTTTCCAATGTTGGCATCCATTGCTCCAAAACAGAAGAGCTCACCTGTTGCCCTTTTATGCTAAAGCTCTGATTGCTAATTGTAAAACTGTGTGACGGGTGTTTGCCCAAGTGATGAGTCAGTGTGCATATTTGAATGGCAGTGTGTTCATTGTGAAAACAAGAGATTTTCTGCATGAAAATTGTGCCAAATGCAAAGAATTGTGTGTAGTGTTTTGAAAAAAGTGTGTTTTAGAACTGCAATTTGAGTGTAAAGCAGGAATTGTGCTTGTAGTTTAGCAGAATTGGTTCAGGGGGTTGGTGCATGAGTTACATGTTGTGGTCATTGTGTCTCAAGTACCAGTATATGTGTGTGAACAATTGAGAAAAACTGTAAGAGCAGTTAGTATCATGTCCAGCAGAAAGCAGGAATCTCAGGCCATAAAAGGGCATGCGTCTCATAGAGATGATGTCATCAGAACAGCCATGCGTGCTGGGTCTCCCCTTTCAGTTACAGAGAGAGAGAGAGAGAGAGAGAGAGAGAGAGAGAGAGAGAGAGAGAGAGAGAGAGAGAGAGAGAGAGAGAGAGAGAGAGAGAGAGAGAGAGAGAGAGAGAGAGAGAGAGAGAGAGAGAGAGAGAGAGAGAGAGAGAGAGAGCGAAAGAGAGAGAGAGCCTGTGTGTTACAGAGAAGGAAGATATTGTGTGTGTGTGGCCAAGGAAAAGGCAGGGTGTGTACGAGTGAGAGAGGATAGAAGCAAAAGGTTTGAGAAAGACTAGTTTACTAGAGGGAGAAGTGTGAGCAAGAGGAATAAAGGTTACAAAAAAATAGGAATACAGAAAGTGAGAGGGAGTGAGGGACAGAAACAAAAGTCATAGCAGCTGCTTCTCACCAGAACTGAGCCAAAGGGAACAGGAGAGTTTCTGCGCCATGGGCAAATCAGGTAAGACTACATGAGATTTAATTGTGTGTGTGTGTGTGTGTGTGTGTGTGTGTGTGTGTGTGTGTGTGTGTGTGTGTGTGTGTGTGTGTGTGTGTGTGTGTGTGTGTGTGTGTGTGTGTGTGTGTGTGTGTGTGTGTGTGTGTGTGTGTGTGTGTGTGTGTGATTACAAAAGAGGCTTAGCTCTCAGTTTGTGCCAATTGGCTGTTATCATGCAACAGGAAAAAGGGGTGGATTTTAAAAAGCTGTACATATTAATTTGACATGGTCTTGTAACGCCTATGCGCTAGGTCAGTTTCTTCTCTTCTGTGGTAAAGATGAAACCACTATTGAGAGTATCAGGAATAGCTGTGGTAGTAGGGGAATTCCCTATTTGCAAGCTGTGTCTGGTTATTTGAGTGTGTGTGTTTTGATATTGATTGACAGAACATTTTAGGGGCCAGTTTCCAGAACAATATTATCCTCCATTGAAAGTGGTATTTAGTTTAGGAATAAGCTAAGTCTGGGTCAAGGATCCAGCCCCAAGGACTGCAACCACTGATCCATCACAAGACCGTAACAGACTGTGTATTTCACTACACCCGCAATAACATCTGCTAAATATGTGTATTTAGCAAATAAAATTGTGTGTGTGTGTGTGAATCGCCTCATTGTGTGAATGCCAGAGAGAATGGAGATGCACGAGTAGGGCTGTGATTGGCACCAGGCTGGGGAGAGGGGGAGAGGGAGGATGTGTCCCCCATTCATTCATACCCTGGTTTTGTCTGTCTAGTAGTGTATAGACTCAGTCAAGCCTGGGAACAGCCATATGTATGGAGCTTACTGGAGATGTACTACTGCCTAAGTTACTGTCTGATTATCTGCAGCCTACCATTTTATTGAGTTGTATTAATGATTTGAAAATTTGATTGTATATTATAGTGAAAACAAGGGAAACAATAGACACTTATCCTTCAGTTTTTTCATGTCATCTTGTTTTATGTGATTCTCTCAGCTTCTAAGCAGTTTTCGGAGGAGGTGTTGCGGAGTCATAACGAGTATCGTAGGAAGCACCAGGCGCCCCCTCTGAAGCTGAGCAGCAAGCTGAGTAGAGATGCCACTAGGTGGGTCACACACACATTGGGCCCACCCCACACACACTTATCTATCTCCTCCACCCACCACCACCTTTATCAGAAACATGGCCAACTACACCCAAACCCTTACTTCCTTCCTTCCTTCCTTCCACTTCACCTAACCCCACCCATATATCAGCTGTCTTTATTTAACTATTACCACAACTATGTCCACCCTGTAGGTATGCTGAGTCTCTGGCCAGCACACGGATCCTGAAGCACAGTGTTGAGTCCAGTAGGGGGAGCTGTGGCGAGAACCTGGCCTGGGCCTCCTATGACCAACCAGGTACACACTCTAACCCAATGATTCTTAATGCTATGACCAACCACAAACATTGACATAGCCTGCATATGTGTAGATATGGAAATGAGGACAGACACATTATTCACTGTGTACGGTACAGATAGTAACATTAAAGAGGGCGATCCAGAGTCTCTGTAGGGTTAGGGTTTAGTTAGGTCTAAACTATAGAGTATCCTGTCCAGTGGCGGCCCAGGCAGGAACAGCTGGGGTCCGTTTCCCTGCTCTGTGTTTGGAGTGTGTTTCAGCAACAAGACCATGACTCAGAGCACAACTATGTCTGTGCACTGACCTGACAGTCTGCTGTGATTCATAAACAGTCTCCTATTGATACATACTATCACTGGGTCATGCTCAGTTCAACTCTCTCTGGACTTCTCCTCTGAAACTGGGGTTCTCAAACCTCTCCGTGTTCTTCTGACCCACCTAAATCTTTGGCAGCTTTTAGAGGGTTAGCACTGTTGCCTTGGACAGCTGCCATCTTGGATAATATTTCCTTGCCACTGTCATCTCTGTGGTTTTTGGCCCGAGTTGCTGTTAAACAATAGTCACAAAGGCAACAAACAAGTATAATGTTATGTGATAACCTGTAACCTTTGTCCTCTCTGTGTATAGGGAAGGATGTGGCCGACCGCTGGTATGACGAGGTACAACAATACAACTTCAACCGCCCCGGCTTCTCCTCTGGCACAGGTGAGACGTGTGCACACACACACATACACACACTCTGACTCGGTGTAGTGCTGCATGCCACAGTGTTGTGTTCACCCAGGCTGGGTTCAGGGTTGGACTGTGTGTTCTCTGTTCTATAAACGTGACGTAACCGTTCTGTGACTGTGTAGATCTGGGACTCAGCTCACAAACATGCATGTAACACTGCTGCCTGTGGGAAAATCACAGTTCTTTATAGCATTCCCAGTCTTTTCTGTCATTCCTGTTCCCTTCCTAAAGCTTCCTGCTCAGTGTGACCGACCCTGCAGCGTCAGGATCACTCCTATCAACTCATGTGCTGCTGATAGATAAAGGAGGAGAGGAAAGACAGAGGGGGAGAGATGGGAGTGTGCAATAGAGGGGAAAGAGTGTATATGGGGAGGACGATAGAGGGGGGGAGGAGATTAATATAGGGTTCTGTAGCTGTATATATTTAGAGGAGCAGTGCTGCAGACAGCTTCCTTCAGTGAATGTGTTTAGCTTGTCTCTCTTTTCTCTCTCTCATCAGGTCATTTCACAGCAATGGTGTGGAAGGGCAGTAAGAAGCTGGGTGTGGGGAAGGCCAGTGCGCCAGATGGCTCGTCATTCGTGGTAGCCAGGTACTTTCCAGCAGGGAACATCACCAACCAGGGACACTTTGACAACAACGTCCTGCCGCCCAAGGACTAAGGAACATATTGACCCATCACCCCCATCCCCCAGGAGCTGACCATCCAAAAGACATTTGCACTTTGACTTGTGTCCTTGACTTTATATACAGTGGCAAGAAAAAGTATGTGAACCCGTCAGAATTACCTGGATTTCTGCATAAATTGGTAGCACTGTTGTTACTCTCCCTAGGAGTGGTCATCCTGCAAAGATGACTGCAAGAGCACAGCGCAGAACACTCAACGAGGTTAAGAACAATCCTAGAATGTCAGCTAAAGACATACATAAATCTCTGTAACATGATAACATCTCTGTTAACGAGTCTACGATAGTAAAACACTAAACAAGAATGGTGTTCATGGGAGAACACCACGGAAGAAGCCACTGCTGTCCAAAAAAACATTGCTGCACATCTGAAGTTCGCAGAAGTGCACCTGGATGTTCCACAGCGCTACTGGCAGAACATTCTGTGGACAGATGAAACTACAGTTGAGTTGTTTGGAAGGAACACACAACACTATGTGTGGAGAAAAAAAGGCACAGCACACCAACATCAAAACCTCATCCCAACTGTAAAGTATGGTGGAGGGAGCATCATGGTTCGGGGCTGCTTTGCTGCCTCAGGGCCTGGACAGCTTGCTATCAGCGACGGAAAAATGAAGTCCCTAGTTTATCAAGACATATTGCAGGAGAATGTTAGGCTATCTGTCCGCCAATTGAAGCTCAACAGAAGTTGGGTGATGCAACAGGACAACGACCCAAAACACAGATGTATATCAACAACAGAATGGCTTCAACAGAAGAAAATACGCCTTCTGGAGTGGCCCAGTCAGAGTCCTGACCAGTGGCGGTTCTAGACCATTTCAACTGGGGGGGCCAAGCTGGGGCCAGTTGTACTGTTAGAGGGGCCAGTTACATTAGACGTTATTGCTGTCATATTGTTTTCTTCACTGCATTACAGGCATTAGCAGGCAAAATACCATGTTCATAATCATTAGTGTTCCGCGTTGCCACTGTCTAATAACAGATGTTAAAAAAGAACGATAGCAAAAATGTGTTATGTAAAAATTATTTCATACTCCACATTTAGGGGGGCCACAAGGGGGTCCAAAATTGTTGTCACAAGGGCACTACCCCCCCCCCCCCCCCCCCCCCTAGTGGTCTTGACCTCAACCCGATTGAGATGCTGTGGCATGACCTCGAGAGCAGTTCACACCAGACATCCCAAGAATATTGTTGAACTGAAACAGTTTTGTAAAAAGGAATGGTCCAAAAATCCTCCTGACCGTTGTGCAGGTCTGATCCGCAACTACAGAAAACGTTTGGTTGAGGTTATTGCTGCCAAAGGAGGGTCAACCAGTTATTAAATCCAAGGGTTCACATACTTTTCCCACCCTGCACTGTGAATGTTTACACGGTGTGTTCAATAAAGACATGAAAATGTATAATTGTCTGTGTGTTATTAGTTTAAGCAGACTGTTTGTCTATTGGTGTGACCTAGATGAAGATCAGATCAAATGTTATGACCAATTTATGCAGAAATCCAGGTATTTCCAAAGGGTTCACATACTTTTTCTTGCCACTGTATATGTGTGTGTGTGTGTGTGTGTGTGTGTGTGTGTGTGTGTGTGTGTGTGTGTGTGTGTGTGTGTGTGTGTGTGTGTGTGTGTGTGTGTGTGTGTGTGTGTGTGTGTGTATATGACAAAACCACTGTGACAAACAAATGCATAAAATATATATATATGCACACCATTGACCAAACCCAGACCATGCCAGCTGTGCCATCTGGAGGTGTATCAGCCACCCAACTGTGTTTCGACCTACTCATTCCATCGTTAGTGGGGATAGAGATTCACCTGTGATGTTCCTACAGTAATCTACTCAGACATTTCACGAATGCTAAACCCTTTGGTGACTGGATTGTATTTGTAAGGAAACAGTTGAGTTGAGAGAGCATATACAAACAATTAATTTCTAATGCTGGAGGATACATAGTAAAATCATTTCTGGTGAAATAAAATATATATATATATATACACACATACACACAGTACCAGTCAAAAGTTGACACACCAACTCATTCAAGGGTTTTTATTTATTTTTACTATTTTCTACATTGTAGAATAATAGTGAAGACATCATAACTATGAAATAACACATACAGAATCATGTAGTAACCAAAAAAGTGATAATTAAACAAATCGAAATATATTTTACATTCTTCAAAGTAGCCAGCCTTTGCCTTGATGACACCTTTGCACTCTTGGCATTCTCTCAACCAGCTTCACTTGGAATGCTTTTCCAACAGTCTTGAAGGAGTTTCCACATATGCTGAGCACTTGTTGGCTACTTTTCCCTCACTCTGTGGTTCAACTCATCCCAAACCATCTCAATTGGGTTGAGGTTGGGTGATTGTGGAAGCCAGGTCATCTGGCGCGGCACTCATTACTCTCCTTCTTGGTCAAATAGCCCTTACACAGCCTGGAGGTGTGTTGAGTTAATGTCCTGTGGGGAAAAAATTAGTCCCACGAAGCGCAAACCAGATGGGATGGTGTATCGCTGCAGAATGCTGTGGTAGCTATGCTGATTAAGTGTGCCTTCAATTCTAAATAAATCACCGACAGTGTCACCAGCAAAGCACCATCTCACCTCCTCCTCCATGCTTCACGGTGGGAACTACACATGCAGAGATCATCCGTTCACCTATTCTGCGTCTCAGAAAGACGGCAGTTGGAACCAAACATCTCAAATTTGGACTCATCAGACCAAAGGACAGATTTCCACCAGTCTCATGTCCATTGCTCGTGTTTCTTGGCCCAACCAAGTCTCTTCTTCTTATTGGTGCCCTTTAGTAGTGGTTTCTTTGCAGCAATTCGACCATGAAGGCCTGATTCACGTAGTCTCCTCTGAACAGTTGATGTTGAGATATGTCTGTTACTTGAACTCTGTGAAGCATGTATTTGGGCTGTGATTGCTGAGGCTGATAACTCTAATGAACTTATCCTCTGCAGCAGAGGAAACTCTGGGTCTTCCTTTCCTGTGGCGGTCCTCATGAGAGACAGTTTCATCATAGCACTTGATGGTTTTTGTGACTGCACTTGAAGAAACTTTCAAAGTTCTTGAAATTTTCCTGATTGACTGACCTTCATTTCTTAAAGTAATGATGGACTGTTGTTTCTCTTTGCTTATTTGAGCTGTTCTTGCCATAATATGGACTTGGTCTTTTACCAAATAGAGCTATCTTCTGTATACCACCCCTACCTTGTCATAATACAACTGAATGACTCAAACGCATTAAGAAGGAAAGAAATTCCACAAATGAACTTTTAACAGGGCACTTTTAACAGGTGACTACCTCATGAAGCTGTTTGAGAGAAAGCTGTAATCAAGGCAAATATTATCTCAAATGTAAAATATATTTAGATTTGTATAACACGTTTTTGGTTACTACATGATTCCATGTGTTATTTCATAGTTTTTACGTCTTCACTATAATTCTACAATGTAGAAATAGTAAAAATCAAGAAAAACCCTTCAATGAGTAGGTGTCCAAACTTTTGAATGGTACTGTGTTTATACAGTACCGTTCAAAAGTTTGGGGTCACTTAGAAATGTCCTTGTTTTTGAAAGAAAAGCAAAAGTTCTGTCCATTTAAAATAACATAAAATGTATCAGAAATACAGTGTAGACATTGTTAATGTTGTAAATGACTATTGTAGCTAGAAACGACTGATTTTTAATGGAATATTTGCATAGACGAACAGAGGCCCATTATCAGCAACCATGACTCCTGTGTTCCAATGGCACGTTGTGTTAGCTAATCCAAGTTTATCGTTTCAAAAGGCTAATTGATCATTAGAAAACCCTTTTGCAATTACGTTGCACCGAGGCATCCCACTCCTCTTTCTAATCTGGTTAGAGCCAGTTTGCACTGTTCTGTGAAGGGAGTAGTACACAGCGCTGTACGAGATCTTCTTGGCAATTTCTCGCATGGAATATCCTTCATTTCTCAGAACAAGAATAGACTGACGAGTTTCAGAAGAAAGTGCTTTGTTTCTGGCCATTTTGAGCCAGTAATCGAACCCACAAATGCTGATGCTTCAGATACTCAATTAGTCTAAAGAAGGCCAATTTTATTGCTTATTTAATCAGGACGACAGTTTTCAGCTGTGCTAACATAATTTCAAAATGTTTTTCTAATGATCAATTAGCCTTCTAAAATGTTAAACTTGGATTAGCTATCACAACGTGCCATTGGAACACAGGAGTGATGGTTGCTGATAATGGACCTCTGTATGCCTATGTAGATATTCCATAAAAAATCTACTGTTTACACCTGCAATAGTCATTTACAACATTAACAATGTCGACACTGTATTTCTGATCAGTTTTATGTTATTTTAATGGACAAAAAATGTGCTTTTCTTTAAAAAACAAGAACATTTCTAAGTGACCCCAAACTTTTGAATGGTACTGTATATACGTACGGTATATATAATGTTTTACTCATTATGGGCATGTTTTTGTGAGTTTGATTCAAACTGACCTGTTTTATGAACTGAACACTTATTTGACTGTATGTTTTGTATTCTGTTTGTATTTTAAGTTTGATATTTAACCAGTTTTATGTAATAAACGCGAATGCTTGTAAAATGCCCCATTTTCACTCTACAGTTGAAGTCAGAAGTTCACATACACCTTAGCCAAATACATTTATATTTTGTTTTTCACAATTCCTGACATTTAATCCTAGTAAAAATTCCCTGTCTTAGGTCAGTTAGGATCACCACTTTATTTTAAGAATGTGAAATGCCAGAATAATAGTTGAGAGAATGATTTATTTCAGCATTTATTTATTTCATCACATTCCCAGTGGGTCAGAAGTTTACATACACTCAATTAGTATTTGGTACCATTGCCTTTAAATTGTTTAACTTGGGTCAAACGTTTCGGGTAGCCTTCCACAAGCAGCCCACAATACAATGGGGGAATTTTGGCCCATTCCTCCTGACAGAGCTGGTGTAACTGAGTCAGGTTTGTGGACCTCGTTGCTCGCACATGCTTTTTCATTTCTGCCCACAAATGTTCTATATGATTGAGGTCAGGGCTTTGTGGTGGCCACTCCAATACCTTGACTTTGTTGTCCTTAAGCAATTTTGCCACAACTTTGGAAGTATGCTTGGGGTCATTGTCCATTTGGAAGACCCATTTGCGACCAAGCTTTAACTTCCTGACTGATGTCTTGAGATGTTGCTTCAATATATCCACATAATTTTCCTCCCTCATGATGCCATCTATTTTGTGAAGTGCGCCAGTCCCTCCTGCAGCAAAGCCCCCCCAAAACATGATGCTGCCACCCCCATGCTTCATGGTTGGGATGGTGTTCTTCGGCTTGCAAGCGTCCCCCTTTTTCCTCCCAACATAACGATGGTCATTATGGCCAAACAGTTCTATTTTTGTTTCATTGGACCAGAGGATATTTCTCCAAAAAGTACGACCTTTGTCCACATGTGCAGTTGCAAACCGTAGTCTGGCTTTTTTATGGTGGCTTTGGAGCAGTGGCTTCTTCCTTGCTTGAGCGGCCTTTCAGGTTATGTCGATATAGGACTCGTTTTACTGTGGATATAGATACATTTGTACCTGTTTCCTCCAGCATCTTCACAAGGTCCTTTGCTGTTGTTCTGGGATTGATTTGCACTTTTTACACCAAAGTACGTTCATCCCTAGGAGACAGAATGCGTCTCCTTCTTGAGCGGTATGATGGCTGTGTGGTCCCATGGCGTTGATACTTGCGTACTATTGTTTGTACAGATGAACATGGCACCTTCAGGCGTTTGGAAATTGCTCCCAAGAATGAACCAGACTTGTGGAGGTCTACAATTTCTTTTCTGAGGTCTTGGCTGATTTCATTTGATTTTCCCATGATGTCAAGCAAAGAGGCACTGAGTTTGAAGGTAGGCCTTGAAATACATCCACAGGTACACGTCCAATTGACTCAAATGATGTAAATTAGCCAATCAGAATCTTCTAAAGCCATGACATGATTTTCTGGAATTTTCCAAGCTGTTTAAAGGCACAGTCAACAATTCCCACTGGAATTGTGACACAGTGAATTATAAGTGAAATAATCTGTCTGTAAACAATTGTTAGAAAAATTACTTGTGTCATGCACAAAGTAGATGTCCTAACCAACTTGCCAAAACTGTAGTTTGTTAACAAGAAATTAATGGAGTGGCTCTAAAACGAGTTTTGTCGACTCCAACCTAAGTGTATATAAACTTCAGACTTCAACTGTACATACTGGACATGACGTGCAGTATTAGGGTGGTTAACAGTATCGCCCACTAGTGTGGTTATAACAGACAGTTTATTAGCAGGTAAAGAGAATGCAACATAGCAGCGATACAGATGTGACTGTGGCATTTATGCTTGGTGGGGGTCCTCTCACATTGTCAGCTCCTGTGGGAGAGAAGAAAGAGGGAGACAATTACTTTGGGTTGGATGCGTGACGAACGTATATTTCAAAACCTTTTTTTTCAAAACCTGTTGAAAAAGCACTGTTGCAATCATCAGCAGGTCATAACAACAACTGTAGGCCCAACGTGGACATAGTGTGTTACAACAGATTCCTGCCTTCATCACTCCCTCCTCACCATGATAGCGTTAACGATGTCGTTGGTGTTGTGTCTGAGGGCGCGGACAGCTTTAGAACGGGACACGTTTGCCTGGGCCATCACCAGCTCTATATCCCTCTGCTCCAAACCTCCCTCGTCCACCTGACAGACAGAGAGAGGTCAATGTCAAAGTCAGTTGCACTACTTCTGAACATGAAAAACAGTGCAACAGTTCTTATTAGCCACCAGGCTAACAACAGTAGAGAAGTGGTGTAAAGTACTTAAGTAACAATACTTGAAAGTACTACTTAAGTAGTTTTTGTGAGTATCTGTACTTGACTTTAACTATTTATATTTTTGACAACTTTTACTTCACTACATTCCTAAAGAAAAGTATGTAATTTTTACTCCATACATTTTCCTTGAGACCCAAAGTACTTGTTACATTTTGAATGCTTAGCAGGACAGGAAAATGGTCTAATTCACATACTTATCAAAAAAACATCCCTGGTCATCACTACTGCCTCTGATCTGGGGGACACACTAAACACATGCTGTGTTTGTAAATTATATCTGAGTGTTGGACAATGCCCCTGGCTTTCCGTAAGTTAAACAAAACAAGAAAATGGTGCCGTCTGGTTTGCTTAATATAAGTAATTTGAAATTATGTTTACTTAAGTATATTTTACCAATTACATGTACTTTAGTATATTTAAAACCAAATACTTTTAGACTTTTACTGAATCAGGATTTTCCTGTGTGAGTTTCACTTTTACTTGAGTCTTTTCCTATTAAGGTATCTTACTTGTACTCAAGTATGACAGTTGGGTACTTTTTCCACCACTGCAGTAGAGATGACTGAAATATAACAACACTAGACAGAATTGTTTCATATTAAGATCTAAAAGAACTACTGTACATGAAAGAGTAAGAATAGTGTAAAGATTGGTGTTTTTCCTTGACATAATGAGTGAGCATGCATGTCCATACCTCCTCCTCCTCGCTCTCCTCCTTGATGGTGAGGCTGGGTGGTGCAGGGGGCTCCAGGGGGGAGGGCTCCACCGGGACCTTAAACTTCTCTGCCGCTGCCTTGTGCACCTGTTGAGACAGGTCCTCTATCTAGGGAGGAAATAGGAAGAGAGAGAGAGGTCACCTTGGCCTCTGAACACAATGTAAATGAGAGAAAAGAGAGAGAGAGGGATAAAGAGTGAGGGGGTAGAGAGAGCAAGAGAGAGAGTGCGAGAGAGAGAGAGAGAGAGAAGGTTAGGATGTCACCTTGGCCTCTCCAAACACGATGTAGATGTCTGACGCGGGGCTCTTGAAGACGTCAGGTCTGCTGATGACAAACAAGATGCTCTTCGACTTCCTTATAGTGATCCTGGTCACACCGTGGACCGGCCGCAAGCCCAGCTTACCCATGGCCTAAACACACACACACACACTGGTTACACCATGATGCGGCCAAACACACAGAATACACACACATTTGCTCTGTGTTTGATTAGCTGAGTCTGCCACATGGAGCAGCTCTGTGTTCACATCTCGCCTTGCGGGCCTTCTTCTCACTGCGGCTCTGCTTAGGTCTGTTAATCCCCTCATCAGCAGGAGAGATGGGCTGAGAGAGAGAAGGGAGGACAACAAAATTAATTCAACACATCAAACCTGAGAACATTCTACAGTAGTTTACCCATATCCAGACTGATAATATGAACATATCTCTGAAGCTGCGACGCATTCAGAAAATACATAGCCCACAACACGCATCCTTCTTACCCCCCTACCTAAAGGTAATGACATCAATATGTTATTACATAACACACAGTGAACGCAAGGTTACCACCCTTGGAGGTGAGGCGACTTCTAGAGTGTTCTCTGCCCACACACGGTTGACTCACCTGGGGTTCTGAGGATATCAGTGGCACCCCCACTGGTTCTTCCAACTCTGGCACTGATCCCTCACTCTCCGACTCATTGCAGGAGCCCACTGTGGAACACACACACACTGTTACTCTCAGAGGACTGCATCACATCCTCATTGCTATGGTAACTAATGACTGAGATGTAGATGATGAGGACATGGTGTAGCCTGTTAGCACTCTGGTAATGGGACAGTCCATCATAAAGCTCTATGGCTAACCTAATCACCGATCTTAGAGAAGAAATAGATCACCTCATTAATTAAATAGCAACGACATTTCATCTCTATGCAATGGAACATGCATGTTATGACGTACAATTACATTCTGTACTACTGTGTTTCAACGCATGTAGCATTGTTCATTATGCTGCAGTGCTACCACACATACAGTACGCATAAATCCCCATCCATGATTCTATATACGTATCATCTACCAGGAGGTCAATTTTAGCTAGATTGACTCAGAGGTTTCAGGTTGACTGACGGTTGCCCTGAAATAACCTCTATTGAAAGATGTGCAATAACAGTATTCCTCCTGGATAAAATTATCCTCTCTCTGAGTATTTCTCCTCCATTATTCAGTAGCTGCAGCAGTGTTCTGTGGTCGATGGGGTATTACTAAGAAGCCTTCCTAGAATCTGAAGTATGTCCTTCATCAGGACCATAGCAGGACTACTAGACATATTCAGAGCCATCTGTGTGTGTGGAGTCCCTTCTCACTTCTCACTTCTAGGTGGAGTCACTTCTCAGAATCCCTTTCTCAAGGAGACAGGGAGAAACAGACAGACATAGAGAGAGATCTGGATTTGGAGATCACATACAGTTGTATTTGAAGGACAGGTCCAGCTCCTGTGAATCCTTGTGGCTGATTGGACAGTCTGTCTGTCTCTCAGTTGGTTGGCAGGAGGAGTGAAGCAGTATGTCTCGCTGATTGGAGGAGCCAGACTCATTATGAGAAGGGTTTCCCACAATCCCCCTGGGCTGAGTCATGTGACATCGTAGAGGAACAGCAGTGTCATCGTCATCACTGTCTGTGTCCATCCCATCTGCAACAAAAAGTTCACACAGGTTGGACTGATTCATGATTCACTGATTCTTGATTACCAAAAAGAGAAAATCAAATCACCCCCAACCCCTATCTCTTCTGCGTGTAACTCACCTCTGTCCTGTGGGCTTTGTGACTGACCTGTCTTGACCTGTCTGTTGGGCTCGGTGAGGAGGTTTGGTTGGGGTTGGGACTGGGACTGGGGCTGGAGCTGCCTGCGGATGTCTAGGACAGGCATTGTGGTTGGAGCCTCCAGCCGTGGCAGAGACTCCTGGGTGGGCTGGGTAAAGCTGGGGGTCGAGGGCAGGGCTGACGTGGGTGGAGATGGAAATGAGGAGGGGGTAGGGGACATAGGGACACTTTCGGTGGGTATAGGGGGGTGCTTAGGAAGGGCGATAGGGGTAGTAGAAAGGGTTGCAGAGGCTGCCTGAACATTGGTTGATTGAGGCTGAGTGTCTAGGAGTGGGGTGACAGGCTGGACTGTGGTGACGAGAGGCTGGGACTCCTGTATGGGGGTGGGGAGGTCCTCATCTGGTGGCATCGCGAAGGTACTGGGGGGAGGAGAGGAGGAGAGAGGAGAGGGGGAGAGAGGAGGAGGAGAGGAGGAGGGAAGAGGTGGGGGAGATGAGGAAAGAGGAGAGAAGGACAGGTGGGGAGGAGAGGAGGAGGGAAGAGGTGGAGGAGAAGAGGACCTATTCTGTTCTGTAGGGGAGGCATGGCCACTCCCCACATTGTTATCGTTGATATCCTTCCTGCTTTCTGTCTGGCAGCCAGACAGCGGCCTGTTATCAAGAATTTTCTGGTGCACTTCCGTTTTCACTTCCTGGTTGACTAGGAGAGTGGGAGCTATAGGGCAGAGGTTGGTAGGACTAGGGGGAGTCGGGGCAACGGAGACGTTTCTGTTTTCCCCTCTCCTCTCGGACTCTGCTTCAGGTTTGCCCTTCACAGGTGTCCTCTGTCTGGTATCTGCAACAGATTTTTGTCCCCTCATGTTCTTATTCTTTTGTTTCCCTGGTGGGGAGGCGTCTGCTAGGGTCTTGGCAGGGAGAGTTGGTTCCTGTGGTTGATCAGTAGACCCAGGGCCTGACGTAGATTGTCTGCGCAGCTGACTGGGTCTGTCTCTGCTCTGCTTCCTCTGCTTCCCTCTCCTCTCTGGCTGAGGAGGAGTGATGGCTTTCTCTGTGCTCAGCTCTCCCTCAGGTGCCTGACCCTGTGCAGGTTCTGGAATATTCTCTGTTGGAGAGAATCTCTCCTCTGCTCTCTCCTCCACCTCACTTTCCCCTGAGATACAAACACTGCTCTCCTGCCCTTCTAAGGCCATGCTCATCTTTGGTTGGTCAATGTGCCTGTCAGTCGTCTGACCGCCATCACCCTCTCTTTGGCTCACCGTCTGTGGCTCTGTCTCCTCTGGCTGAGGCAGTGAACAGAGTTTTTTCACACTTTCTACCGTGTCTTTGCCCACTGATAGGGATAGGGAAGTTTCATGGACAACTTGGACCTTCTCTACTGTGTCTTTGCCCACTGATAGGGAAGATTCTTTGGAGACTTGGACCTTCTCTACTGTGTCTTTGCTCACTGATGGGGAAGTTTCTTGGGACACTTGGACCTTCTCTACTGTGTCTTTGCCCTCTAATAGGGCCAATTCTTGGAATACTTGTACCTTCTCTACTGTGTCTTTGCGCACTGATGGGGAGGTTTCTTGGGAAACTTTGACCTTCTCTACCTTCTCTTTGCCCACTGATGGGGAAGTTTCTTGGGACACTTGGACATTTTCTACTATGTTTTTGCTCACTGATGGGGAACATTCTTGGGAAAATTTTACTTTCTCTACTGTCTCTTTGCTCATTGATGGGGAAATGTCTTGGGAAACGTGGAACTTCTCTACTGTGTCTTTGCTCATAGATGGGGAAGTTCCTTGGGAAACTTGAACTTTCTCTACTGTGTCTTTGCTCACTGATGAGGAAGTTTCTTGGGAAACTTCGACCTTCTCTACTGTGTCTTTGCCCAACGATAGGGATGATTCTTGGAATACTTGGACCTTCTCTACTGTGTCTTTGCTCACTGATGGGGAAGTTTCTTGGGAAACTTGGACCTTCTCTACTGTGTCTTTGCTCACTGATGGGGAAGTTTCTTGGGAAACTTGGACCTTCTCTACTATGTTTTTGCCCACGGATGGGGACATTTCTTGGGAAACTTGGACCTTCTCTACTGTGTCTTTGCTCACTGATAGGGAAGTTTCTTGGGAGACTTGGACATTCTCTACTATGTTTTTGCTCACTGATGGAGAACATTCTTGGGAAAATTGTACTTTCTCTACTGTGTCTTTGCTCATTGATGGGGAAATTTCTTGGGAAACTTGGAATTTCTCTTCTGTGTCTTTACTCATTGATGGGGAAATTTCTTGGGAAACTTGGAATTTCTCTTCTGTGTCTTTACTCATTGATGGGGAAATTTCGTGAAAAACTTGGACCTTCTCTACCGTGTCTTTGCCCACTGATAGGAAGAATTCTTGGGAAACGTGGACATTCTTTACTGTGTCTTTGCTCACTGATAGGGAAGATTCTTGGGATACTTGGACCTTCTCTACTGTGTCTTTGCCCACTGATGGGGAAGTTTCTTGGGAAACTTGGACCTTCTCTACTGTGTCTTTGCCCACTGAGAGAGAAGTTTCTTGGGAGACTTGGACATTCTCTACTGTGTCTTTCCTCATTGATGTGGAAGTTTCTTGGGACAGTCTGCCTGACTTGGAGTTGCTTGGTCTGATTTTATGGCTGAAGGATCCAAATGCCCCATCCAGCAGAGATAGAGCAAGGTCTGCCTGTTTGACTGCTGGTTTAATATCGGTGTTACTGTTGGGTCTGGAAATGGCTGCCTCTACTGAACCAGGGCTCTGGTCTGAGACAGTCTGTGGTTTACCCCCTGGTGGTGAGACACGCCCAGGGTTTTCCATGGACGAGGAAGCCTGTCTTATGTCCGATTGGTGTGTTGAGCTGTTCGTTGATGTTGTTGGCCTATCGGAGGCTGCAGCAGCCTGTGGTCTCACCTCTGTGAGTGGTATGTTTGAGAGGGACGCCCTCAGACTCACACTCTGGCTCTGGTGTCTCACCTCCTCTGACAGGGCATTCAGAGTCACACAGGTTGGCATTCCAGAGGATGGGAACACTGAGTCATTGTTGCTGTTTTCCTGCTCCTCCTTGTTTTCCGGGTGACTCTGCAGGTTGCTGACATCATCCTCTGGGAATTGGGAGCTTCCGTCCTCTCCTCCCCCTGCCTCTGATATCTCCTCGATGGACCTCCAGCTGGACAGGTTGGACTCTGGCACTCCCTCTCCCACAAGTTCAACATCTGCCATCTTGTCTGGCCGACCACACAGGCTGTTGTTGTCTTCTTCGTCCCCTATAATATCATCCACCTCATCCTCGTCTGTGCCAACATTGGGCAGCCCGGAGAGTGTCTGTCCAATCGTCTGTCCAATTGTCTGTCCAACAGCATGCCCCTCCACCTCACACAGTAACAGGCTCTGTGCCTCCAACCCACAGCCCTGCCCCAGAGAGAGAGATTGGGCCTCCCCTGCCCCCCAGGCCCCAGCACCTGCTCCTAACCCCCTCCTATCAGCCCTCCAGCCCCCATCCCCCCTCCTCCCCCCTGCGTCTGTCTCTGAGTTCTCCCTCTTGGGAGAGACAGCCAGGGGTGTGTGAGGGGAGCCCAGGGCCCCAGGGCCCCCGTCCTCAGTGCTCAGGGTGTTCTCCCTCAGGTTCTCCTGGGCGGGGTCACATGGGCAGATGTCAGGGGTCAGGGACAGGTTGTCAGCCAGGTCAGGTGAGCTCTCAGGGCAGGAGGAGACAGGGATGTTGCTGGGGTTAGGCTCTTTCGGGTACGAGAGCAGAGGGACCCCCTTGTTCAGGTCATTGGTGGCAGTGGTCCCTTCAAGGACCTGATGGGAGTCCACACCTTCAGCACTGCTGTTCTCATTCTTCTGGTCCAGTTCCAGCACTGACACCAGAAGCGGTTTGGACCGGATTGATGCTGCTGCCACCCCAAACACACGTGGGAGGGGCTTATGGGGCTCAGAGGTCTTCTGTTTAGGCCGGGGTGTGTCTGACTTAGAGGGGCGTGGCTTAATGAGTAGTTTGAACGAGTCTCTGTCTGTCTGCTCTGTGTGGTCCTCGTCTGAAGTCTCTGTGCTCTGTTCATCCTTCTCTCTCTCCGCACCCAGCTGTTTGTCCTTTCCTCTCTCCCCACTGCTCTGTTTGTCCTTTCCTCTATCCCCACTGCTCTGTTTGTCCTTCCCTCTCTCCCCACCACTCTGTTTGTCTTTCTCTCTCTTTGCACCGCTCCTTTTGTCCTCCTCTCTCACCATTCCAGCCTGTACTTCCTCTGCAGCTGCTTTGGCTTGACCTGCTTCTGTTGCCAGGGTCACAGGGCTGTTATGGGACGGCAGGGTTGCCAGGGTGACAGGATTGCTGTGGGACGCTGTCTCCTCGATTGTAGCAGCAGGGTTAGTGTTAGGAGTAGCAGCAGGGTTTGGGGTAGAGCATGTACCTGGTGTAGTTTTGGGGGTTGAGGCTGTAGCAAGGTTGGTGTTAGTGGTACAGGCCGTAGGAGATTTAGCGTTAGGGGCAAGAGCACTGTTAGTGTTAGGGGTAGAGACCGTAGCAGGGTTCATTTCAAGTGTACAGACAGTAGCAGGGTTAGTTTTGGGGGTGGAGGAAGTAGCATAGTTATTTTGTGGCGTTGAGGCTGTAGCAGGGTTAGTGTTAGTGGTACAGACAGTAGCAGATTTAGCATTAGGGGCAGGAGCAAAGTTAGTGTCGAGGTTAGAGAGAGATGCAGGCTTGGTTTTAGGGGTTGACACGGTAGCAGGGGTAGTCTTTGGGGTAATCGAGGCAGGGTAAGGGGTTGTAGAAGGTTTAGGGGTAAGGGTAGAGACAGAAGGGCTCTCCTGAGAAGGAGCGGGGACAGGAGGGTCAGAGGACTCTGAGGAGGTCTCCATTTCACTCCCACTGCCGCTGTTGGAGGACTTGGGGTGGGCTGATTCTGCAAGTTGGGCAGGTGCAAGTGCAGGTTGTGGTTGTGGTGGTTTGGGTCCTGGAGGATCCTCAGGCAGGGGCTCTTTGTCTCCTGGGGGATTGATTAGGCTAGGTCTGCTCTGGGACTGGGACAGTTCAGTGCTGTGGGCCTCTGGTCTGGTTTCAGGCTGAGGTTTGGCTTGGTGTGGTTCTGTGGGTGGTCCTGTGGGTGGTCCTGTGAGTGGTCCTGTGGGTGGTCCTGTGGGTGGTTCAGCATGTCTCTCTGTGCTGTACAGCCGCTCATCCTCTTCGCCATTATAAGAGGCGGAGTCTAGTGAGTCATCAGTGTCATCATGGAAACAGAAGGACTCATCCAGACCTTCGTTGATGGAAGTCTCCGACAGTGAATGAAGGAAGGAGGCCGAGTTGTCCTCTTCAGCTGGGTCATTTACAGCCTTACCCTCACCCTCCTCCTCCTCTTCCTCAACATCCTCACCCTCCTCTTCATCCACCTCTTCCTCTATCGCTATTTCTACCTTAGCCTCCTCTATCTCTACCTTAGCCTCCACTTCTTCCTCATCATCATCATCTTCATCATCATCCTCCACGTCCCCCTCCTCCTCTCCGGCCGCGTATGCATCCACATCGTTCCCTTCATTCCTGTCGTTTCCCTCTCCTCCCTCATTCCCCTCTTCTGTGGGGAAGAGAGTGATCTCCATGGAGTCTGCCTGAAAGAGGAGGCTGGTGTGGAGGGGAAAGTTAAGCAGAGAGGCTGGGATCATCCTCTCCTCCTCCTCCTCCTCCATCTCTCCATCATCACTGTAGGAGCCTGGGAACAGCAGGAAGGTACCCATCTCTCCGTATGGACTGGAGTTGTCCCCATCTGACACATCTGGAGAGCAGGTGTCCAGGGTAAGGTTGGGGGAGGCAGGGTTGACACTGGAGGTGTGATGGCTTAGGTTCCCCATGTCTGGGGCGAAGGGGAAGGAGATGGAGGTCAGCCGTGGGGAGTCTGCTCGATCCTCTGGGATGGTAATGGGAGGGTAAAGCTCCTCAGCCACACAGGCCTGCAGCTCCAGCTCCAGGCCTCTTTGCAGCAGGGGACTAGAGTACTGCTGTCCCCCAGCTAGAGCATCCTCTGCTGGAAAGAGCGAGCCCTCCGACTCCCCTCCCTCTTCCTGAGAGTCAGTGCTTCTGCCGCTGCTGCTCCTCAATGGGGAAGTGTCCTCTGTCACCCAGCGAGGGCGACAGCTACCTCTTGAGACTGTCGCTTCCTCACTCCTCCTCCCCCTCACCTCCCCTCTCAGCACCTCCTCCTCCTCCAGGATCACAGTCTCTGCTAGACCCTTATAGAGGCAGAACCGCCACTCTGCTGCTCCTCCTCCCTTCTCCTCTGCCCTCTCCCCTACTGCTCCCCTATCCTCTCCCACCTCGTCTCCGATTTCGGACAGTGAGCTGACAAAGCATGCAGGTGCCTCCTGCACCTCCTCTGCCAGGAGCAGATTGGGGGAGATGCAGGGGGAGGTGGAAGAGGTCCAGCTGCCCCCCTCCGCCGTGACGTAGGAGCCAGAGGGGGAGGTGAGGGGGGAGCACAGGTCCTCGCTGTCCGAGGGGGAGTTTTGTGAGAGGGGAGAGGCTGGAGAGCCGGGGTAAGAGCGATGTTTGAGGTGTGAGGGGTGAGCAGCCATCTTGATGGGGGTGGAGGGGGCGGTGTAGTACAGGTCAGGATCCAGGGATGAGGGAACGCCCACTCTCAGAGGGTCCACGGCATAGGCCGGCTCAGTGAAGGATAGGATAGCAGGGGGATAGGCTGGCTCGGACAGGGAGGGCATGGCATACATGGCACATACAAAAGGCATTTCAACATAAGGAGACAGCCCTGCCTCCAAAGGGCTTAAGCTGTCCGTCAAACTAACATCCACTGTGACCGGCTCTGAGGAGGGAAGGGAGGCAGGGATGAGGGGGGTTAGGAGAGGGGTGAGGAGAGGGCTAATGGGCAGGACAGGGATTCTCTCCTGCTCTTGCTCCATCTTTGGGGTCAGAGGTGAATTGTCTCTCTCCTGCCCTGTGTCCAGTTGGAGCTTTTCCCCAGCCTCGGCCTGTGGTTCTGAGGGAGGGTTAGGGACCTCCAAGACTGGGCCTCCGGGCAGGGGTATCACCTGGCTGCTCTGCCCGCAGGGGCACTTCCCTGTCAGGGTCTTCTTGGTCTTGAGCAGGGCCTCCTGGCCCATCACCACCCGTGTGTCCATGTTCTCTGGCTCCTTGTAGTCGCTCTCCACCTCTGAGCCCATCAGGACCTGGAGAACATAATGAGAACATTGGATGAACATTGGAAAAACATAAAGAGAAGAGGAGAACATTGGTAAACATATACACACACACACACCTTGATTCTCTCCATCTTCACGGGTCCGCTGCGGCGTCCACAGGGTCCGTGACCTCCAAACGTCCCGCTAAGCCGGATCGTGTTACTGTGGCGACGGTCGGAACCTTCAGGCTGGGGTCGCGGGGTCGCGGAGGAGCTGGGCGTGGCCCGGACCACCCGCGGCCCAAAAGGAGAGGTGCATGATGGGAGCAGCTTCTGAGGGGTGCTGGGGGAGGGACTAGAGCCGCTGTCACTAGGGGTGGAGCCACTGTCACTAGGGGTGGAGTCAGTGGAGGCATGTCTGGTCATGTCTGAAAGAGGAGCGAAAGAGAAGAAACTGTTTCTGTAAGGTAATGTTATGTCCATGAGGTCAGAATCACTAGCTGCTTTATGACGTGGCAACAGTAACTGTAAAGGAGAAAAGGCAACTGGAATTTCAGTTTACCTCCTGAATGTATTAAAAAGAATCAAATAAAAAAAGATCTGTAATGGATGCTGTAGCCTCTTTGCCTTTGTTGAATAGAAACAGTCCTTTCAGCTCTCTCCTTGAAGCTTGTTCTCCCTTCATTACCATTACACACACAGCCATACCTAGAGGGTCTAGAATGTGACCTAAATGTCAGAGAAAACATTTGACTGAAAAGACCACACTCACAGCAGGGTACACATCAAGTGGCATCAACATATCAATATATAAGGCCCCTACTGTCATTACTTGCAGTCCATCAACTACGGCTGGGTGAATGGAGCCCATTTACTGGCAGTGAGTTCTGAATGAATGAAATGTGTGCTCCCTCCATTTACAGGGCTCACTGCCCAGGGTAGTTCTTCTCAGGCTCTTTCCCTTCCACAGTAGTGACCCCTGACCCCCAAGGGAATGGAATACACCCCGAGTTTGCTGAAGTCTGGATATCTGGCTGTGGTACCTGCTGCAAGGGCAGTAGAGCCCGCACTGTGCATATTGGTGTTTTTCCCCTCTCCTCTGCCCCTCCTCTCATCTTTCCTCTCCCCTCTCTTATCCTATCAGCAAAGTCAGACTGACAGCTCTGGAGCCACAGGGCAAAGTCAGCAGAACAGACACACACACACATACACAAACACATACAGCAGAGCAGAGCACATAGATTAAAATAAGCAGAGCTCATAGATTCAAATATACAGTATATACAGTGCCTTCAGAAAGTATTCATACCTCTTGACTTATTCAACATTTTGTTGTGTTACAGCTAGAATTCAAAACGGATTAAATATATATTTGTATCTCACCAATCTACACACAATACCCCATAATGACAGAATGAAAACATGTTTTTAGAAATATTTTTAATTGTGCATGTTATTTTGGCATTAATATGTGTCACATATCAGTTTGCAAACAATGTAAAAAATAATATAAATCATGGATTTAATAAAGCCACATACAAACATGGTCTCTTTTTTGTTTTCTTGAGTAAGGCAGCTCCAAATTGCAGGTGTTTCAGCCTACAGTAGCTCAGTGCTTTCTGTGGTGGTGGGCAAGCCAGCAGAAAATATGCAGCGTTGCGGCGTGATTGGCTCAGTGTTCGGTCACTCATGGGGACTTTATGTCACTGCCAAGTGTAAGAGGAGACCTTGAAAATACTAGCCCTTTGGGTGTTACATTAGAAGTGCCCATCCAAGAAGGCTCAAGGTCATTGGCCACAGATAAAATGACGTCAAATCACATTATATCTACAGTAGCTTTGATTGGACTGATCATGTCAACATCATACTTTCACAATCTTAGCTAGCAGTCATCATCATGAATCAAGTCAACAATCCGCTGGTAAATCCTTTTTAATCCTTGTCATATGAAGAGAAATAATGAAGAGAAATTATAGATAAAATGTATTGGTGCTCATCGGCCATTGCACAAAAACATTATACAAAACAAGTTGGAAATCGCAAATTCAACGAGTGGTTTGGAAGGAATCAGTGACGGTGGCTGTGTGGTCCCAAATCTGGGATTAAGGGGCTCTTTTCCAAATTTAAAATGATAAACATTCAACGTTGGCCATGCTGTCAATGAAGCATTATTTGTGCTGCGCTCAAAACAACTGTTAACATGGAACTACGAAAACTTGACTTCACTTCAGTGAGTTCAAGAAAACTGTGAAGTCGGCAATAAATGAGTTCCGACTGGGAAAATACATTTTGAACGGTCATCCAACTCGGAATTGTAAATCCGGCCTCCGATGAAAGCACCATAAATCCAGAGAATGCCAGACTTTGTTGACAAAACTTGCCCACGAAGGACCACCGTGCCACCTTCCTGTTCAAGTGAGCATAGTGAGTCCAAAAATGTATTGTATGCTGCTGCATGCATGATGTAATATGCTAGGGAGATATGTATACTGTAGCTAAGTGTATTTTGTGTAGTAAAATGTTCGTAGCCCATGTGCTTCAACTTAATCATTTGGTCTATTTACCCCTCTTATTAATTTCATCTACTGTTCTGACTGTTCTACTGTAGCCTATAACCTGTTTCAGAGAAATGTAATCATCGAATATTGTAAGAGCTTTCATTGTCTGCTTATATGCCCCCTTTGTTAATCCTACGGTTCTGACTTAGAGTACAGGGAGAACACTGTAAGAACGGCCCATGTTCTGAATTCTGTTGCTGTACATTTCAAAAGTGCTAAACAAATAGTTATATTGACTAACGTTACATCCGTCCTAGTTCGCTCATTAATGTCTTAATCAAAATTACAGATTACCTCTTATCCGCTTGTCGTCCCCTTATGCCATAGTTTATATGCCTTGTAAATGAAGTTGAATGAACTGTTTCGCTGCCAGACAAGGCTCCACTGATAGCCAGTTGTATCAGTGGTAAGATGTTGGGACTGCTGTTGGGACAGCTTTATGTAGGCACTAACAGTTTGTGGGCACCATTTGTCACCGTTATAGTGCAATTAATGTATTGTTTAGTGTTGTGTAGTGGCTTTGCTGGCATGCATCCCACTTTTTATTTTTTTTGCCCCACCAAGATTTACATGCTAATTTCATCTCTGAATGTACATAGGTTTTCCACACCCCTGAGTCAATACATATTAGAATCACCATTGGCAGCTATTACAGCTTTGAGTCTTTCTGGGTAGGTCTCTAAGAGCTTTGCATACCTGGATTGTACAACATCTGAATATTATTCAACAAAGTATGAAGAAAGGTACTCTTGGAATATTTTTATTCTGTACATGCTTCCTGCTTTTCACTCTGTCATTTTGATTAGTATTGTGGAGTAACTACAATGTCGTTTTCTCCTATCACAGCCATTAAACTCTGTAACTGTTTTAAAGTCACCATTGGCCTCATGGTGAAATCCCTGAGGGATTTCCTTCCTCTCCAGCAACTAAGTTAGGGAGGACACCTGTATCTTTGCAGTGACTGGGTGTATTGATACACAATCGTTGGTGTAATTAATAACTTCACCATGCTCAAAGGGATATATTATGTGTCTGCTTTTTTTACCCATCTAACAATTATTTGTGAGGCATTGGAAAACCTCCCTGGTCTTTGTGGTTGAATCTGTGTTTGAAATGAACTGCTCGACTGAGGGACCTTACAGATAACTGTATGTGTACAGATATTAGGTAGTCATTCAAAAATCACAAAGTGAGTCCATGCAACTTATTATGTGACTTGTTAAGGTATGCTATAACAAATGGGTTGAATACTTTTCATTTTTTATTCATTTGTAAACATTTCTTTTAAAAAAATCCACATTGACATTATGAGGTATTGTGTGTAGGCCAGTAACACAAAATCTCAATTTAATCCATTTTAAATTCAAGCTGTAACACAACAAAATGTGGAAAAAGTCAAGGGGTGTGACAGAGAAAGGCCAAGCAAGAAAGTGAGAAACGTAGAAAGAGAGAGAAAAGACAAGAGAGAATGAAAGGAATTGAATAAAGAAGAATTCATATTGATTGATGGGTAACATTGAGAACATGCTGGTCCTGTGGGATATTCATCCCTGATCCTGAAGGGGCACTACATGCAGGGTGTCTGTTTGCCCTCTTCCGTTGCTTGATCGTACTACAGCTAGCACAGTTAAATAACTTCACAAGCTACTTCATGTACAATTTGAAAATATCATGCTACCACTGCTCTCAGTGCTTGGTGGTAAAATGATGGCCAACATGGTAGCTAGTTTATGCTACTCCTTCTCTTATTTTAAATTAGCCTAATGCTGCCTGCTCTCTTGTTTTCTCTTTACACTTTCGCTCTCTCTCCTCCTGTCCCACCACATCTTTCTCTCTCTTGATCTCTCGCTCTCTTTTGCTCTCTCTTGTGCACTCTCTCTCTCTCTCTCTCTCTCTCTAATCACACACTTCAGTGACTATGCCATCGTCTCCATAACCTTCAACAGGAACGAAGGATCATTTTGAGAGAAAATGACAGAATGGAGGAGAGGAACTAGGGCAAGAGTGCGAGTGGAGGAGGGAGTCTGGATCAGTCAGAGAGAGAGAGAGAAAGAGAAAATGAGAGAGGGGTCGACAAAGGGGGTATTTTCCATTCTATTATGATCAGCTCTGCTGTTCCTTACTGATGTTACGGTTCTGCATGGAATTAAGACAACACACTAAACTCCTTATGAGATTTCCCTGAAATACCCTGAGTCCTGTCATGTACTGTGAGTGCACAGACCAAGGTTATTATAGTAAATGAAAACTGAAACGAAAAACAAAATGAAAACTAATCATGAAAAAACTATTTAGTAACTGAAAAAAAATAACTAACAAATCTGTTTGAAAAACTAAAACTATTCTGAAACTATCTTTGACTCCAAAACAAACTCAAATAAAATTAAAACCATCATGAATTATCTTCAGTTTTAGTTTTTCTTCTAAACTTAGGGAATGTACTGTACTACTAAAGTAAAAAATGTATTGGACTGGTGTAAAAATGGCCAAGAGAGAGTTTGCTTCTCCCATATTTTTTGCACCAGTCTTGGCACTATTCATTTCAAATCCAAGTCACATTGAAATTGACTTTATCATTTAAACCTAACCTAACCTATGACCTGACCCATCACCTAATGTATTTACCAAAGAGTATCAATATACTGACAAGAGATAGACCTCAATGTTCTAACAATAGGAATAAATGTCCGGAAAGGCAGAAGGCAGGCGGGAGGAGGCGGGAAGAGACGGGAGGCTGGAACATTCTAGCCAATAAGAGAGCAGATTCGCAGTTGAACAATGGGCACATCTCCGATATAACATAAAATAAAATATATAATAATTCAAATGGCTTCAGCCTCCCTGAAACCTCCCTAGAAAATGAAACTAAATAATATACAACTAATACTAAATAAAAACTAGCAAATCAGGTCTGAAAATGAGCTGAAACTAAAGTGAATTGCAAATACAAATCGAAAAACGAATAGAAATAAAATCTCATAGAAAAGCACTAAACTATAATAACCTTGGTACAGACATAGGGATATGCACACATGCACACACACACACACACACACACACACACACACACACACACACACACACACACACACACACACACACACACACACACACACACACACACACACACACACACACACACACACACACTCTCTCTCTCTCTCTCTCTCTCTCTCTCTCTCTCTCACACAAACACTGACCAGAGAACAGGACTTTATTCTCTTCTCTCAACTGGGCCATCGCCATGCACAGTGACCTCAGACACACGTACGCATGCACACAAGCACTCACACAAGCACTCACACAAGCACACACACAAGCACACACAAAGACACACAGACAGACACAGACACACAAACACAGACACACACACACACACACACACACACACAGACACATACAGCGGGTGGAAAAAGTATTTGATCCCCTGCTGATTTTGTACGTTTTCCCACTGACAAAGAAATGATCAGTCTAATTTTAATGGTAGGTTTATTTGAACAGTGAGAGACAGAATAACAACAAAAATATCCAGAAAAACGCATGTCAAAAATGTTATAAATTGATTTGCATTTTTATGAGGGAAATAAGTATTTGACCCCCTCTCAATCAGAAAGATTTCTGGCTCCCAGGTGTCTTTTATACAGGTAACGAGCTGAGATTAGGAGCACACTCTTAAAGGGAGTGCTCCTAACCGCAGCTTGTTACCTGTAAAAAAGACACCTGTCCACAGAAGCAATCAATCAATCAGATTTCAAACATTCCACCATGGCCAAGACCAAAGAGCTCTCCAAGGATGTCAGGGACAAGATCGTAGACCTACACAAGGCTGGAATGGGCTACAAGACCATCGCCAAGCAGCTTGGTGAGAAGGTGACAACATTTGGTGCGATTATTCGCAAATGGAAGAAACACAAAAGAACTGTCAATATCCCTCGGCTTGGGGTTCCATGCAAGATCTCACCTCGTGGAGTTGCAATGATCATGAGAACGGTGAGGAATCAGCCCAGACCTACATGGGAGGATCTTGTCAATGATCTCAAGGCAGCTGGGACCATAGTCACCAAGAAAACAATTGGTAACACACTACGCCATGAAGGACTGAAATCCTGCAGCACCCACAAGGTCCCCCTGCTCAAGAAACCATATACATGCACATCTGAAGTTTGCCAATGAACATCTGAATGACTCAGAGGACAACTGGTGAAAGTGTTGTGGTCAGATGAGACCAAAATGGAGCTCTTTGACATCAACTCAACTCGCCATGTTTGGAGGAGGAGGAATGCTGCCTATGACCCCAAGAACACCATCTTCACCGTCAAACATGGAGGTGGAAACATTATGCTTTGGGGGTGTTTTTCTGCTAAGGGGACAGGACAACTTCACCGCATCAAAGGGACGATTGACAGGGCCATGTTCCGTCAAATCTTGGGTGAGAACCTCCTTCCCTCAGCCAGGGCATTGAAAATTGGTCGTGGATGGGTATTCCAGCATGACAATGACCCAAAACACAAAGCCAAGGCAACAAAGGAGTGGCTCAAGAAGAAGCACATTAAGGTCCTGGAGTGGCCTAGCCAGTCTCCAGACCTTAATCCCATAGAAAATCTGTGGAGGGAGCTGAAGGTTTGAGTTGCCAAACGTCAGCCTAGAAACCTTAATGACTTTGAGAAGATCTGCAAAGAAGAGTGGGACAAAATCCCTCCTGAGATGTGTGCAAACCTGGTGGCCAACTACAAGAAACGTCTGACCTCTGTGATTGCCAACAAGGGTTTTGCCACCAAGTACTAAGTCATGTTTTGCAGAGGGGTCAAATACTCATTTCCCTCATTAAAATGGAAATAATTTTATAACATTTTTGACATGCGTTTTTCTGGATTTTTTGTTGTTGTTATTCTGTCTCTCACTGTTCAAATAAACCTACTATTAAAATTATAGACTGATCATTTCTTTGTAAGTGGGCAAACGTACAAGATCAGCAGGAACACTTGCTCCACCAGGAACCCAGATATCACTTACTGATGGAGTATGTGGACTCGCTGTCTCCCTCCCTCTTTGTTTATCTCTGATAGCCCATCCTCCTCTTCTTGCTGCATTTCTCTTTGTCCTCTTTCCCTCCCTCCTTTCTTTTCCCTCTCTCTATTTCTTCCTTTTTCTCCTGTCTCCCCCTACCACCTCCCTTCCTTCCTCTCTCTGTCCCTGTGGTCTAGCTGATAGCTAATAGCCTCAGCACTTAGCTGCACTGTGTCTATCCCTTCCCAGGTCCAGGGTGGGAATGTTATCACTGGATTGTTATGCTGAGTCATGTCACAGAAGCTAAGCCCCTCTGTCACGTGCACGTGCGCACACACCCATCCACACACACACACACACACACACACACACACACACACACACACACACACACACACACACACACACACACACACACACACACACACACACACACACACATTTGTCACAGAGATGATTACAAGGACACAATAAGACAAGTGCCACTCTAAGATTTATTTGTTTGTTTGTTTGTATGTATGTGTGTGTGTGTGTGTGTGTGTGTGTGTGTGTGTGTGTGTGTGTGTGTGTGTGTGTGTGTGTGTGTGTGTGTGTGTGTGTGTGTGTGTGTGTGTGTGTGTGTGTGTGTGTGTGTGTCGCTCTGCCTACACACACCTACTTGGAGTGTGCAGGCCGCAGCAGGCTAGAACAGGCTGGAACTGCGTCACAGAGTGCTTCCACGGCCTGTCAGGCCCCAGAGGGAGCTTCTATTTCAGCCTTTGCTCCAAGACAGTCCCAGGCCTTGAGACAAGCCCCAGGAGCCAAGTGCCTCATAATACCTCTCTTCAGCTCTCTGCCTTTCCCCCTAACTCCCTCCCTCCTGCTCTCTCTCTCTCCCGCCATCATCCTATTCTGCTGCCTTCTCTACTCATCTAACCATAGCGTTCTCAGTGCAGGATGCACTCGTTGCAAAACAGTGATGTTTTGGATTAAAAGGCCTTCATCAGAACACTCCAAGTACAGTACAGACAAGACAGTGTAAGGATATGATTTATATTAAACCTAAACTAGTAGGATGGGTATTTTACGAAAAACTAGTGGCAGTGCAATATACTAGTCTTACTCCAAAAAGCCATCTGGATTACATCACAGCATTAGTGCCATACCAGCAGAGCTGATACGTGCTGTCTGAGACGTACATCTAATCCCTTTACTGTACGGTACCTTATACCATAAATCCTTTTACTATACCTGTACAGCACTTTATACCGTAAATCCCTTTACTATACCTGTACAGCACATTATACCGTAAATCCCTTTACTATACCTGTACAGCACTTTATACCGTAAATTCCTTTACTATCCCTGTACGGCACCTTATACAATAAATCCCTTTACTATACCTGTACGGCACCTTATACCATAAATCCCTTTACTATACATATACACTATAGAACCTATACAGGTGTTTGGGGGAACTTTTTGAGGCATTGTGCATTTACAGCATTGTCCACTAGTGTTGCTGCAGGTAGGAAATCCTAGAAAATGTTCTGTAATTGACTCGAGTTGTCTCCAATCAATCAATCACTGTCTGGTTGTGCGTGTGTCCAGCGACTGTCAAGCCAACAACTTAATTGTTACGCCAAGAGGTTTGAACCTCTTGATGGGCTCACTAGGTGTTTGGTTAAGGTCGCTTCACTAGCCTCTTCCTTCAGGAGAGTGTGTCCCTAGACTCCCCACACGTGTACACACCTCTTGGATGGCCTCACGGGCGCCATCCCACTTCTGACACCAATATAACAAATTTGGGGGGTAGCCCTGACCGGTACTTAAACCCAGATATAGTGACTGTCAAGGCAGTACCTTAATTGTTATGCCAACACCAAGAGTTCCAATTGGCATAACAATTAACTTCATCGGGGAAGGGGGCAGTATTTTGACGTCCGGATGAAAGCGTGCCCGTAGTAAACTGCCTGCTACTCAGGCCCAGAAGGTAGGAAATGCATATTATTTGTAGATTTGGATATAAAACACTCTGAAGTTTCTAAAACTGTTTGAATGATGTCTGTGAGTATAACAGACCTCATATGGCAGGAAAAAATCAGAGAAAAAATCCAACCAGGAAGTGTGGAAATCTGAGGTTTGTAGTTTTTCAAGTGATTGCCTATCTAATACACAGTGTCAATGTGGTGATTTTGTACTTCCTATGGCTTCCACTAGATGTCAACAGTCTTTAGAATGTTGTTTCATGCTTCTACTGTGAATGGGGAGAGAATAAGAGCATATGGAGTCAGATGACTGAGAAAATGACATAAGCTCAATCTCACGAGCTCCCGCGAGAGTTAGGTGTGTTCCTTTTCATTTCTGAAGACAAAGGAATCGTCCGGTTGGAATATTATGGAAGATTTATGATAAAAACATCCTAAAGATTGATTCTATACATCGTTTGACATGTTTCTAGGAACTGTAATATAACTTTTTTTACTTTTCGTCTGAACTAACTGCGCGAGCACAGTGCATTTGGATTACTCCATTGAACGCGCAAACAAAATGGAGGTATTTGGACATAAAGATGAACTTTATCGAACAAAACAAACATTTATTGTAGAACTGGGATTACTGGGAGTGCATTCCGATGAAGATCATCAAAGGTAAGTGAATATTTATATTGTTATTTGTGACTTCTGTTGACTCCAAAATGGCGGGTATCTGTATAGCTTCTTTTGGTGTCTGAGCGCTGTACTCAGATTATTGCTAAGTTTGCTTTCGCCGTAAAGCTTTATTGAAATCTGACACAGCGGTTGCATTAAGGAGAAGTGTATCTATAATTCTGTGCATAACACTTGTATATTTTATCAACGTTTATGATGAGTATTTCTGTAAATTGATGTGCTCATTCACCGGAAGTTTTGGGAGGCAAAACATTTCTGAACATTACACACCAATGTAAAATGGGGTTTTTGGATATAAATATGAACTTTATCGAGCAAAACATACATGTATTGTGTAACATGAAGTCCTATGAGTGCATAATCTAATGTTATGCTTTCGCCGTAAAGACTTTTTGAAATCAGTGTGGTTGGATTAACGAGAAGTGTATCTTTAAAATGGGATATAATACACTGCTCAAAAAAATAAAGGGAACACTTAAACAACAAAATGTAACTCCAAGTCAATCACACTTCTGTGAAATCAAACTGTCCACTTAGGAAGCAACACTGATTGACAATAAATTTCACATGCTGTTGTGCAAATGGAATAGACAACAGGTGGAAATTATAGGCAATTAGCAAGACACCCCCAATAAAGGAGTGGTTCTGCAGGTGGGGACCACAGACCACTTCTCAGTTCCTATGCTTCCTGGCTGATGTTTTGGTCACTTTTGAATGCTGGCGGTGCTTTCACTCTAGTGGTAGCATGAGACAGAGTCTACAACCCACACAAGTGGCTCAGGTAGTGCAGCTCATCCAGGATGGCACATCAATGCGAGCTGTGGCAAGAAGGTTTGCTGTGTCTGTCAGCGTAGTGTCCAGAGCATGGAGGCGCTACCAGGAGACAGGCCAGTACATCAGGAGACGTGGAGGAGGCCGTAGGAGGGCAACAACCCAGCAGCAGGGCCGCTACCTCCGCCTTTGTGCATAGAGGAGCAGGAGGAGCACTGCCAGAGCCCTGCAAAATGACCTCCAGCAGGCCACAAATGTGCATGTGTCTGCTCAAACGGTCAGAAACAGACTCCATGAGGGTGGTATGAGGGCCCGACGTCCACAGGTGGGGGTTGTGCTTACAGCCCAACACCGTGCAGGACGTTTGGCATTTGCCAGAGAACACCAAGATTGGCAAATTCGCCACTGGCGCCCTGTGCTCTTCACAGATGAAAGCAGGTTCACACTGAGCACGTGACAGACGTGACAAAGTCTGGAGACGCCGTGGAGAACGTTCTGCTGCCTGCAACATCCTCCAGCATGACCGGTTTGGTGGTGGGTCAGTCATGGTGTGGGGTGGCATTTCTTTGGGGGGCCGCACAGCCCTCCATGTGCTCGCCAGAGGTAGCCTGACTGCCATTAGGTACCGAGATGAGATCCTCAGACCCCTTGTGAGACCATATGCTGGTGCGGTTGGCCCTGGGTTCCTCCTAATGCAAGACAATGCTAGACCTCATGTGGCTGGAGTGTGTCAGCATTTCCTGCAAGAGTAAGGCATTGATGCTATGGACTGGCCCAGACCTGAATCCAATTGAGCACATCTGGGACATCATGTCTCGCTCCATCCACCAACGCCACGTTGCACCACAGACTGTCCAGGAGTTGGCGGATGCTTTAGTCCAGGTCTGGGAGGACATCCCTCAGGAGACCATCTGCCACCTCATCAGGAGCATGCCCAGGCGTTGTAGGGAGGTCATACAGGCACGTGGAGGCCACCCACACTACTGAGCCTCATTTTGACTTGTTTTAAGGACATTACATCAAAGTTGGATCAGCCTGTAGTGTGGTTTTCCACTTTAATTTTGAGTGTGACTCCAAATCCAGACCTCCATGGGTTGATAAATTGGATTTCCATTGATTATTTTTGTGTGATTTTGTTGTCAGCACATTCAACTATGTAAAGAAAAAAGTATTTAATAAGATTATTTCTTTCATTCAGATCTAGGATGTGTTGTTTAAGTGTTCCCTTTATTTTTTTGAGCAGTATAGTTGTATGTTTGAGAAATTTGAATTATGAGATTTTTGTTGTTTTGAATTTGGCGCCCTACTATTTCACTGGCTGTTGGCGAGTGTGTCCCGCAGGTGGGACGCTAGCGTCCCACCTACCCCCGAGAGGTTAAGGTGTTGGCTTGACAATCACTGGACCTGGGTTCAAGTCCTGGTCGCGGCAACCCTCCTGAATTCGCTGCAATATACTTCCAAGGTTGGTTTCATTGACTCTGCCCCTAATTGACCTATATTTAGCTACAACTTCCAATTCCGTTTGAGAGGATCAGCTTCAGCAAATTGAGGTGTAGAATCACTCATCTACAAATAGTATTCCCTGCCAAATATTAGGTTTGGTGCGATAAAGATTTTCAGAGCTACGCACAACTAGACATTGATTGATTGGAGGAGACAGCTTGTGTCAATTACCGAACATTTCCTAGGATTTCCTACCTGCAGCAACACTAGTGGACAATGCAGTTTAAATCACAGTGCCTCAAAACTCCTGTCCCTACCTATACCACATGTTCCTCTACTGTACAGTCTGAACCTACACAGAACCCTGGATGGAGAGAAATTGTGGGGGGCCTTGCTCAAGGGCAGGATCAGAGACCAGCAGCCTTCCAGTTCCATTGCCATTTTTGAACCAAAAACCTTTCGGCTGCTGGCCCGCCTCTTCTAACCTCTAGACTACTGTACCTTATACCCCAACTGCCTCTACTGTTGGAGAGATAATACCCTAACCCAGGGATCAACAACTACATTCAGCTGCAGGCCAAATTCGGACGCTATTTGGGGAACCCTGCCCTAACTCTTACACTGTATTTCTACTGTCTGACACATACATTTTATCCCCCGAGTAAACTTATCCCTCTTCACTTCAACACAAATAACTCACAAACATAATACACAGGTAAATACACAGTCTGGGAGATGCAACTCCTATACTCCAGCTTTACTGTCAAGTACAGCACCTAACAAAGAATACCTCTATTGTCTGCTAGATACAAACCTACCAGATGCAACATAACAACAATACCATAATAACCATATGGAAATCAATAGCTATGTTAGCAGTAAGTAGCATATAGTGAGATGTACACACACAGTTCCAGTAGTCGGTGTCTTATCTAACAAGAATAAGTTTTCAAATGCTCTGATTTACCCCTACATCTGTCCCTGTCTGAATCTGTTCCTTCCATATCTGGCCCTGCTGTTACTGTGTGGATGCTGCTGCTGAGTGCAGTGCTGTGTCATGTCCCTGCATGGTGAGACTGGGGGAAGGGAAGTAAAGTACAAGAGAGGGAGGGAGGAGCTGCTCCACTCTGCCCTGAGAAAACACACCGCCACTGGGCAGTGAGATGAGGCTGGGGAGAGAGTGGGGGAAGGGGATGTGGGTATGGGGTTAGTGAGGGGAAGGGGGAATATGGAGCTGGGGGTCAGGTAGGGGGAAGGGGATGTTTGTGGGGTTAAGTAGGGTAAGTGTTGTGGATGGGGGGTCTGGGGGTGAAGGCTAGGGTGCTGGAGCTGGAACTAGGACTGGGGATCACAGATAGACAGACACAGACAGACATGACCCAGCTCTACCGCTCTAATCCGTCTGTCTGTCTGCTTCCCACATGGCATTATAGAAGGTATCTATTATCCCTTCTTTACCAGCCTCTCTGTAACTCTTACATCTCCTCCCCTCCCTAGTGTCTCGCATAATCCTCACCCTCCCCGTCTCTCCTCTGCCACCTCCACTCTACCTTGTCCTCCTTCCCCTCTCTCATTTTCCCCTCACCCCCTTACCTGTTTCAGGCAGGCCTGTCTGCTCTGCTCCAAGCTCCGGATGTCTTTCTTTGGGGACAGATCTGTGAGAGCTCTCCCCCGGCATGGCTGTCTCTGGATCTCTTTGGCTCTGATGCAACAATAACTCCACACCACCCAGCAGCCAAGGTGAACAGAGAGAGAGTGCGCAGTAGAGGAAGGGGCAGAGAGAGAGAGAGAGAAAGAGGGTGAATGCTCAGCGTGCCTCTCTCTGTGGTGCAGCAGAGCAGTGATGATGCTATGAGTGAGAGTGTGTGTGGGTCTCGCGATGCTGCTAGTGTGTGTGTGTGTGTGTGTGTGTGTGTGTGTGTGTGTGTGTGTGTGTGTGTGTGTGTGTGTGGGCGCATATGTTTGTGTGGAATCTGAGAGTGAGCTGCAGTATTCTCTCTCATTCCCTGGCTGAGCAGCACCCCCTCCCCTCCCTCTTTCCTTTCCATCCCTCTCTCCTTCCCATCCCTCTCTCCCTCCCTCCCTCCCTCCCTCTCTCCCTGGTGATGACTTGATACTCAGCGATGATGTCAGCAGATTTCTGCTGCTGTCTGAGTGCTGCCCCCATCCTTACAGGAAGGTACTGCAGAGACAGAGGGCTGGAGAGAGGGTGTGCGGAGAAGACGGGCTATTGCAGAAAAAGTGATGGAGGAAATAACGGTAGTGAAAGGGAGCTTGAAGGAGAGAGTTACAAAGAAAGAAAAGAGAGGGAGACTTTCAGTCTCCTCCTCCCCCCTTTCCATTTGTTCCCCCCAAATCCCACAGATCACTGGCAGTCTCCATGGCAACCCCACGCTTCCCACGCTGGGTGCGTGAGTATGTGTGTATCAGGGGGTTTCTGCCTCTGCTCTGCCAGCTCAACAGAATCCCGTCTCCTCTCTCTGTCAATTCTAGCCCGGCTGGCATTCATACATCAGCGGTAATATCCTCCTCTCTCATCTGCTTACTCATATTTCCCTGCTCCTCGCTCACCTGAGGTCAGCAACACAGGGAAACACACTCCCCTCAGACAGGACCTGGTCTCTATGACAACAGTCAATACTGGGACTGCTGGCTGGCTGGGCTCAGCGGTGATGATCAACCAACCAATCAATGGAGTTACTTAGCAGCGAACTCTCTATACCGCAACATGAGCTCAACACTCATGGGGCCAGAGTTCATAAGGAACCATCTGAGCCTTTTTCATAATAACATATTTACGTTATTTACATATATGTTGGAACTGCTAGATAAATATAATATGTAGATCAGTCATGATTCTCTCATGTCAATTCTACAGCTAATTACTGTCATGTGTTACATTCTAGGCAGTGGTGTAAAGTACTTAAGTAAAAATACTGCTCTTAAACGCTAGTAAAACTAAATGCATGCTCTTCAACCGATCGCTGCCGCACCCACCTGCCCGACTAGCATCACTACTCTGGACGGTTCTGACTTAGAATATGTGGACAACTACAAATACCTAGGTGTCTGGCTAGACTGTAAACTCTCCTTCCAGACTCATACTAAGCATCTCCAATCCAAAATAATATCTAGAATCGGCTTCCTATTTTGCAACAAAGCCTCCTTCACTCACGCTGCCAAAAATACCCTCGTAAAACTGACTATCCTACTGATCCTCGACTTCGGCAATGTCATTTACAAAATAGCCTCCAACACTCTACTCAGCAAACTGGATGCAGTCTATCACAGTGCCCTCCGTTTTGTCACCACTACATATTCGTCGCCAGATCCACTGGCTCCAGGTCATCCAGGTCATCTATAAGTCTTTGTTATGGTGACCAGCTCACTGGTCACCATAACAACACCCACCCGTAGCACACGCTCCAGCAGGTATATCTCACTGGTCATCCCCAAAGCCAACACCTCATTTGGTCGCCTTTCCTTCCAGTTCTCTGCTGCCAATGACTGGAACGAATTGCAAAAATCGCTGAAGTTGGAGTTATATCTCCCTCATTAACTTTAAGCATCAGCTATCCGAGCAGCTTACCGATCGTTGCAGCTGTACATAGCCCATCTGTAAATAGCCCATCTGTAACTAGCCCATACAACTACCTACCTCATCCCCATATTGTTTTAATTTACCTTTTTGCTCACCAGTATTTCTACTTACACATCATCATCTGCACATCTATCACTCCAGTGTTAATTTGCAAAATTGTAATTACTTCGCTACTATGGCCTATTTATTGCCTTACCTCCTTAAAAGACAGGAAAACCGTCCAATTCACACACTTATCAAGATAACATCCCTGGTCATCCCTACTGCCTCTGATCTGGCAGACTCACTAAACACACATGCTTTGTTTGTAAATAATGTCTTAGTGTTGGAATGTGCCCCTGGCTATCCGTAAATTAAAATGTTGCCATTTGGTTAGCTTAATATACATTTGAAATGATTTATACTCTTACTAATATTTTTGTAATTTTTATATAACCTTTATTTAACTAGGCAAGTCAGTTAAGAACAAATTCTTATTTACAATGACGGCCTAGTGGGTTAACTGCCTTGTTCAGGGGCAGAACGACATATTTTTACCTTGTCAGCTCAGGGATTCAACCCAGAAACCTTTCGGTTACTGGCCCAACGTTCTAACCACTAGGCTACCTGCCGCCCCATTACATGTACTATTGATACTTAAGTATATTTAAAACAAAATACTTTTAGACATTAACTCAATTAGTATTTTACTGGGTGACTTTCAACTTTAGTCATTTTCTATTAGGGTATCTTTACTTTTACTCAAGTATGACAATTGGGTACTTTTTCCTCCACTGATTCTAGGTGAAACAATACATGTAAACAGAATCTTAAACATCCTGCTTTATCATTATAGCTGTCAGTACACGTTTCAAATCAGCGCTTAGCAACAACATACAGTGCCTTCAAAAAGTATTCACACCCATCAACTTTTTGCACATTTTGTTGTGTTACATTGAGATTTTGTGTCACTGACCTACACACAATACCCCATAATGTCAAAGTAGAATTATGTTTTTTGACATTTTTACAAATTAATCAAAAATGAAAAGCTAAAATGTATTGAGTCAATAAATTGTCAACCACTTTGTTATGGCAAGCCTAAATAAGTTCAGGAGTAAAAATGTGCTTAACAAGTCACACAATAAGTTACATGGACATGATATTTGAATGACTACCTCATCTTTGTACCCCACTCATACAATTATCTGTAAGGTCTGTCATGGAAATTAATTCTGAGAGAAACTTTGTCATTTCTTCAAACAATCATCTTTATTTAATATTGATTAATTATTGCAATAATGAAACTGGTCGGCCGAGAGCCTAACCTGTACAGAAATGCTGAGCTCTTTATATAGCTCACACTAACAATGCTTAGTCATGGCTGGTTCCACCCCTCCCATGCAGACCAAGGCTCCAGGCTCTCTCTATCTTGGTTACACCCACCACATCTTGTCTATGTAATGCAGTCTAACTCATTTGTCAGCTCAAGCCATCTCTAGTGACCACACGCCCAGATTAGCTGCAGGGGACTAGAGTGGAGACCATAAAAACACAGCATTATCAGGACAGAAATGTCATACTATTAATTAAATATTAATTGCTAACTATTAATATCAAACAGATCAGGTAAATACGTAATTTTTCTATCACAGGTCCCACAGGTCCCACAGTCGAGTGAATTTCAAACACATATTCAACCACAAAGACTAGGGAGGTTATCAAATGTCTCGCAAAAAAGGGCACCCATTGGTAGACGGGTAAAAAAAGCAGACATTGAATATCCCTTTGAGCATGGTAAAGTTATTACACTTTGGATGGTGTATCGATATACAGAGTCACCACAAAGATACAGGTGTCCTACCTAACTCAGTTGCCGGAGAGGAAGGAAACCGTTCAGGGATTTCACCATGAGGCCAATTGTGACTTTAAAACAGTTAGAGTTTAATGGCTGTGATAGGAGAAAAATGAGGATGGATCAACAACATTGTAGTTACTCCACAATACTAACCTAAATGACAAAGAATTTAACAAAAAAAATCCAAAACATGCATCCTGTTTACAATAAAGGCTCTAAAGTAAACATCAGAAAATGGGGCAAAGAAATAAACATTATGTCCTGAATACAAAGCGTTATGTTAGTGGCTAATCCAACAACACATCACTGAGTACCATTCTTCATATTTTCAAGCATGGTGGTGGCTGCATCTAGCCATACATGATGTCTTCGTAAGGTGGTTTGAAGCCAGATACAAATCTGATTCCTGGCCATGTGACTTGTGTCTGAATGTCAAATCTGATTTATTTGCTCTCAAGGTGGCTTTTTAGACTGTTATTTTGCATATCTTGTTGCTAGCTACTCTGTTGACAGTTTGACAGGAACACGTGGTAGCTAATTAGCTTGTTAATTGTTTACAAACGAGTGAATGTGCTAATGCTAAAGAGCTATCCAGCTAGCTAGTGGAGTGCCTTGGCTAGCCAAAAAGGTCTAATTTCAAAAGTTGGATAATATTATCCTTTGAGGCTTTAAAAGTGCTCTTATACTTGGATTTGTAATATTCAAATCAACTGGAAAATAGTCAATTGCAAGCATTGTCACCTTAGCTTGCTACATAACTTCTGCATGATAGGAAGCATGAGCACAACCACCAATCAGCTTACACTACCGTGCACACACCCGCCATTACTATGGCAACTAGTGTAGCCATGTCATCAAACGACTGCTGTCTGAACACACACAAATACGATTTGGTCACTTGTAACTTGCTGTTTGGACAGTCTGTATCCCAAAACTGATTTGAGCATTAAGACCTGCAGTATAAACAAGGCTTTAGAGACTTACCCAGAAGGACTCGATGCCAAAGGTGCTTCTACAAAGTATTGACTCTGGGGTGTGGATACTTAAGTAAATGAGACATACATTTATTTACATGTTTTCACTTTGTCATTATGGGGTAGTGTGTGTAGATGGGTAAACATGTTTTGATTGAATTCAGGCTGTAACAAAATGTAAATTAAGGGGTATGAATACTTTCTGAAGGCACTGTACGGCACAGACAACAACAGCTGTGTGAGCCGATCCCTCTTGGATACATTCAGCACCCCCCACAACACACACCGCTGACCCATGACGTTTGATAATAAATACATATTAGCTGTAACTTGTGAAGAGAAGCATCCTCAGGCTGAATACCACACCTCCATCAGGATGCCAATGATACCATTGAAGCTCATCCAACCCAATGTCCTCTCTAAACACACTGTGAGCGAAGTCAAGACCTACCAGAGCCATAGATAATGGGCTTGTTCCACATTGCAGGTGGATGATGTCTGACTGATCTACAAATAACCTTGCATCATAAATAACGACTTATTATTTGTAGATCAGTCAGTCACAATTGACCCACAATGGATCACAGATTTGATACTCTCATATACAGCCAATGTTATAGTCATGGAACATTGGTGCCAACATGGAAGACAGTGTGTGGAACATGTATATCAAAACTAAAACGTAAAATAATTTATTCAATCAAATCACTCAAAGCTCATATTGATAATTTAATTAGATCACTATTCACAGGTGATACACAGCTTTTAACATTCATTGGGGCATTGATTCTATGATGCTGCTCTCTATTCTCTTTGAGTGTCACTTAGGGACACATCCTTAGCAACAGAGGTCTTTCTTTCCTTGCTTTCTGCTGTAGGGCCCTCTTTCTCCCTCTGTTTGCTCTCTTCAGCATACAGAACTCTCAGGGGCCGTCTCCATGGTAACAAGGAAAGCCCCACGCATCGGCAAGGCATCCAAAGATAAAACGCCAAAAGAGATTTTCCACCAAGCGGCTTGTTTTAGAGTGGGTTGATTAGTGTGTGTGTGTGGTTGCTGTTCAGAGTTGTTTGAGACCAGATTGGTTCTGGTGAGCCGTCCTTGGCATCCTGGCTCTCCTCTTTCCAGTCCAGTTGAGTCTAGAACTGAACCAGACTTCTGCAGTTTGGCCTAGTTCACTTCGCCATTTCCTCAGCAATGGCCTTCCCCATCTTATCCTTCACATACGCCCCTTTCTGCCAATCAGACTTCAGCTCCAGCCACTCATAGTATGGCACCTAGAGAGGGACAGAAAGTACAGATTCAGGGGTTTGTCTATCAATAATACCCTTTACCTTGCAATACTATAGCTGACATACACCCAGTAGTGTTTTTATGCAAATCAGGTTTGGAGACAATCTAGAGGGTTCTCTCATTTGGGCAAAAGTCCATCCTCAGTCTTCTGTCCTCCGTCCCCCAGAAACCAATAAGTGGTCGAGGAGTGTGTCAATTCATTAGTAGGAAGAGTGTCCTACCCTCCTCAATAGCCACCTTTCATTGAGGATACTCATGTGTATCCTACCGCGGAAAAGTTTTCAAATCTGACACATACTTAAAAATTTTTTTTTTAAAACAGCTTTTGTTTCGTCTGTAGAGAAAAACATGCACGTTTAAAAACGATACGATAGGGCCTCCCGAGTTGCGCAGCATTCTAAGGTACTGCATCGCAGTGCTTGAGGCATTACTACAGACCCGGGTTCGATCCCAGGCTGTGTTACAACCGGCCGCGACCGGAGAGAATGTCAAGAGTGTGCAAAGCTGTCATCAAGAAAAGGGTGGCTACTTAAATATATTTTAATCTGTTTAACACTTTTTTGGTTACTACATGATTCCATGTGTGTTATTTCATAGTTGATGTCTTCACTATTATTCTACAATGTAGAAAATAGTCAAAAGAAAAACCCTAGAATGAGTAGGTGTCCAAACTATATATCTATATATATAAAAAAAAAAAAAAAAAAAAAAAATGATATGCTACTTATTCTTTTATATATAAAAAGTCTTGCACAACTCCTTACACATTTATTTTGGGATCCACCACTGTAAACGTCATTTGCCTAATGACGTGCAAGTGGAGAAGGACAGTCTCATCAGTTTACTAGTTTACCCAGCATGCACCACAGTGTTCTCAGGCTAACGCAATTGGCCTAGATGAGAGAGAGCGGTAAGATTGGCTAACGCGATTGTCCTGGATGAGAGCGAGAGAGAGAGAGCTGGGATTGGCTAAGGAGCTTGGCCTAGATGAGAGAGCTGCTGCTGCTATCCTCCAGGCTCCTGACTGACTATCAGGCCTTTTTATAACTGGCATCCTTCAGGGACAGACCAACCTGGCCCTGCATGATGCAGCATTACATCGCTTTCTATAGCATTAGCTAGCCAACTTTAGCATCATACGGTACACCGCTAGCCAGCGTTAGCCACTAGAGTTAATTTCTTGAGAAAAACTGTCCTAAAGTTGGAAACAAACATCATTATGTCGTCACCCAGAGTCCCATTATTCTATTTTCCAAGCTATATTCACAATATTTTATACGAGTGTACAAAACATTAAGAACACCTCTTTCCATGACAGACTGACCAGATGAAAGCTGTGACCCCCTATTGATGTCACTTGTTAAATCCACTTCAAATCAGTGCAGATGATGGGGTGGAGACAGGTTAAAGAAAGATTTTTAAGCTTTGAAACATGGATTGTGTATGTGTGCAAAATATTTAAGTCTCTTTGAACGGGTTATGGTAGTGGGTGCCAGGTGCACCAATTTGTGCGTCAAGAACTGCTGGGTTTTTCCACACTCAACAGTCTCCCGTGAGTACTCCCTGACAAAGGCCATGCAGCCGAAACGCGTCAGAGTTTTTAAACTTTGTTTCCATTGAACATGCCATACAAATAAAGGCATTTTAATTAATTATATGAAGAGTGCCTTGGTCCTCCTTTTTGTTTCCTGTGAGTATCAAGAATGGTCAGCACCCAAAGTGGAGGTGGTGTGTATCTCCCGCCTGGATTACTGCAACTCGCTGTTGGCTGGGCTCCCTGCCTGTGCCATTAAACCCCTACAACTCATCCAGAACGCCGCAGCCCGTCTGGTGTTCAACCTTCCCAAGTTCTCTCACGTCACCCCGCTCCTCCGCTCTCTCCACTGGCTTCCAGTTGAAGCTCGCATCCGCTACAAGACCATGGTGCTTGCCTACGGAGCTGTGAGGGGAACGGCACCTCCGTACCTTCAGGCTCTGATCAGTCCCTACACCCAAACAAGGGCACTGCGTTCATCCACCTCTGGCCTGCTCGCCTCCCTACCTCTGAGGAAGCACAGTTCCCGCTCAGCCCAGTCAAAACTGTTCGCTGCTCTGGCACCCCAATGGTGGAACAAGCTCCCTCACGACGCCAGGACAGCGGAGTCAATCACCACCTTCCGGAGACACCTGAAACCCCACCTCTTTAAGGAATACCTGGGATAGGATAAAGTAATCCTTCTAACCCCCCCTTAAAAGATTTAGATGCACTATTGTAAAGTGGTTGTTCCACTGGATATTATAAGGTGAATGCACCAATTTGTAAGTCGCTCTGGATAAGAGCGTCTGCTAAATGACTTAAATGTAAATGTGTATGCTGTGGTTAGGGTTTGTGTGTGCAATGGACAGTGACTGTCGTAATGACTGCCAGACTCTCTCTTTCAGTCCACCGCCCCCTCTCCTAGTCATCCCTCCATACCTCTACAAGGATAAAGCCAGCCAGTTTGAGGTGCCGTCTCATCATGGTGAATCGTCCCAGCAGATCTTTACTCCTGGAGCCATAGTTAGGAAACTCCCAGGTCAGGAATGCTAACCTGCAAAGAGAAGGACTGTCAGAACACATGCACACACACCCACCAACACAGACAACCTTCTTCTCTCACCTGCATGCCCCCTCAGGTAAGGACTTGGCTCCGCCTCCTCCAGGCAGGTGAGGGGCCGTCAGGGTCACCAGGTCCATTGGCTTAATGTCACTGTCCACCACCAGCTCTCCATCTTATTGGACACAACACATCAGTCACCTGTTGTTCCAGGCTTAAAGTGTTTGTGTGCGCGTGTATTCACCTATGGTCCAGCCATATATAGTGTTGACCCCGGTACGTAGGGCCTCTGCTTTCCCCCCCACCAGATTATCCAGGGCCCCCTTTAGTCCAGTCTGTAGAGGGGAGAGGGGGGAGTCCCGGCCCAGGGTGGAGGGAAGCAACATGGCCTCTGTAGGCAGGGTGGAGGACAGAGACTCTGGGTGTTCTAACTTGAGGGTAGCAATGATGTGGAGGAGCTTCAGGCGATAGTTCTCCACTCGAGTTTGACTGCCTTCTGTAAAACAGCAATATAGCAACGCAACATAAAATCATCAGAATCACCCAAGTCTGTACAGCTGAGAAAGTACAGGGCTATTAACACAGAACATCAGTGGATCGATCCTCTGCTGCCATCTCCTGGGGTGGACCAGTACTAGTGTGTGTGTGTGTTTACCTGAGAGTTTGGCAACATGTGTGTGTTGAGTGAGGGCCGTAATGTGCTGGGGCTTGGCCTGCTGTAACACACACAGAGACCACACCACGTCTGTCTGCAGGAACGCCTCCAGGCTCGGGAGAACACCCTCCAGGGCAGAGTGGACCTACATACACACAGAAGGAGACAGATGATAAACACTGACTACATTCTGGGAAGGTATTCTAGCCAAAAGCCTCTTCCCCTCATCAGCCAAAGTTGATAGAAATGTAATGAGCAACACTGACATGACTGAGAACCCCGTCTGTTCTACACATCATTTATCCTTGAGTATGCAGGCAGCATCACATCCAGCCGTGATTGGGAGTCCCATAGGGCAGCGCACAATTGGCCCAGCGTCGTCTGGGTTTGGCCGGGGTAGGTTGTCATTGTAAATAAGAATTTGTTCATAACTGACTTGCCTAGTTAAATAAAGGTTACAAAATAAATAAATAAACAGCATAAGGTAAATAAACAAACAAATTGCTACTCATTGTTTACCTTCTTGTAGAACTCCTCCCCCTTGCTGGGCTGGAAGTTCAGCCTGGCCAATGACATGAGCAGGTTACAAAGCTGCAGTGTGCTGTACTTCTGACTGTTCACGCTGTAGTGCTGAATATTTTTTTTTATCAAACAAAGGAAGAAAATAAGAGAGGATGAGTTAAGCAACATTGGTTATGGAGATGATGCTATCAGTTTAAGATGTGTTTAGCGGTGTCTGAGTGTGTGCAGACCTCAGCGAATGCCTCAAACAATGGGAGATGGAGCCACTTGAGGAAGGCTAGTGATTTGGCGCAGCGAGTGACATCGGCAGAACTAATCTCTGGCATTCTGGGTAACAACTCGGCTGCCAATCGCTGGAAGACCTGGGAGTGGTGGAAATTCAACTTCCCTGGGAGAGAGAGAGAGAGAGAGAATTTAAAGCCCCCATGCAGTCTTTGTAATTTTATTTTGAAATTATCACAGTCTAATAAATCACTGTTCAATGAATGAAAATATTTTTTATAATTTATTTCCCTGAACCTCCTTTGGCACTTGAAATGATGTCTGATTGTGTGAGCATTAGAAGGATGGTAGGATGGTCTAGAGCCCACCACTTACCCAGATGAACAATCATTGGTCTATTATAATCAGATCATGATGTGGGCCAAAAGTTCCATCCCACCAGAACAGGCTGAAATTCCAGGGGCCTCATTCATCAAACGTGTGTACATTTTTCTCTCAATTCTGGCGTACTTGGAGATTCTAGGATATGCATGTACGTCAAATTATTTGGATTTAGCAAACTGTCACAGTCAAGCAACATATACACGTTTTCATTCATATATATAAAATCATTGAACACATATAATGGCGCCCGAGAGGATGGGTGTGTTTTACGGTCTCCTAACCAACTGGGGTATTTTGCTAGTAACTTATTTTTAACATAAAGTCACTGCTACTGTCCCTTATGACCGAAAAGAGCTTCTGGACATCAGAACAGTGATTACTCACCTCGAACTGGACAAATATTTTTTCTTTAAATGAGTCCGACCTGAAGGATATACTGCTTCTCCGAGACCATCTCCGAGGTCATTCGCGTGAAGCAAAGACGGAAATACAGTGGGCAAAGGTCGGGGTGCCTTGTTGATTTACTAACTCGCCTACGAATCCTCACACAAGCATCAAATCAAAGTTTGTCACGTGCGAGGCCCTAACCAACAGTGTGATTTTTAAGTAAAAAAAAAAAATTGGTATTAGGTGAACAATAGATAAGTAAAGAAACAAAAACAGTAAAAAGGACAGTGAAAAATAACAGTAGCGAGGCTATATACAGGCACCGGTTAGTCAGGCTAATTGAGGTAGTATGTACATGTAGGTATGGTTAAAGTGACTATGCATATATGATGAACAGAGAGTAGCAGTAGCGAAAAAGAGGGGTTGGCAGGTGGTGGGACACAATGCAGATAGTCCGGGTAGCCAATGTGCAGGGGCACCGGATAATCAGGCTAATTGAGGTAGTATGTACATGAATGTATAAAGTGACTATGCATATATGATAAACAGAGAGTAGCAGCAGCATAAAAGAGGGGTTTGGGGGGGGGGGGGGGGGGGGGGGGAAGAGAATGATTACTTGTTCAGGAATTCTTATGGCTTGGGGGTAAACATTTTTTAAAAGCCTTTTTGTGCTAGACTTGGCGCTCCAGTACCACTTGCCATACGGGAGCAGAGAGAACATTCTATGACCGGGGTGTCTGGGGTCTTCTAAAAAAAATGTAGGGCCTTCCTGACACCACCTAGTGTAGAGGTCCTGGATGGCAGGCAGCTTAGTCCCAGTGATGTACTGGGCCGTACGCACTACCCTCTGTAGTGCCTTGCGGTCGGAGGCCGAGCAGTTGCAGTACCAGGCAGTGATGCAACCAGTCAGGATGCTCTTGATGGAGCAGCTGTAGAACCAATGCCAAATATTGTCAGTCTCCTGAGGGGGAAATAGGCTTTGTTGTGCCATCTTCATGACTGTCTTGGTGTGTTTGGACCATGATAGTTTGTTGGTGATGTGGACACCAAGGAACTTGAAGCTCTCAACCTGCTCCACTACAGCCCTGTCGATGAGAATGGGGGAGTGCTCTGTCCTCGTTTTTCCTGTAGTCCACAATCATCTCCTTTGTCTTGATTATGTTGAGGGATAGGTTGTTATTCTGGCACCAATCGGCCAGGTTTCTGACTTCCTCCCAGTAGGCTGTCTCGTCGTTGTGGCCTACCACTGTTGTGTCATCGGCAAACTTAATGATGGTGTTGGAGACATGCCTGGCCACGCAGTCGTGGGTGAACAGGGAGTACATGAGGGGACAGAGCACACATCCCTGAGGGGCTCCAGTGATGAGGATCAGCGTGGCAGATGTGTTGCTACCTACCCTCACCACCTGGGGGCGGCCCGTTAGGAAGTTCAGGTGTTTAGTCCCAGGATCCTTAGCTTAGTGATGAGCTTTGAGGGAACTATGGTGTTGAACGCTGAGCTGTAGTCAATGAATAGCCTTCTCACGTAGGTGTTCCTTTTGTCCAGGTGGGAAAGGGCAGTGTGGAGTGCAATAGACACTGCATCATCTGTGGATCTGTTTTGGCGGTATGCAAATTGTAGTGGGTCTAGGGTTTCTGGGATAATGGTGTTAATGTGAGCCATTACCAGCCTTTCAAAACACTTCATGGCTACGGACGTGAGTGCTACAGGTCTGTAGTCATTTAGGCAGGTTGCCTTAGGGTTCTTGGGCACAGGGACTATGGTGGTCTGCTTGAAACATGTTGGTATTACAGATTTAGTCAGGGACATGTTGAAAATGTCAGTGAAGACACCGGCCAGTTGGTCAGCACATGACCGGAGCACACATCCTGGTAATCTGTCTGGCCCTGCGGCCTTGTGAATGTTGACCTGTTTAAAGGTCTTACTTACATTGGCTACGGAGAGCGTGATCACACAGTCGTCCGGAACAGCTGATGCTCTCATGCATGCCTCAGTGTTGCTTGCATCGAAGCGAGCATGGAAGTGATTTAGCTTGCGGCTGTGCTTCCCTTTGTAATCTGTAATAGTTTGCAAGCCCCGCCACATAAGACGAGCGTCGGAGCCGGTGTAGTACAATTCAGTCTTAGCCCTGTATTGGCGCTTTGCCTGTTTGATGGTTCGTCAGAGGGCATAGCAGCATTTCTTATAAGCTTCCGGGTTAGAGTCCCGCACCTTGAAAGCGGCAGCTCTACCCTTTAGCTCAGTGCAAATGTTGCCTGTAATCTATGGCTTCTGGTTGGGGTATGTACGTATAGTCACTGTGGGGACGACGTCCTAGATGCACTTACTGATAAAGCCAGTGACTGATGTGGTTGTACTTCAATGCCATTGGAAGAATCCTGGAACATGTTCCAGTCTGTGTTAGCAAAACAGTCCTGTAGTTTAGCATCTGCTTCATCTGACCACTTTTTTTTTTTTTTTTTTTTTTTTTTTTTTAAATAGACCGATACACTGGTGCTTCCTGCTTTAATTTTTTCTTGTAAGCAGTAAGCAGGAATCAGGAGGATAGAATTGTGGTCAGATTTACCAGAGGGAGAGGGAGAGCTTTGTATGCATCTCTGTGTGTGGAATACAGGTGATCTATAATTTTTTCCCCTCTGGTTGCATTTAACATGTTGATAGAAATTATGTAAAACTGATTTAAGTTTCCCTGCATTAAAATCCCCAGCCACTAGGAGCACCACCTCTTTGTGAGCAGTTTCCTGTTCGCTTATTTCCTTATACAGCTGACAGTGCAGTCTTAGTGCCAGCATCCATCTGTGTTGGTAAATAAACAGCCACAAAAAGTATGGATGAAAACTCTTGGCAAGTAGTGTGGCAAACCTAAATCTGTTTTACCTAATATCTACCAGCATGTCACAAAAAAAACATACAAAGCTCTCCCTAGCAAACCATTTGGCAAATCTGACCATAATTCTATCCTCCTGATTCCTGCTTACAAAAAAAACTAAAGTACCAGTGACTCGCTCAATACGGAAGTGGTCAGATGACGCGGATGCTACAGGACTGTTTTGCTAGCAGACTGGAATATGTTCTGTGATTCATCCAATGACATTGAGGAGCATACTACCTCAGTCACCGGCTAAATCAATAAGTGCATTGACGACGTCATCCCCAGTGACATACATTTATTAATATTTTATTTATTTAAACTTTAATCGAACCAGGGTGTCTGTAGTGATGCCTCAAGCACTGAGATGCAGTGCCTTATACCGTGCGCCACTCGGGAGCCCGACCAGAAGCCATGGGTTACTGGCAACATCCGCACTGAGCTAAAGGCTAGAGCTGCCGTTTTCAAGGAGCAGGACACTAATCCAGGCGCTTATAAGATATCCTGCAACTCTTCCCTCTTCCCCTCTAAAATCTGACATTTTCCCCACAATTATTTTTATATTTTCCCAAATTATGTTCCGTTTAATTTTTCACTCTTAAAATTACAATTGTTCATAAAGAACCAACGAAATTGGATGTTCAGAATCCATGTCAATGCTTAAATTACATCAGAAGAAATTTGCAGTGAAGCACGTGAAAATAGCATGTACTTTCAGAATTGTTTGCCGAGCTACTCATGTGTGAACCACTAGAAGTTGTGTGCACGCATGGTTTGAGATTTGCGTGGAGACGCACACACTTTCCCATCAAGTTCAAAATGGATAAATACCAACCTTTGTGGTAAAACTGGCACACGCAAGGTTAAATACTTTTTTTGTGCACGCACCTTGATAAATGAGGCCACAGGCATTTTTTTCAAACAGCTCTTACACAAAAAGGGCATTTCATCATTTTCACAATTACAGAGTGTTATTTCAACCTCAGTGTGAAAATATTAATATACTTACCCCCTTTAAATCTGTTGCAAAACTGAAAAATTCACAGCTGAAATATCAGATGACCGCAGGTAGTTTGATGTTAGGAAGATTGTTAAAGGAGGAGGATAACACCGGTACCAGCATTCAACCCTGTGGCACATCCTTTTACATCTCCAGATTATGTGTGTGTGTGTATATATATATTACTGCGCAATTAAGACATTTGGGTTATTGTTCGGTTTTTAAACAACTTATCGACCTACATAGATTCAATTATTTGAATTCCATTACTTTCAAAAAATTCTGTGAAACTCAATGCGTACAGTGTCACTAGCGGGAAAAAAACAGTATGCCTTGTTTACTTTGAAGAACTACCCAATAGTGATTGTCAGACAGCATAGGCAGCAGCTCTATGGAGATGAAATGACTTGAAATAACAGTCATAAAATAAAACAAATGTAATATCCACAACAAGAGAAATATTTTAGTCAAGTGTATGTACCATATGCGTAGGCGAGGTCCAACAGTAGCGGTGTTGTAAGGTCTGTTGAGGGTTTCTGTAGGAGGTGGTAGGACAGAGCTCTGAGCAGAGGCACTGAACGGCGTCCCTGAGACACCAGAGACACACACACCCTGCGGATATCCTCCGCCCCAAACCCTTCAGCTAGCTCTAACGCCTGGGGTGGGAACAGAGAGAAACGAAAAGGAGCGTTGGGTTGAGAGATTTGTTGATGGTGGCAGTTAGTTACATATTTGGATAGTGAAGCAACTATATATTTTTTTTAATGGCTATATAGTCCAGCATTTCAGATTTTGAGATATGAGCCATTTTTCATATGAGCCAACAGTACAGATACCTTGAGGTATTTTCATACATATGTTTTAGTGTTTAGAAATGAAAGCACTATGTATTTAGTCTGCCCATGTGAAGAAGTTTAGACAAATTTACTTATACAGTAGTGTATCAAAGCAGTCAAACGTTTAGCATTTGGTCCCATATTCCTTAAATGCAATGACTTCATCAAGCTTGTGACTCTACAAACTTGTTTGATGCATTTGTGGTTTGTTTTGCCCAATAGTAACTGAATGGTAATTTTCTGTCTGAGTGAGTAGATAAGATGTTTCTGAACACTACTAAATTCATCCTGATAATGACCTGAAGAACTGTAATATCCTATGTTTCTCGGAAACTGATTCCTGCTTACAAGCAAAAACTCAAACCGGAAGAACCAGTGACGTGCTTAATATGGAAGTGGTCCGATGAAGCTCATGCTAAGCTACAGGATTGTTTCACTAGCAGAGACTGGAATATGTTCCAGGACTCAGCCGATGAGGTAAACTCCATCGTCACTTCATTAATAAGTGCATTGATGACGTGGTCCCTAAAGTGACCGTACGTACATATCCCATGGATTACAGAAAACATCAGCACTGAGATAAAGGCTAGAGCTACTGTTTCAAGGAGCGGGAGACTAACCCGGATGCTTATAAGAAATCCCGCTACGCCTGCCGAACCATCAAACGCAAAGCGTGAATACAGCACTAAGATTGAATCCTATTACAACAGCTCTGAAGCTCGTCGGATGTGTCAGAGCTTGCAAACTATCACAGATTACAAAAGGTAAACCCAGCCGCGAGCTGCTCAGTGACGCGATCCTACCAGACAAGCTAAATGCCTTCTACGCTCGCTTCCAGGCAAGCAACACTGAACCATGCGTGAAAGCACCAGCTGTTCCAGATGACAGTGTGATCACGCTCACCATAGCCGATGTGATGAAGACCTTTAAAACAGGTTAACATTCACAAGGCCACAGGACCAGATGGAAGGGTTGAGCAGTATACAGATTCATGTCGTCATACCATCCTTTTCTCACCCTGGGATTTACGGTATTACCGGCTTAGTACACAACAGAGCAAGAAAAACGCAAAAATGCCCATTGGCATCCATTACCAGAATGCTAACAGAATTAGCACAAGTAATCAAGAATTTCCATGGAGGCTGCTAGCCAAATATGCTAACGAGCGCAAACTAAAATAAATGAATTGCAAAGACAGGCAATCCAGCTCAAAGTTATACATACAGTGCCTTCGGAAAGTATTCAGATGCCTTGAATTTTTCCACTGTTATGTTATTCTAAAATGTATTAAATCATATTTCAATCTACATACAATAAAAAAAGCAAAAACAGGTTGACATTTGATAATTTTAAATAAACTGAAATATCAAATCAAATTTTATTTGTCATATGCCCACGAATACAACAGGTGCAGACCTTACCGTGAAATGCTTACTTACAAGCCCTTAAATATCACATTTACATAAGTATTCAGACCATTTACTCAGTACTTTGTTGAAGCACCTTTGGCAGCGATTACAGCCTCGAGTCTTCTTGCGTATGACGCTACAAGGAGTTTCTCCGATTCTTCTCTGCAGATCCTCTCAAGCTCTGTCAGAGATGTTCGATTGGGTTCAAGTCCGGGTTCTGGCTGGGCCACTTAAGGACATTCAAAGACTTGTCACGAAGGCACTCCTGCATTGTGTTGGATGTGTGCTTAGGGTATTTGTCCTGTTGGAAGGTGAACCTTTGCCACAGTCTGAGGTCCTGAGCATGTTTTCATCAAGGATCTCTGTACTTTGCTCCGTTCATCTTTGCCTCGATCCTGACTAGTTTCCTAGTCCCTGCCGCTGAAAAACATCCCCACAGCGTGATGCTGCCACCACCGTAGGGATAGTACCAGGTTTCCTCCAGATGGGCCGCTGGGCATTCGGGCCAAAAAGTTCAATCTTAGTTTCATCAGACCAGAGAATCTTGTTTCTCATGGTCTGAGAGTCTTTAGGTGCCTTTTGGCAAACTCCAAGCGGGCTGTCATGTGCCTTTTACTGAGGAGTGACTTCCGTCTGGCCACTCTACCATAAAGGCCTGATTGGCGGAGTGCTGCAGAGATGTTTGTCCTTCTGGAAGGTTCTCCCATCTCCACAGAGGAACTCTAGAGTCAACAGTGAAGAGGCGACTCTGGGATGCTGGCCTTCTAGGCAGAGTTGCAAAGATAAAGACATCTCAGAGTGGCCAATAAAAATAAAAGATTAAGATGGGCGAAAGAATTGACACTGGACAGAACTCAACCAGAATCCCGGAGTCACCTCTTCACTCTGACGTTGAGACTGGTGTTTTGCAGGTACTATTTGATGAAGCTGCCAGTTGAAGTCACTGTTTCTCAAACTAGACACTAATATACATGTCCTCTTGCTCAGTTGTGCACCGGGGACTCCCACTCCTCTTTCTATTCTGGTTAAGGCCAGTTTGCGCTGTTCTGTGAAGGGAGTAGTACACAGCGTACCAGATCTTCATTTTCTTGCATGGAATAGCCTTAATTTCTCAGAACAAGAATAAACTGACGAGTTTCAGAAGAAAGTTCTTTGTTTCTGGACATTTTGAGCCTGTAAGCCAACCCACAAATACTGATGCTCGAGATACTCAACTAGTCTAAAGAAGGCCAGTTTCATAGCTTCTTTAAAATCAGAACAGTTGTCAGCTGTGCTAACATAATTGCAAAAGGGTTTTCTAATGATCAATTAGCCTTTAATAATGATAAACTTAGAGAACATAACTTGCCATTGGAACACAGGAGTGATGGTTGCTGATAATGGACCTCTGTACCCCTATGTAGATATTCCATTTTTAAAAGATCTGCCGTTTCCAGCTACAATAGTCATTTACAATATTAACAATGTCTACACTAATTCTGATCAATTTTATGTTATTTTTAATGAAAAAAAGTGCTTTTCTTTCAAAAACAAGGAATTTCTAAGTGTCCTCAAACTTTTGAAAGGTAGAGTGTATTTTCTATCCATTTTAGAATACTTTCTGAAGGCACTGTATATAGGTAGGAGCTACCGAAATGTCATTTTTGGTGAGTTTGGACATTTACAAGCGGATGTGAACGATAACTTTGTTCATTTGCAATGTCTTTGACACATGCTTGTCTGAAGGAAGAACAGTAACCTCTAACGTTAGCATTTTTTGAGGGGGTATGATTTTTGTGCCTCTAACCTCCTCACAATTCATTCATGATTATCCATAATCATTGTAGCATCCACATTAGAGGTCGACTGATTATGATTTCTCAACGCCGATACCGATTATTGGAGGACCAAAAAAAGACGCTACCGATTTAAAAAATAAAAATTAAATTTTTTTTAAAAAATGTATATATAAAAAAATTACAAATAAAAAACTTTTTTTTTTTTTTGGTAATAATGACAATTACACCAATACTGAATGAACACTTATTATAACTTAATATAATACATAAATACTATCAATTTAGCCTCAAATAAATAATGAAACATGTTCAATTTGGTTTAAATAATGCAAAAACAAAGTGTTGGAGAAGCTAACGTTTAAGTTCCTTGCTCAGAACATGAGAACATATGAAAGCTGGTGGTTCCTTTTAACATGAGTCTTCAATATTCCCAGGTAAGAAGTTTTAGGTTGTAGTTATTTTAGGACCATTTCTCTATACAATTTGTATTTCATATACCTTTGACTATTGGATGTTCTTATAGGCACTTTAGTATTGCCAGTGTAACAGTATAGCTTCCGTCCCTCCCCTCGCTCCTACCTGGGCTCAAACCAGTAACACATCGACAACAGCCACCCTCGAAGCAGCGTTACCCATGCAGAGCAAGGGGAACAACTACTCCAAGTCTCAGAGCGAGTGACGTTTGAAACGCTATTAGCGCGCACCCGGCTAACTAGCTAGCCATTTCACATCGGTTACACCAGCCTAATCTTGGGAGTTGATAGGCTTGAAGTCATAAACAGCGCAATGCTTGAAGCACAGCGAAGAGCTGCTGGCAAAACGCACGAAAGTACTGTTTGAATGAATGCTTACGAGCCTGCTGGTGCCTACTATCGCTCAGTCAGACTGCTCTATGAAATCATAGACTTAATTATAATATAATAAACACACAGAAATACGAGCCTTAGGTCATTAATATGGTCGAATCCGGAAACTATCATCTCGAAAACAAAACGTTTATTTTTTTCAGTGAAATACGGAACCGTTCCGTATTTTATCTAACGGGTGGCATCCTAAGTCTAAATATTCCTGTTACATTGCACAACCTTCAATGTTATGTCAAAATTCTGGCAAATTAGTTCGCAACGAGCCAGGCGGCCCTAACTGTTGCATATACCCTGATTCTGCATGCAATGAACGTAAGAGAACTGACACAATTTCACCTGGTTAATATTGCCTGCCAACCTGGATTTCTTTTAGCTAAATATGCAGGTTTAAAAATATATACTTCTGTGTATTGATTTTAAGAAAGGGATTGATGTTTATGGTTAGGTACAGTCGTGCAATGATTGTGATTTTTTCGCAAATGCGCTTTTGTTAAATCATCCCCCGTTTGGCGAAGTAGGCTGTCTTTGTTAGGAAGAAATAGTCTTCATAGTTCGCAACGAGCCAGGCGTCCCAAACTGCTGCATATACCCTGACTCTGTTGCAGAGGTGACACATTTTCCCTAGTTAAAAGAAACTCATGTTAGCAGGCAATATTAACTAAATATCCAGGTTTAAAAATATACTTGTGTATTGATTTTAAGAAAGACATTAATGTTTATGGTTAGGTACACGTTGGAACAACGACAGTCCTTTTTCGCGAATGCGCACCGATTATATGCAACGCAGGACAGGCTAGATAAACTAGTAATATCATCAACCATGTGTAGTTAACTAGTGATTATGATTGATTGTTTTTTATAAGATAAGTTTAATGCTAGCTAGCAACTTACCTTGGCTTCTTACTGCATTCGCGTAATAGGCAGGTTCCTCGTGGAGTGCAATGTAAAGCAGGTGGTTAGAGCGTTGGACTAGTTAACCATAAGGTTGCAAGATTGAATCCCCAAGCTGACAAGGTAAAAATCTGTCGTTCTGCCTCTGAACAAGGCAGTTAAACCACCGTTCCTAGGCCGTCATTGAAAATAAGAATGTGTTCTTATCTGACTTGCCTAGTTAAAAAATATTTTTAAAATAAAATCAAAATTATTTTTTAAATAAAATCGCCGGCCAAAAATACCGATTACCGATTGTTATGAAAACTTGAAATCGGCCCTAATTAAAAAAAATCGGCCATTCCGATTAATCGGTCGACCTCTAATCCACATGAATGTAGAAGTGTTCAGAAACATCCATTCTTACTTGTAATAAAAAAGTGACTCCAAAATGGCACAAGATATTATTCACCATTGAGTTCCTATTGGGCAAAAAACAACCAAAAACAAACCGCAAATGCATCCAACAAGGTTGTTGAGTCACAAGCTTGATATATTCTAGGGATGGGCATGAGTAATCGAGTACTCAAACGGACATAAAGTCTTGATCTTCTACCAAAGATTTTTTTTAAATCTAATACTGTAAAACTATATGATAGAATGTGCTTTGTGGCTGCCCGAACAGGCAAGTAACATTTTGGCCCAAATCTTTTTTGAAATGTTTTCTTGACAGTCAATTTGCTTTGACTCTAATGTTCCATTTGTACGTGCATTTGCAGAGCATAATAAAAAAGAAACCAAGCATCACACAGTTCTCTCCCAAAATTCCCTTTCCCCACCGTGTCTCATTCACTTTGTGTTCCGACCGCTCCCTACACACACGGGTGCTGAGTATGCACAAGCTCCAGTTAGGCCTACAGAAAAAAAAATCTCTATAAAAAATAAATCTAACTGATGGGATACACAAGCTACATTCCTTGCCAAAGGACGACAGTTTAATCACATATTCAAAATGGACTGGTTGATTGATGTTGGAAAATGTGTTTCAATAACGAGCTGCAGTTTTGGAATAATTGTGTCCCGTCTATTTTCTGCTGAGGCTACTTTGTGAACTGATAGTGCCATTTAGAATTGTTTAACCTGAGCCATAACCCCTCTAAACATAGACAGGTTCCACACTGAAAATACACAAAAACATTCGTTTGATAAAGTTAAAGAGCGGGCCTACTCACCAAACAGAACTGGTGGCCGTAATTCCTCACCATGCAGTGTTCAATGTGGAATTGTTAATCCAATTACAAAGAACAGGCAAAAAAAACTAAATAGAACATCTGTATATTGAAAAGACAGATTTAGAAAACATTTATTGAGCCGGCTTCAAATGATCACTGAGAATAGCTGTTCTTGATCCCAAGATGCACATCACTTCGCAAAGGCAACTTTTTTCATTTGGAAAAATATTCTATTCAATTTTATTCTGTTATCTTACATCATGTTTTTTTTTTTACTATAAAATACGTGTCTTGACTGTGATAAGGGCCCGGGAAATAATAGCATCTTTGTCTGCTAAATTAACAAAGCAAGCCTATGCCATTGCACAGAGATATGTTTCTACAAGTAAGCGCCACTGCTGAGGTTACTGCATTTTTGAAGATCGTGTTCCATGATATAATATAACTAGTTGATATTAAGGTTTCAATAAATGAATCTTAAAAGGTACTTGCTTTTTTATTGACTGAATACTGTGTATATGGAGCAATTTAGCAATTAGGATTTGTTATCTGTAATGGTTATGACAAATGTGGCATTGTCGAGCACTGTTGGCATAGGCCTATAGATAAATGCGCACATTTCTTTCCAGTGCGGTCCTTGTGTTCTAAAAATATATTTAGAAAAATTAATTTGAGTACTCAAAATTATGCGAGTATTCGAACAGTCAAAAAAATGTAAAATGCCCATCCCTAATCATTGCGTGCAACGAATATCGTGACAAATAGTACTACATTTGACTACTTTAATACACTAAGTAAATTTGTCCAAATACTAATACATTTTTTAAATGGAGGGACTAGATACATAAAGGTGCTTTCATTTCTAAACAGTAAAACAGTTATGTATGAAAATACCCTAAAATAAAAGATTCTTTACTGTCGCCTAATATGAAACATTCTGTCTCAAATCTAAAATGCTGGAGTATAGGGACAATTTAAATGTATTCACTGTCCAAATACATAGACAGTAGTGTATGTCTATTTGATAACTTAATAAGCGTAGTGTGGGGTTAGTAGTATACAGTGCCTTGCAAAAGTATTCAACCCCTTGGCGTTTTTCCTTTTTTGTTGCATTACAACCTGTAATTTAAATTTGGATTTCATGTAATGGACATACACAAAATAGTCCAAATTGGTGAAGAAGTGAAATGAAAAAATAAAAATGGTTTTTTTTAAAATCCTCAAAATATGCATGCATATGTATTCACCCTCGTTGCTATGAAGCCCCTAAATAAGATCTGGTGCAACCAATTACCTTCAGAAGTCACATAAAGAGTTATATAAAGTCCACCTGTGTGCAATCTAAATGTCACATGATCTCATATATATATATATATACACACACACACACCTGTTCTAAAGGCCCCAGAGTCTGCAACACCACTAAGCAAGGGGCACAACCAAGCAAGCAGCACCATGAAGACCAAGGAGCTCTCCAAACAGGTCAAGGACAAAGCTGTGGAGAAGTACAGATCAGGGTTGGGTTATAAAAAAATATCTGTAACTTCAATCATCCCACAGAGCACCATTGAATCCATTATTAAAAAAATGGAAAGAATATGGGACCACAACAAACCTGCCAAGAGAGGGCCACCCACCAAAACTCACAGACCAGGCAAGAAGGGAATTAATCAGAGAGGCAACAAAGAGACCAAAGATAACCCTGAAGGAGCTGCAAAGCGCCACAGCGGAGATTGGCGTATCTGTCCATAGGACCACTTTAAGCCGTACACTCCACAAAGCTGGGCTTTATGGAAGAGTGGCCAGAAAAAAAGCCATTACTTAAAGAAAAAACTAAGCAAACATGTTTGGTGTTCGCCAAAAGGCATGTGGAAGACTCCCCAAACATATGGAAGAAGGTACTCTGGTCAGATGAGACTAAAATTGAGCTTTTTGGCCATCAAGGAAAACACTATGTCTGGCGCAAACCCAATACCTCTCATCGACCCAAGAACACCATCCCCACAGTGAAGCATCGTGGTAGCAGCATCATCCTGTGGGGATGTTTTTCGTCAGCAGGGACTGGGAAACTGGTCAGAATTGAAGGAATGATAGACGGCGCTAAATACAGAGAAATTCTTGTGGAAACCCTTTTCAGTCTTGAGACTGGGACAGAGGTTCACCTTCCAGCAGGACAATGACCCTAAGCATCCCGCTAAAGCAACATTCAAGAGGTTTAAGGGGAACCATTTAAATGTCTTGGAATGTTCTAGTCAAAGCCCAGACCTCAATCCAATTGAGAATCTGTGGTATGACTTAAAGATTGCTGTACACCAGCGGAACCCATCCAACTTGAAGGAGCTGGAGCAGTTTTGCCTTGAAGAATGGGCAAAAATCCCAGTGGCTAGATGTGCCAAGCTTATAGAGCCATACCCAAAGAGACTACCTCCCTCCTTGTGCAGCTGTAATTTCTGCAAACGGTGGCTCTACAAAGTATTGACTTTGGGGGCGTGAATAGTTATGCATGCTCAAGTTCTGTTTTTTTCTGTCTTATTTCTTGTTTGTTTCACACAAAAAAATATTTTGCATCTTCAAAGTGGTAGGCATGTTGTGTAAATCAAAATGATACAAACCCCCCAAAAACCTATTTTAATTTCAGGTTGTAAGGCAACAAAATAGGAAAAATGTCAGGGGGGGTGAATACTTTCGCAAGCCACTGTAGGTGCTCGTTACCTTATCCTCCAGTCTGTCCATCAGTGCAGGACTGAGGTGTCCAGCCCTAGCCATCAGGGTACTGACTGTTCTGGCATCAGCGATCTCAGTCCAGCGGAGCTCCAGCTGTTTCAGCGCTGCGCTCACCAGCAACACCTCCATCTGACCGTTCCGCCCTGCTCCCCAGTCTGCCAGGAAAGCCAGCTGTTTGTAGGAGAGTCTGCGTACACGCCACAGCACCTCTGTCTGGATGGAGCGTTGTACTGCAGCTGTAGGAGGAACACCCAGAGTAGAGAGGGAGCGCAGCAGAGAGACCAGCGTACCATTCCACACTGACGCTACCTGGGGGAAGAGACAGTCAATTTACACACACTCAAAAGAAACTCGGAGCACCGAAGGTTTTTGTGAATATTTTGAGCCGCCCTCAGTGTAACCTGCCCCATGTCTCTTGCTTTCTCCCCTCCTTACCCATCTTCATCCCCTCTCAACCCTCCACTTATCTACCCTCACCTTTCCTCATCCTACTTGTCCCTTCTTACTACACCCTCTCCTACCTGTGCAGTAACTGTGTCCATTATATCCAGCAGTCTGGGATCATTCAGCAGCTCAAATTGGTCCATTTTAGCCCCACCTTTCTCTCTACCAGCCAATCTGACAAGCTGAACCAGAGTCTTAGCTGCCTGATTGGCCTTTCCTCCTTGTGCCGCCCATGCCTGCAGGACATCCTGTGGAGATTGGGCCCTCTCTAAGAGCTCATCCAGCTGGGTGCGTTTGGGCTCGATGGGATACTCCTCTTTGACCAAACTCCTGCCCTCACATAGTCCTCTCACCACAGGCTGCCGCCAGGCCTGGGCCCACAGCGGCTCTGCTGGCCCAGCTGCAGGGGTAGGCAGGCGGACAGCGGTGGCTGAGGCCTGGGGGGTGGCCCTGGGGAGGAGACGGGCACATCGGCCCAGCAGACGGTTGGTCATGGAGGAATTGAGAGCAGCACGAGACCAGAGAGAGCAGCACGAGACCAGAGAGCAGCGAGAATCCTATTCACAACACAGCAGCCAAAGTCACCATGCTAACACCTGAGAGAGAGAGAAAGAGCGAGAGAGTTAATTCAAGAGAGTGAATATCACTCAGTGGTTCTCATTATTTTGGGGATTCTTAACCTACAATCACATGTTGCTATGCCCAAACAACCCCATAATGTGCAACTTTATGATATGGACTATATATTCTTATTCTCCGTAGTCTGCCGGACACGGACTGCTGTCAACAAGCTTAGCCTAGCTATCTTGAGACGCTTTAGAAATTAGTAACGCGGGGATTGTGTTATGTAACTTAACATTGTGTCAACAATCGTGTAGCCTGTACTACTACAAGCAAACCACTTGCAGGAAATCAATGAATAGACACGGTTGTGGCAACTAGTCATAGTAGACTGAACTGAAATAACGTTACTAGCAACATTTCTGTCTCAAAAGCTGAGATGCCATCAAGCGTATTCTGACCTTGCCGACACTAGGGTTTATGCCGTTCTAGCTATTACAATTATGAAACTCACAGACTGGCAACATTCTCTGCATTCACAAGTACATCTGTGACGGGTCTTGTGGAGACATATAAATACATGTAGCTGCCATTTCTATCTTTAAAGGACTGTTCTTACCTTGATAAATAAGCTAGATAGCTAGTGGACGAAGGCGACATTCACATGGAGATGTCAGCAATAGTCGCAAGAAAATGACCTCATCAAAGATACCGGTGTCACATGATTGTCGGATCGAAGCTGCGATTGGTCCGCTTGATTCAATGCACTTTAAGTCGTGTTTTTTAATTGCAGAACCTGGTCTTTATGTCTATGCGCGGAAACCATAGAATTAGATACACACAGTGGTGTAAAGTACTTAAGTAAAAATACTTTAAGGTACTACTTAAGAAGTTGTTTTGGGTATCTGTACTTTACTTTACTATTTATATTTTTGACAACTTTTACTTTACTACAGTCCTAAAGAAGATAATGTACTTTTTACTCCAAACATTTTCCCTGGCACCCAAAAGTACTCGTTACATTTTGAATGCTTAGCAGGACAGGATAATGGTCCATAATATGCATTTATCAAGAAAACATCCCTGGTCATCCCTACTGCCTCTGATCTTGCGTACTCACTAAACACACATGCCTAATTTGTAAATTATGTCTGAGTGTTAGAGATCCGTAAATTTAAAAAATAAGAAAATAGTGCCGTCTGGTTTGCTTAATATAAGAAATTTGAAATGATTTATACTTTTACTTTTGATACTTAAGTATATTTAAAACCAAATACTTTTTTACTTTTACTCTAGTACTATTTTACTGGGTGAAACACATTTTGAAACATATTTCATAGTCTCAAAACTGTAAAACGTCTCATTGTTTTCCCTCAAATTGCAAAACATCTAAAAAGAAATGTTATACCTTCATGTGAGATTTCTTATAAGCCACATTTACAAATGTAAAAGCTGTTGATGAGTCAGAAAAGTCAAACAAATACTATGTTAAAACACCCTTTTGGGAATATATATATATATATATATATATATATATATATATATATATATATATATATATATATATATATATTACATTTTAGTAATTTAGCAAACGCTCTTCTCCAGAGTGACTTACAGTAGTGAGTGCATACATTTTTGTACTTTTTCGTAGATTGGCGGAAACAATCATCCGTCCCATGACATCCCATGATAATAAAAGCAAGAAACATACACCAGACAGTACCAGTCAAAAGTTTGGACACCTACTCTTTCAAGGGATTTTCTCGATTTCTACATTGTAGAATAATAGCGAAGACATAAAAACTATGAAATAACACATATGGAATCATGTAGTAACCAAAAAAAGTGTTAAACAAATCAAAATATATTTTATATTTGAGATTATTCAAAGTAGTCACCATTTGCCTTGATGACAGCTTTGCACACTCTTGGCATTCTCTCAACCAGCTTCATGAGGTAGTCACCTGGAATGCATTTCAATTAACAGGTCTGCCTGATTAAAGGTTAATTCGTGAAATTTATTTTCTTCTTAATGCTTTTGAGCCAATCAGTTGTATTATGACAAGGTAACCCTATTTGGTAAAAAACCAAGTCCATATTATGGCAAGAACAGCTCAAATAAGCAAAGAGAAACGACAGTCCATCATTACTTTAAGACATGAAGGTCAGTCAATCCGGAAAACGTCTAGAACTTTGAAAGTTTCTTCAAGTGCAGTTGCAAAAACCATCAAGTGCTATGATGAAACTGGCTCACATGAGGACCGCCACAGGAAAGGGAGACCCAGAGTTACCTCTGCTGCAGAGGATAAGTTCATTAGAGTTACCAGCCTCAGAAATTGCAGCCCAAATACATGCTTCACAGAGTTAAAGTAACAGACACATCTCAACATCAACTGTTCAAGGGAGACTACGTGAATCAGGCCTTCATGGTCGAATTGCTGCAAAAAAAACACTACTAAAGGACACCAATAATAAGAAGAGACTTATTTGGGCCAAGAAACACGAGCAATGGACATTTGACCGGTGGAAATCTGTCCTTTGGTCTGATGAGTCCAAATTTGAGATTTTTGGTTCCAACCGCCGTGTCTTTAAGAGACACAGAGTAGGTGAACAGATGATCACTGCATGTGTGGTTCCCACCATGAAGTATGGAGGAGGTGTGATGATGTGGGGGGGATTGCTGATGACACTGTCTGTGATTTATTTAGAATTCAAAGCACACTTAAACAGCATGGCTACCACAGCATTCTGCAGCGATATACCATCTCATTTGGTTTGCACTTAGTAGGACTATCATTTGTTTTTCAACAGAACAATGACCTCCAGGCTGTGTAAGGGCTATTTGACCAAGAAGGAGAGGGATGGAGTGCTGCATCAGATGACCTGGCCTCCACAATCACCCGACCTCAACCCAATTAAGATGGTTTGGGATGAGTTGGACCGCAGAGTGTAGGAAAAGCAGCCAACAAGTGCTCAACATATGTGGGAACTCCTTCAAACCTGTTGGAAAAGCATTCCAGGTGAAGCTGGTTGAGTGAATGCCAAGACTGTGCAAAGCTGTCACCAAGGCAAAGGGTGGCTACTTTGAAGAATCTAAAATATATTTTGATTTGTTTAACACTTTTTTGGTTGCTACATGATTCCATATATATTATTTCATAGTTTTCATGTCTTCACTATTATTCTACAATGTAGAAAATAGTAAAAATAAAGAAAAACCCTTGAATGAGTAGGTGTTAGTGGATTCGGCTATTAGTGGATTTGACTATTTCAGCCACAACCGTTGATGACAGGTGTAGAAAATTGAGCACACAGCCATAAAATCTCCATAGACAGACATTAGCAGTAGAATGGCCTACATGAATTGCTTGGTGACTTTCAACATGGCACCGTCACAGGATGCCACCTTTCCAACAAGTCAGTTTGTCAAATTTCTGCCCTGCTAGAGCTGCCCAGTCAACTGTAAGTGCTGTTTTTTGGAAGTGGAAACTTCTAGAAGAAACAACGGCTCAGCTGACAAGTGGTAGGCCACACAAGCTCACAGAACGGGATCGCAGAGTGCTGAATTTTTGTATTTATACATGATTTATTTAACTAGGCAAGTCAGTTAAGAACAAATTCTTATTTACAATGAAACCCTACCAAAAGGCCTCCTGCGTGGACGGGGATATTTCTTTTTTAAATATAGGACAAAACACACATCACGACAAGAGAGACAACATAACATTACATTAAGAGAGACCTAAGACAACAATATAGCATGGCAGCAACACAACATGACAACAACATGGTAGAAACACAACATGGCAGCAGCACAACATGGTAGCAGCACAAAACATGGTACAAACATTATTGGGCACAGACAACAGCACAAATGGTAAGAAGGTAGAGACAACAATACATCACGCAAAGCAGCCACAACTGTCAGTAAGAGTCTCCATGATTGAATCTTTGAATGAAGAGACTGAGATACAACTGTCCAGTTTGAGTGTTTGTAGCAACTTGTTCCAGTTGCTAGCTGCAGCAAACAGAAAAGACAAGCCACCCAGGGATGTGTGTGCTTTGGGGACCTTTAACAGAATGTGACTGGCAGAACAGGTGTTGTATGTGGAGGATGAGGGCTGCAGTAAATATCTCAGATAGGGGGGAGTGAGACCTAAGAGGGTTTTATAAATAATTAACAACCTGTGGGTATTGCGACGGGTATACAGAGATGACCAGTTTACAGAGGAGTATAGAGTGCAGTGATGTGCCCGATAAAGAGCATTCGTGGAAAATCTGATGGCCGAATGGTAAAGAACATCTAGCCGCTCGAGAGCACCCTTACCTGCCGATCTATAAATTACGTTTCCGTAATCTAGAATGGGTAGGATGGTCATCTGAATCAGGGTTAGTTTGGCAGCTGGGATGAAAGAGGAGCAATTACAATAGAGGATACCAAGTCTAGATTTAACTTTAGCCTGCAGCTTTGATATGTGCTGAGAGAAGGACAGTTTACCATCTAGCCTTACTCTTACGTACTTGTATGAGGTGACTACCTCAAGCTCTAAACCTTCAAAGGTAGTAATCACACCTGTGGGGAGAGGGGCATTCTTCTTACCAAACCATATGACCTTTGTTTTGGAGGTGTTCAGAACAAGGTTAAGGGCAGAAAAAGCTTGTTGGACACTAAGAAAGCTTTGTTGTAGAGCGTTTAATACAAAATCTGGAGAGGGGCCAGCTGAGCATAAGACTATCATCTGCATATAAAGGTATGAGAGTGCTTCCTACTGCCTGAACTATGTTGTTGATGTAAATTGAGAAGAACGACAGGCAGATGTTCTGACTTTATACACTGCACTCTTTGAGAGAGGTAGTTAGCAAACCAGGCCAAAGACCCCTCAGAGACACCAATACCCCTTAGCCGGCCCACAAGAATGGAATGGTCTACCGTATCAAAACATTTGGCCAAATCAATAAAAATATCAGCACAACATTGCTTAGAATCAATCATTGAGGACCTTTAAGGTTGCAGTGACACATCCATAACCTGAGCGGAAACCAGATTGCATACCAGAGAGAATACTATAGACATCAAGAAAGCCAGTCAGTTGATTATTGCCAAGTTTTTCTAACACTTTTGATAAACAGGGCCAAATAGAAATAGGCCTATAATAGTTATGATCAGCTTGATCTCCCCCTTTAAATAAAGGACTAACCATGGCTGCCTTCCAAGCAATGGGAACCTCCCCAGAGAGGAGAGACAGGTTAAAAACGTCAGAGATAGGCTTGGTGATGATAGGGGCTATCACGTTTCAGGTAAGACCCAAATGCAGACTGTGTTGAAGTAAAAATGTTTATTACGGCAACAGGGGCAGGCAAACGACAGGTCAAGGCAGGCAGGGGTCGATAATCTAGAATAGTGTGGCATGGGTGCAGGACGGCAGGCAGGCTCAGGGTCAGGTCAGGCAGAGGTCGGTAATCCAGAGTAGGGGCAAGGTACAGGACTGCAGGCAGGCTCAGGGTCAGGCAGGTGGGCTCAGCGTCAGGACAGGCAAGGGTCAAAACCAGGAGGGCAAGAAAAGAGAGAATGGGAAAAAGCAGGCGCAGAGACAAAACACTGGTTGACTTGACAAACAAGACGAATTGGCACAGACAGACAGAAAACACAGATATAAATACACAGAGGAAATTGGGGAAGATGGGTGACACCTGGTGGGGGGTGGAGACAAGCACAAGTGAAACAGATCAGGGCGTGACAGGGGCAGCAACCTTAAAGAAGAAAGGGTCTAAACCATCTGGGTTTAGACCGTCACAGGATGCCACCTTTCCAACAAGTCAGTTTGTCAAATTTCTGCCCTGCTAGAGCTGCCCAGTCAACTGTAAGAGGTTCATGAAATGGGTTTTCCCTGCAAGTAACCCTGGAGTAACCCTGCAAGATCACGGTCGAACCATCTGGGTCAGATGGTTTAGACCCTTTCTTCTTTAAGGTTGCTGCCCCTGTCACGCCCTGATCTGTTTCACTTGTGCTTGTCTCCACCCCCCACCCTCTGACCCAGATGGTTCGACCGTGATCTTGCAGGGTTACTCCACCTCAAAAAACATGTTGAAAAATGTGAGAGCTCACATGCAGCTGTGTCTCTCTCTCTCTCCCTCTCCTTTTAAGTGTGTAGCGCGTAAAAAATGATCTGTCCTCGGTTGCAACACTGCACAAGAACTGTTTGTCGGGTGGTTCATGAAATGGGTTTTCATGGCTGAGCAGCCGCACACAAACCTAACATCACCATGTGCAATGCCAAACGTCTGCTGGAGATATGAAAAAATGACGCCAGAGAAGAAGGCTGACGTTTTACGTGTCCCCAACCGATTGTGTTTTTTTGTTTGTTTATTTGCGTTGTTTGGAACTTACTTTTTTTACTTATTTTGTACATAATGTTGCCGCTACCGTCTCTTATGACCGAAAATAACTTCTAGACATCAGGACTGCGATTACTCACCACGGACTGGCAGAATCCATTTTTTCCTTTAACGAGTCTGACGAGCCCGAAGCGAATGATATAGTGCTTTCTCGGGAACAGGCCCAAATCCCCGTGATTTGCGTGAAGAGCAGGCAGAGAAAATGGGGCCAGAGGGCGGGCTGCCTTCTGAGAATTCATAGGCGATCGAATAAAACCTCCACTTCCTTGCATTCTGCTAGAAAACGTGCAATCTTTCGAGAATAAAATCGATGACCTACGTGGAAGATTAAACTACCAACGGGACATTCAAAACTCTAATACCTTATTCTTCACGGAGTCGTGGCTGAACAGCGGCATCTGGTAAGACAAGGGGCGGCGGACTATGTATTTTTGTAAATAACAGCTGGTGCATGACATCTAAGGAAGTCTCGAGCTATTGCTCGCCTGAGGTGGAGTATCTCATAATAAGCTGTAGACCACACTATCTACCTAGAGAGTTTTCATCTGTATTTTTCGTAGCTGTTTACAGACTGAGGCTGGCACTAAGACAGCATTGAATGAGATGCATTCCGCCATAAGCAAACAAGAAAACGCTCACCCAGAGGCGGCGATCCTAGTAGCCGGGGACTTTAATGCAGGGAAACTTAAATCCGTTTTACCAAATTTCTATCAGCATGTTAAATGTGCAACCAGAGGTAGAAAAAAAAAACTCTGGACCACCTTTACTCCACACACAGAGACGCATACAAAGCTCTCCCTCGCCCTCCATTTGGCAAATCTGACCATAATTCTATACTCCTGATTCCTGCTTACAAGCAAATATTTAAGCAGGAAGCACCAGTGACTAGATCAATAAAAAAAAGTGGTCAGATGAAGCAGATGCTACAGGACTGTTTTGCTAGCACAGACTGGAATATGTTCCGGGATTCCTCCGATGGCATTGAGGAGTACACCACATCAGTCATTGGCTTCATCAATAAGTGCATCGATGACGTCGTCCCCACAGTGACCGTACGTACATACTCCAACCAGAAGCCATGGATTACAGGCAACATCCGCAGTGAGCTAAAGGCTAGAGCTGCCGCTTTCAAGCAGCGGGACTCTAACCCGGAAGCTTATAAGAAATCCTGCTATGCCCTCTGACGAACCATCAAACAGGCAAAGCATCAATACAGGACTAAGATCGAATCGTACTACAACGGCTCTGACGCTCGTCGGATGTGGCATGGCTTGCAAACCATTATAGACTACAAAGGGAAGCACACCCAAGAGCTGCCCATTGACACGAGCCTACCAGACGAGCTAAACTACTTCTATGCTCGCTTCGAGGCAAAGAACACTGAAACATGCATGAGAGCACCAGCTGTTCCGGAAGACTGTGTGATTGCACTCACCGCAGCCGATGTGAGTAAGACCTTTAAACAGGTCAACATTCACAAGGCCGTAGGGCCAGACAGATTACCAGGACTTGTACATCGAGCATGCGCTGACCAACTGGCAAGTGTCTTCGCTGACATTGTCAACCTCTCGCATGGCTGGGTCATTTGGGACGCAGTGGGGTTATTTGGGACGCAGGGCTGGGTCATTTTGGGACGCATGGCTGGGTCATTTGGGACGCAGACTGGGTCATTTGGATCCAGGGTAGTATTTTGTTTATGTGTGACTGGTATGGTGTTCCGGGGTCCTTGTTGGTCCCTGGTTTTATGGGGGGGGTCCCACTCTGTCTATCAAATTCTCTCTCTTTGCGCTTGTTTTCCTTAATAGGATGTCGGTGGGTGGAGCTGGGAGGGTCGTCAGCGAAATGGGACACAACTGGGTTCGGGTGTGTCCCGGGATAAATACACATCTTCCCCATTCATTGAGGAGACTCTCTCCATGCAGACACACTGTTAGATTATGGTTGTGGCATTTTTGTTTGCTTTGGCACCTTTCAACACATCTATGCACGCAACCACTCACTTTCACTACTGATTACTGACTACACACACCATTGTTAATTGTATTTAGGTTACTTCAGTTAATAAATATATTTTTGTTATTCCTTATCTCCACATTGTCTCCCTTTTTGTTATGGACTTCAAACCGGTTCGTGACACATGTAAATGACATCATGTACAACAAACCTTTTGATTTGCTCATGTCATATGGAGCAAGGGATTTTTTGACTACATTGTCACATGATCAATTTAAGCCAGGGCTGGAACTTATGGTTAGGTTGTGAGAAACATATTTGTTTTTAATGTAAATGTCAGCATTTTCCAACAAACCTATTGATTTGCTCATGTCATATGGAGCCAGGGATTCTTTTGACTACATTCTACTCTCACTTGATAACAGTTTAAGCCAGGGCTGGGACTTATGGTTTGGTCATAATAAACATATCTGAATGTTGAAACAGCTTTTCTTGAGTTTATTGTGAAATTCCAAGTGCTTTTACAAAATATAATTTCCATTTACATGGGGGAAGAGTAAATAAATTAACACTGAATAGATTTTTACTCTAATAGGAGTCACACTAGATCAACACAAGTGAGTGTCACTATAACACTCAGTGTTGATTACCTCTTAGTGTTACATTTTATCAACACCGGCCAGGATAGTGTTCACTTTTTGCATTACTCAAGTGTTAAATCAACACTAGAAATGTAACAGTTTCATCAGTGAGACGTTTTACTCTGTGTAGAGTGGGACCCTATGTACTCGCTGACAGTGTTAAATTTAACACTTAGTGTTGATTTAACACTTTCAAATTTACTGTGACCCATCAAGGAGAGACATGACACTCTTTACTGCTGTAGGTGCTGTAAGGAGTACTGTGTGTGGACCAAACCAACGCTGTCCCAACTAGAGGTCGACCGATTAATCGGAATGGCCGATTTCGAGTGTTCATAACAATCGGTAATCTGCATTTTTGGACACCGATTGTGGCCGACTACATTGCACTCCACGACGAGACTGCGTGGCAGGCTGACTACCTTTTACGCGAGTGCAGCAAGAAGCCAAGGCAAGTTGCTAGCTAGCATTCAACTTATCTTATAAAAAACAATCAATCTTAACATAATCACTAGTTAACTACACATGGTTGATATTACTAGTTTATCTAGCTTGTCCTGCGTTGCATATAATCGATGCAGTGCCTGTTAATTTCTCATCGAATCACAGCCTACTTCGCCAAACGGGTGATGATTTAACAAGCGCATTCGCAAAAAAGCACTGTCGTTGCACCAATGTGTACCTAACCATAAACATCATTGCCTTTCTTTAAAATCAATACACAAGTATATATTTTTAAACCTGCATCTTTAGTTAATATTAATAATAATACGTTTTAGGTTGTAGTTATTATAGGACTATTTCTCTCTATACGATTTGTATTTCATATACCTTTGACTATTGGATGTTCTTATAGGCACTTTAGTATTGCCAGTGTAACAGTATAGCTTCCGTCCCTCTCCTCGCTCCTACCTGGGCTCAAATCAGGAACACATCGACAACAGCCACCCTCGAAGCAGCGTTACCCATGCAGAGCAAGGGGAACAACTACTCCAAGTCTCAGAGCGAGTGACGTTTGAAACGCTATTAGCGCGCACCCGCTAACTAGTTAGCCATTTCACATCGGTTACACCAGCCTAATCTTGGGAGTTGATAGGCTTGAAGTCATAAACAGCGCAATGCTTGAAGCACAGCGAAGAGCTGCTGGCAAAACGCACGAAAGTACTGTTTGAATGAATGCTTACGAGCCTGCTGGTGCCTACCATCGCTCAGTCAGACTGCTCTATCAAATCATAGACTTAATTATAATATAATAAACACACAGAAATACGAGCCTTAGGTCATTAATATAGTCGAATCCGGAAAATACCATCTTGAAAACAAAACGTTTTTCCTTTCAGTGAAATACGGAACCGTTCCGTATTTTATCTAACGGGTGGCATCCCTAAGTCTAAATATTCCTGTTACATTGCACAACCTTAAATGTTATGTCATAATTACGTAAAATTCTGGCAAATTAGTTCGCAACGAGCCAGGCGGCCCAAACTGTTGCATATACCCTGACTCTGCGTGCAATGAACGCAAGAGAAGTGACACAATTTCACCTGGTTAATATTGCCTGCCAACCTGGATTTCTTTTAGCTAAATATGCAGGTTTAAAAATATCTACTTCTGTGTACTGATTTTAAGAAAGGCATTGATGTTTATGGTTAGGTACAGTCGTGCAACGATTGTGCTTTTTTCGCAAATGCGCTTTTGTTAAATCATCCCTCGTTTGGCAAAGTTGGCTGTCTTTGTTAGAAAGAAAAAGTCTTCACAGTTCGCAATGAGCCAGGCGGCCCAAACTGCCGCATATACCCTGACTCTGTCGCAAGAGAAGTGACACATTTTCCCTAGTTAAAAGAAATTCATGTTAGCAGGCAATATTAACTAAATATGCAGGTTTAAAAATATATACTTGTGTACTGATTTTAAGAAAGGCATTGATGTTTATGGTTAGGTACACTTTGGAGCAATGTGTACCTAAGCGATTATATGCAACGCAGGACAGGCTAGATAAACTAGTAATATCATCAACCATGTGTAGTTAACTAGTGATTATGATTGATTGATTGTTTTTTATAAGATACGTTTAAATGCTAGCTAGCAACTTACCTTGGCTTCTTACTGCATTCGCGTAACAGGCAGGCTCCTCATGGAGTGCAATGTAAAGCAGGTGGTTAGAGCGTTGGACTAGTTAACCGTAAGGTTGCAAGATTGAATCCCCGAGCTGACAAGGTAAAAATCTGTCGTTCTGCCCCTGAACAAGGCAGTTAACCCACCGTTCCTAGGCCGTCATTGAAAATAATAATGTGTTCTTAACCTCTATGGGCTAGGTGGGACGTTAGCGTCCCACTCTATTCAACAGCCAGTGGAATCGCGTGGCGCGAAATACAAATACCTCAAAAATGCAATAATTTCAATATTTCAAACATACGACTATTTTACACCTTTGAAAGATAAGACTCTCGTTAACCTGTCTGGGATAGGGGGCAGTATATTCACGGCCGGATAAAAAACAAACCCATTTAAACTGGTTACTACTCTTGCCCAGAAACGAGAATATGCATATTATTAGTAGATTTGGATAGAAAACACTCTAAAGTTTCTAAAACTGTTTGAATGGTGTCTGTGAGTATACCAGAACTCATATGGCAGGTACAAACCTGAGAAGATTCCAAGCAGGAAGTGGCCTGTCTGACAATTTGTAGTCCTTCTGTTGCATCTCTATCGAAATTACAGTATCTGTGCTGTACGTGACACTTTCTAAGGCTTCCATTGGCTCGCTAAAGCCTTCAGAAACCGGATTGACGCTTCTCGTGTCTCTGGGCGAATAACAGTAGCAGAGATTGTCAGTGGACTGCCTGGTGACAGAGAGACTGGAGATGCGCATTCACGAGACCTCGCCATTTTTTTCTTTCCCTCTTTGAATGAATACAACGTTGTCCGGTTGGAATATTATCGCTATTTTACGAGAAAAATAGCATAAAAATTGATTTTAAACAGCGTTTCACATGCCTCTAAGTACGGTAAAGGAACATTTTTTAAAAAATTGTCACGAAATGCGCTCGCGCGTTACCCTTTGGATAGTGACCTGAACGCACGAACAAAACGGTGGTATTTGGATATAACTATGGATTATTTGGAACCAAAACAACATTTGTTGTTGAAGTAGAAGCCCTGGGAGTGCATTCTGACAAAGAACAGCAAAGGTAATCCAATTTTTCTAATAGTAATTCTGAGTTTAGTGAGGCCCCAAAGTTGGCGGGTGTCTGAATAGCTAGCCTGTGATGGCTGAGCTATGTACTCAGAATATTGCAAAATGTGCTTTCGCCGAAAAGCTATTTTAAAATCTGGCATAGCGATTGTATAAAGGAGTTCTGTATCTATAATTCTTAAAATAATTATGTATTTTGTCAACGTTTATGATGAGTAATTTAGCAAATTCACCGGAAGTTTGTGGTGGGTATGCTAGTTCTGAACATCACATGCTAATGTAAAAAGCTGTTTTTTGATATAAATATGAACTTGATTTAACAAAACATGCATGTATTGTGTAACATAATGTCCTAGGAGTGTCGGCGTTCGGCGCTTTCTCCACACTCCCTGATGATGTGACCATAATGATAACATAAGAGGATATAAAATGAGGTCCCAGAATTTGTTCAACAATTTGATTGTAAGATTTACGGCGACAAAAGTATGACAAATGAATCCTTCTCTTTTGTATTATGTTTATCTTGCATAGACCACTAGTTACAATTCACTCACGTGCAAACTACTTTGTTATTCAGGACAAGCTATATACACATATAACAAACTGCATGTAAAATGTTTATATAAGAAAACATTTGCACATACTGCATTTCTCCACACAACTCCATATTACCTTTGGCATTTCATTAATCACAGCTTGCACCCTTCTGACTGGGGGTTAGGGGACATTACTTTTGCATTAATCATGCTCAATCTCTAAATAAATGGAATCTATGGATTTCACATGACTGGGAATACAGACATGCATCTGTTGGTCACAGATAACTTAGAAAAAAATAAAAGAGCACACTTTTCCAGTGTGCCAGTGGCCATCAAAGGTGAGCATTTGCCCAATGAAGTTGGTTACAATGCCGAACTGCAGTCAGGTCAAGACCCTGGTGAGGATGATGAGCACGCAGATGAGCTTCCCTGAGACGGTTTCTGACAGTTTATGTAGAAATTCTTTGGATCTGCAAACCCACATTTTCATCAGCTGTCCGGGTGGCTGATCTCAGACGATCCCACAGGTGAAGAAGCCGGATGTGGTGGTCCTGGGCTGGCGTGGTTACACGTGGTCTGCGTTTGTGAGGCCGGTTGGACGTACTAACGAGGGGAGAGTGAAACAAATGCTCAAGTAGGACTGCTTTCCTACGGCCATATACCATAATACATTGATCTCTGCCAGAAAAAAGATCAATGAAAATAAAATGCAGAAACAAAACAAATCTGTAGTGGTGACATGATCAAATACAACGACATCCACAGATTCCACACATTCATCTCATATGTCAACATTGATTGCATTGGTCTCTCAAGCGAGGCCCTTCCCCCGGGGACAAAGCTCCACACACGCCCCATCCCGGCTCCCGATCCAGGCATTGAAGATGTTAATAAAATATCTGTTTGTTATCTGCCCACAGGTGGCACAGTAGGCTACTCTGGCGAATTTCAATGATGTCCTGTCTGTCCATCAAATTGTGCGGCGTTGAATGATCATTGAGAAGCAAAATAACAGTTGTATGTTGTTAATACGCACATTGTTTTACTCCAATGCAATGTGTAGACAAGACTGCACGTTAGGCTACACAGGTTGTCACGTAGGCAGTGTAGTGCTGCTGGAGCACACGTCAGCCAGGGCAAAACATATGACCCCTCAAGGAAGGCCCCAGCGTGATCTGAACTCACAACCCCCTGGTTTACAAGAACATTGCGCTAACCATTGAGCTATGGAGCCATGACTGAAGCCATAAAACCCAGTAACTCGCCACAAAAATTCTCTTCTGGATGTTCTTCTGGGTGTTGGTGTTAAATGGTAACATGTTAACCTGATAGATGTCATTTCTGTGCTGGCTGTTCTGTTGACACGAGACATAAGCTACTACAACAACAACATAATTCTTCACAAGGTATGTATACATTGGGAGCAGAATTGAACACACATCGGGGTTGTACTGACCTGGATTAAAACATGTGACCCTTTAGTCAAGGCCCCAGCGAGAATTGAACTCGCGACCCCTGGTTTACAAGACCAGTGCTCTAACCACTGAGCTATGGAGCCTTACCTACTCACACCTTGAGACAACAGGTCATTTACATATCACAACTGGCTCTTGCCAATTCACAGACAGAAGGCCACACCTCATGCCACTCACTCCACCACACAGCTGCTAGGGAAGTCTGGCCCAACCAGCTAAACAGGCTGTTAGCATATGAAGCAAAGTCAACTACTCTAGGCTTGAGTGTCTGCTGGTTTTTAGTCTTTCTGTTACATCGTGATCTACATGAGATTTAGACCAGAGAAACACAATACACATTTTTACATGCCAATTGGACCTGCAATAAAACACACACACACACACACACACACACACACATCTGTGGCACTGCCAGGACTTGCCACTAGAAGGCAGCAACATACCATCAAATGCATTAACATTGACAGAAAACAGCCTACAACTGATCACTGCAATTTTATTGTCTGTTGCTGCGCTCTAGTGGCGAGTCCTAGCAGTGCCACAGAGAGTGTTTATTAGTCACATGCGCAGGGTTGCAGATGTAAATGCAGGGTACAGTGAATATCTTAAGCTACTACAGTACAGGTCAAAGGGAACTGAATCATACAATAGTAACATAATAATAATGACATATTTACAACTAACATGATAAATGTCCATTGGGTGGGGGCACTATCTGGCAGCACTTCTACCCAAGATCTGCAGGGCAGCGGGAACAACTACATACACAAATCACAGCATCAGGACCACGACAGTCCAGAAACTGGTCAATGCTGGTTTAGATGCGACGGAGATTATGTCAGTGAGTGGGCGTCGGTACAGAACAAAAAGAGTGGGTCGCGTCCATAGATACAGAACAAAAAGAACGAATGACTGGGTCGCGTCTCTAGCAACCCTAGATTTGTGTCGGGACTATATCTTGTGGAAGGATGAAATAGTACGAATAAATTAATCAAAATAACATTTATAATGAAAATATGTCTAACATTATTTGAATATGTTTGTAACCCGTTGTATAAAAGTGATAATGTCCTCGAAGCCAGTGTTCGGCAGATATATTGGGACGGTTTGCCGGCCCGAGTCGAACACCCATGCCAATATATCCTCCAATCACTGGCTTCTCGGGCATTATCACTTAAATGTCCTACACAGTTTTCGTGTAATTTTATGATTTCATGTCTATTGGCTGTTTAGTGATGAACAAAACTGGAAATTGCTTCTCTGATGTTTTCAAGTAGCATCCCTGAGATGACTAATACAATAAATTATGGACAGTGTAGCTCACACATGCATAATCTATGAGAATTACTGCCTTACCTCAATTAGCCACAAAATCCCTAGTTTGAAAGCGACTGTTTTCTGGAAGCTGTGCCATTCCATTTTCCCTAGATTTTCCCCCCACGTGGGCCAGCCCCCTATCAATTCGTGTTCCAGTCAATGAGTTCAGCCCCTCGCTACTTGAGTGACAGCTAGCAAGAATCAGAGAAGAGCGAGAGAGACCGCAATGACGTGGTGCACACATGTGATGTAGTACGCAATTGTCGGGGACAACTTTTGGCTCATGAGCGCTACTTTCAGAACTACTGGCTAAAAACTATTCAAAGTACCGGAAAATCCCTTTAAACTACATGTACAGTAGCACCAAATGTTCCAATAAAATAACATTCTAAATGTTGATACTGTCGGTGCTTTTTAAAATATTAAATCTCAATCTAGGTTGCCAAACTCACACAGAAACAAGCCTGGGCAGGATAACGAATAGCTTTAACACGGGAATAGTGTAAAACACAAAAACAAGTTGAATTTTACATCTAATGAAGGAATGAATGAGTCATGGGGGTTCTGGTCCTCAAGGAGGGAGCAGTCGTTTTCCCCCGTGTTGTCACAATTAACTGTCACAAATGTATTAACTCACGGCCTGTTTGCAATTATATGGTGTGGTTTAGTATGGGTATATATATATATATATATATATATATATAAGTGATTTACTGTCTACATTGGTCTGGGTTTAGTTCTGCTGTCCTGATGCACTTACCCAACATGACCACTAGAGGGTACCAAACATCCACAGGAGTGCCCGCTTTCTCCACCACACACTGAATACAGAAAACACAATGTTTTAGGTCTGAAAAATACAATTCCACCCCCCAGGGGGAGAAAAGTTGGAAACGCTTCCGGTTATGCGTGTCATCCTTGCGCTATTTGAAGGGCATTCTTCTCTGTTCCAAATGTTCTTAATTTTTCCAAATGTCTCCTCCAGTCAGAGCTTCAGCTTGTTTTAAATATGAGAAAGAGAGCAAAATCCACCAATGGAAGCCTAGCTTGTTCCAAATGTTTTTACCCAATCATCGTCCTACAAAGTTCTAGTAACGTCAACACATCACAAAAATCTTCATCTGGCAGCCATTGATTGATCATACCGAGTATCTGAGGTAATTTTACTTAATTTGCAGCCAAGTTAACATCAACGACTATAAATGTGGTGAAATATGACTATAACACGTGTAGCCAACCGATTTTTTTTTACTACAAGGGCTATCCGAACTGTGTAATTTAACAACGTCTGTAGATCGCTAGCTACTGTATCTATAGTATAGTGTGCTGAATGTTGCGCACAGACATTGATGATACCTGGTGAATATATGAGGGGATTGTGTGCTTAGTTGGCAAAGAAATAAAAATAATCGTCGAGTAAGTGTGGTGAAATATGACAACAAGTTTAGCCAATCGAATTGTTTGACTACAGGGGCTACCCGAACTGTGTAATTTAACAACGTCTGTAGATCGCTAGCTACTGTAAACAAGGTTTACAAAGCTCACAAACCTGTAAAATCGTAGCTAACATTTATATCAACTCAAAGTTGGAATTCTATACTATTTAATTGTCTATTTCCCTTCGTTTTTTCATGGCATGCGTTTGAAGTGTATGCAGTTGAATGCATTGTATGATATGTGTCTTTCTATGAATTTAACTCAACTGAATTTAAATGCATATGAGTGAATAATCAACCTAACCCTAAGCCGGCACCCCCCCAAACCATACCACTGATATCATCCTATGCCCTGTCCTCCTCCTAGGAGACCTATCAAGCAAACGTAAGTTCCTTTATATGTATCTAATACAGTTATGCTGTCACTTGTCACTGCACTCATCAGTCATGATAATTGTTTTGTTTTTTCTTGCATCCTAAGATGGAAACTCCAAAGTTCCGGTTCACGCCCTCACAGGAGTTGGTCCTCAAGGCCACACCTCAGGCAGTGAAGGTGGCCGCTGACGGCCCCCCTGCTTCGGGTGCTCAGGGCCCTCCTGTGAGGGCTAAGAAGTGGGAGGAAGTGGAGGCAGAGGCTCGAGCCCGCGTCATCTCCGAGGGAGGTGACCCCGGTGCAGAGATGGTCGTCCTGAGCCGGTGCACGGTTCAGTTCGGCAAGTACCGGGGTCAGACCTTCAAGTGGATGATGGAGAACGACGTGGGCTACATGGTGCACGTGGTAACAGTGCATCAGAAGGAGAGGGCGCGAGAGCGCAGTGTTTCCCAGCATCCCCTGATGGCCAACAAGGACGCCTTGACTCGCTACTCGTGCGCCTATCCGGCCTTCGATGAGATGGTCAGGTTCAACCGGGCGCACGAGGAAGCTAAAGTCCTGTCCTCCCAGCCAGGTGAGTTTGTTTAATTCTCCTCATTTTATGTAAGATGTAACTCTGTTGCTCTGACAGTTAATTGGTTCCCGTGCTGATTTCAGGCCAGGAGGGCAAGGCCCTTGTTGGCATCGGGAAGTACAAGTGGGACACGCTGCAGGACCTGTATGAGGCTACGGGTGCGGACAGGATAAAGTAAGGGGCGCGTGTCTTTTTGTGTTTTCTATGTTCATCTCTTTATTTTTTATGCAACATTTTACATCTGAAACGTTCCCTCTGCTTTGTCTCACACACAGATATGTCAGGAGCATGAGGACGCAGACACCCCGTTATCCTGGGAGTGCGATGGCCGCCTTGATTAGCTACATCCAACGCAGAGACCAGGAGGGGGTAGCTGCTGTGGCCAGGCCCGCCGCAGCCAGCACCAGCCCCACCAGCACCACCCGGCCCAAGAGTGCGGCTACGTAAGTGTTACATATCATCTTAAAGGAAAATATAACTCTACTTGTTGCACACAGTTGGAAATGATGACATATTTGCTATGTTTTGTTTTCAAAGGCATCTTGGTCCTGCGATCTCTGCGTTCCTTTCAAGGCGCACTCTCGCCCCTGGTGAACTGCAGGCGAAGATGAAGAAACTTATTGCTTCTCAGCCTGCAGTTCAAGGTGAGTGTGAAGTTACACATGTAAGATAAATATGAACTTTTTGGATAAGCTGTGTAGCTCACAATCCTTTCTCTCTCTACGTGATATAGGGGTGTCTTTCCCTCGACCAGCACTGCCATCGACCGATCTATCGGACGCAGAGCTGGTCAAAGCAGCTGCTGACATAGACACATGTATGTTTTTACGCCACTATTAATTGACATAGGATATTCTGATACGTTTTGATAAGTATTCAGTTGAAGTTTGCCGACATATTAGTGTTTTAAATATTTTTTCCTATCATCAGCCCAAGGAAATGTATTGGTAAGAGTCATCTGGGTTTAGAGGAGAGTCACTGCATGTATGCACTATTTAATATCTTACCTTGTCATTGTAGCTGTCATCCTGCATGTAGCTGTCATTCTGTATGTCACTTAATCATGACTTCTCTTTCTCTTTTCCATTTTAATCACTAATTTCATTTCAGTTTTACACTCAAACTTGACCAACACTCATTTAATATTTTAACTGAATCACTGTTATCTACATTTGTAATATGTCTGTCAATTCATGCTTGCATTTATTTTATTTATTCATTCATTCATTCATTTAACCAATTTATTTCTGTGTCACTGCAAAAGCCGTAGCCCCACAGGTCCCCCGATCGCTCCCTCGGCCTCTGCCTCTAACTTCACAGGTCCCGGTCCATGCCCCGGTCCATGCCCAGAGCGAAGAGGAGGATTTGCCCCGGCAGTCCTTCCTGCCTCCAAGGCCCTCCTCAAAAAGTGCTGAGGTAAATTCATCAACTGTAATTACTCCACATTGTTAAGATATTAAACACTATGCCAAATTGGACACCAATTTGATTACCATCCCTTCTCCCCGCCCCATCACTCTCTCCTCTCACTCAGCTGCTGCTCCCAGAGAGTTGGCGTTCATCTCTCACCAAGGAGCAGCAGCGGTGGATCGGCCACACGCTGTTCACCAGGAACAGTTTTGGGAGGTCGACACTCGCCACCGACCTGGTCACGTGGTGGACGCCTCCCCAACCGCGGCCGATCTACAATCAGCCACCCGCATCCCCTGACCCCTTCTTCGCATGTCAGCTGTTCCTTTGGATGCCCGTACGTATATGGGCATACAAGCTGGCATGTCCCCAGTCTGGGTGCAGAGGCACACTCTGCAAGGCTGGGCTCTACAAGACCATCCGGAGGGTCTTGGACATCGACCGCTGGTATCTCATGGCCACTGAGTACCTGGAATGCGGTCGGTGTAAGAAGAAGGTCGCGGGGTGGTCACGGGACCTTGTCAGTCAGCTGGACGCTCGGCATCGCTGCCAGTTTCCAGCAATATTGACATACAAGTAAGTTCACAAGATTTTGTTAGTTAGTAATAAAGTAAAATGAATGCATGTCATTCATATGCTTTATATCTCTCTCTCTCTCTCTCTCTCTCTCTAGGCTGTCCTGTGACCTGCGGGTTGTGAGGATGCTGAGGTCGCGCACTTTGGGGAACAGTGCGTCACAGACCTACAGCAAGCTGTGTGAAAGTCACAGCGAGTCGTGGATGCGGAGTTGTATACGGTACCTCGGGGAGTGCGAGCAGTTTCTGGCCTTGAGCACTGGGCGGCAGTTCACTTATCCACCGGAGATGCCCCCGGTGCCCTCACCCGTCTGGCTGCTGACAGTCTACAGCCATGACGTGCTGTCGCGGCTGGACGAGGTGAAGGCCAGGGTCACCTCCATCTTTGGGTCCATCTTAAAGATGGACTCTACAAAGAAGGTGAGTTTTCACTTAGAAATGTAAAGATAAGTCATGTCTGATTTTGTGTGTGTGTGTGTGTGTGTGTGTGTGTGTGTGTGTATGTTTATTTATATATATATATATATATATATATATATATATATATATATATATTAATTAATTAATTAATTAATTAATTAATTAAAATAACGTCTTGACCTTTCTGTCTTTGTGTGTCTGTCTCCAGGTGACTAAAAAGCTTGCGGGTACCGCTGCAGACACGGCCGCCTGGGTTACCAACGTTGGTAACGAGCATGGGCAGGTCCTCGTCAGTGTCCTCACTGCTGGTGAGGGCGAGGGCCTGCTCCCCATGGCGGCTGGTCTCATGGAGCGGTACCGGCTCGCCGGGGTGGCGCCCCCCCAGCTCATGTACGTGGACCGAGACTGCTGCTCCAGCTTCGGCGGATCAAAGACAGCTGCCATGTTCAATGAGTGGGACCGGCTGGTGGTTCGGCTGGACATCTGGCACCTGATGCGGCGGTTCGCGTCAGGTGTCACCACTGAGAGCCACCAGCTCTACGGTCCCTTCATGCGGCAGCTGTCAGTCTGCATCTTTGAGTGGGATGCAGGCGATGTCCGCAGACTGCTGGAGGCCAAGAGGTCTGAGCTGGAGGGGAAGCACGGGATGGTCGGCCTCACCGAGGCGGAGGTTTCGAGGAAGATCGGCAGGAAGGAGATGGCGCTTCACTGTCGGCGTCGTACGCGTGGGGCTGCGGCGACTGAAGTCCTTCTCCTTGACCTCCTCGAGACCTTCAACGGCGAGAAGGGGGTCGATACCCTGGGCATCCCGTTGCTGGACTCAATCCGCATCCAGGAAATCTGGAATGAGCAGAGGCGCCACCTCCACTGCATACAGGACCCACCCGGTGTACAGCTGTACACCGAGACTGGCAAAATCACCAAGGGCAGCGTGATTTTGCCGGTTTATCGCTGCGCACGGGGCTCCACATCCTTGGAGTCATTCCACCTCCACCTCAACCGGTTCATCCCAGGTAATTGTCATTGTGGAGCTTAATGTTTAATGTTAACAGCAACAGCTCTCCCACCCTAATCATGTATTGTTCTCTCAGGTACCAGGGCAAATGCAATGCATTTCCAGGCATTCCTGTTGGATGGACTGGTGAGGTGGAACGAGGACCGTGCGCAGACAGCAGTTGAGGGAAAGAACAGGCAGCCCCTGCTCTCCTACAGTGGCCACCTGCAGCACATCCTTAACCTTAGCAGCCAAAGGGTGCTTGGCAAGGAACAGGTTAAGGACTACTCCAAGCCTAGCAAGTACACGGGTAAGTCGAGTAAGAGAATGAACATTTACATCCCATTAACACTTCCCTACTCTGCTTTTGCCTGATTTTTTTTTAAATATATTTTTTGCTTTAATAGGGGAACTCCTCGGAGTGGAGTACCTGTACTCGCAGACTGGCAGAGTGCTGCAGGATGTCAGTGTGGACCCTGACTTTCCGGAAGAGGCAGCCGCCGTCGAGCTGCTCGACGAGGAGGACGAGGGCTTTCAGGAGGATGTGGACCCGACGGTCCACATCCCTCATGTCACTCCCATGATCGCCCCGTCCTCCAGCTCAGCGGCACCTCTGTCAGGGGAACCCGCTGACGCACCCAGGTCTGGGCCATCCAGTCCCACCGCCCCTGAAGACGGAAGCTCTCCTGAGGCCCCTGATCAACACGGTTCTCCTCACCCTGAACACTCCTCTGATTCAGAGGTAATTATAATTGACCTTTTCTGGTGTTGAGAACAAAAATACATGCTATTGCAACCTCTTTGAAATGTGGAATTGAGACCTAAACTCCATTAATACTCACAGTAATCATTCAGTAAACAAACAGGGTTATTAATTTTTTTTAAACCTAGTTTAATTTCAAAATAATCCGTCAGTGTGATTTATCAGTTACACAATGTAAAATAACATCTATTTCCTTTGTAGAAACATCTTATGTGTGACATCGTCCTCATCGATTCTTTCATGTCTCTTTATCTTCAGGGGGAGACTCAAGGCCCTGATGCAATGCCGGGGTACCAGCATGTCCGCAGGCTTGCCAGGGCCTTGGTGGAGGTGAGGAGCCGTCAGGGGCTGTCGGACCGCAGGGTAGACGGTCTGGTGGCGCTGTGGCTGGCGCTGCCAGACTTTGACAAGCAACGTTTGATCTACCCTGCCCGGCACCAGGAGAGGATCGTTCAGGGGCGGTTCAAGGCATCGAAGGGGAAGTCGTCCATTATCCTAGGAAAAGACTCTCTCCAACGGTATGTTGTTAGTGTTCATGTCCTCCACCTTACTATTATATTGCCTGCCTTTACATTAAGGTTCATCATTTTTCAATGTTCTCTAATTATTTATCTCCTCTGTTTCAGTTGCCTTCTCGGACTCAACTCGGGCCCTGCCAATTGGCCAGGCACCAGCCGTTTGGTGGAGGCAATTTGCAGTCAGCTCTGCCAAATCCATCCCAGCGCCACGCAGTCTGCCGGCGTCAAAAAGAGCAGGTGGGCGCTCATTCTGGCTGACTACGTGGCCATCCGGGAGGCAGTGCTGAACAGCCCGAGGTTGATGGCCCAGACCAACATTCAGCTCTTTGAGCTGAATCAAAGGACCATCAGTCAGTGGTAAGACATTAACTTATGGAAGACTTGTTACATAAAGCCATGTGACTAATGACAATCTGAGTGACAGCTTGCGTTTGTTTTCTCTACCTGTTTCAGGTACTCTCGGCGTCAGAAGGAGAGGGAGAGGATGGTGCTGCAGCAGGGATTGGGGCTCGCTGTTGCCCCCAGCGTCACCGCCCAGCCCCTCCCTGAAGCCAAGCCCCTCCACTACCAGCGGGAGGGAATCCAGGCACCCTTCCCTTTCCCTACGCCGCCCCCCCCGGTCCCACGCCAGACCACCCAGCAAGGACAGCCCGCCCAAGCGCCCATTCAGCCAGCCCACCTGGAGCAACAACCCCCCGCACTTCCCGGCCCCTCCCAAGCCCAAGGACAACATACGGGCCGCTCTTCACCTCCTCCAGTGCCAAGGACAACGGCTTGGAGGAGGAAGAGGATGGCGGACGACACAGAGGGCGTGGCGGCCGGGAAGAGAAGGCAACGTGAGCATTACGTCTGCGCCAAATGCGGGTTGCCGAAGCGGCGGGAGACGGGCCACAGCCGCTTCGGCGGCGTAGCGTTCTGCTCTGTGACTGCGGGGGGTAAGACCGTGGCCCAGTGGCTGGCGGAAATGAAGGACGCTAAAGGGAGAGGTGAAGGACACTGAGCCACTGGCTGGGTGGTTGGACGTTTTTTTTTGTAAATAGTTCACTGTTCCCCTCTACCTGGACCGAGACCTTGAGCGCGGTGTAGAGGCTTGTGTGTTATGATGACCCTCAGAACTGCCTGTAGTCTATAAGACTACTGGTAGGGTCACCCATGGTAGGCAGTTATGAGGCGAGACACCAGACTAACATCGGTCCGTTCCCAAGCAAAATGCATGTTTTAATTAGCACATTAACATTTTATTTACATAGTTCAATTAAAGGACTGTATAGCAAAGACAGACAGACAGGATAGTGATGAACCTGTAAAAAAACTAGGATAGACATTAAAATATACAAATCAAACATGATTTATCAATACATTTTCAAGTGAAAACTCAACTTTTTGGTAGAGCTAAGCTAATGTTCTTTTTCTACAGCAGTAGCTATAACACATGAATAGCTTACCTTTTGCTAGTATAGACATTTCTGTCCACAGGTCGGGCCAAGATGCACTAGCGCCAATGTTATACATACACATGACTGTTAAAAGAAATAGATAGAGCCTGTATGAATGCACACACACACAATATAATATATATATATACTGTAACATTACATTAATTACTGTGTGTTATTCGATTTGTAAAGATTGCTGACATTTGTTCATTGGATTTAAATTGCAATAATAATTGTCTTTCATTAAAACTCCAAGACTGGGCCTCTGTGTCTATTGTCATCACTGTTTAGACCTGGTGCACATGGCTACTTAATATGCATTGTTGACACACACAGCAGCTGCCAAACTCCTCCTCTCACCCAGCAAAACCCCCCCGTTTCCCTCCTCCTCGGACAGAGAAGAATGGGCAATATCTTTTGCGCAGGGGCCATGCTAATCTTCTCTGTATCGTTCCAATTTTAGTATATGTGCTGCCAAAGCGAGCACAAATAGTACATATTTACAGACCCTAACTATACGACCAGACTAGACTAGCAGTCTCATTGACGGTTAATCTCTGGAACCATGCTGATACTCACAATTACTTAAAACACAAGTCAACCACCGCTATACACACACAGCACTTTTGGAGATACTATTTAAAAGATTCTAACAGATGCCTTTCACCGACCCGGAGAGCAGGCTGGGGGTTATGTAGAGTAGCGGGCTGTGCTGTGATTGGTGTCGTTAGACAAAAACCAGGCTGTATCCCCCCTCCATTCCCCCATAACACTCTTTGCTAGGCTAGTAGAAACTAAACTTATCTTAAATCTGTATCTAGTGGCAGCTTTTACATAGAGCTATGACAGGTCAGGCTTAGTGTGTGTGCTTTGAACACTTTCACATCTGTAAACAGCAGAAACTCCTACCAACAAGGAGGGGATAAACTAAAGACATTTGTGATACACTCACAAGTCGCCATCTTGGATTCTTTTTTTTAAACCAGTCTTCTTTCACGTCCGCTGGTGCAGTACTGATTTTGTCCGCCAGATGGGGCTCCATCCACAGCAAATAAGACTTTGCAGAGGGCTGATATAAACGCTGTTCCACCTAGCAGCCAGAAAGTCAAGTCTGTTGACAGCAGATGGACATTTTAATAATTTCACACGTTTGACATCAACACATTTCTACAATTTAGAATAAATGGTAAAATACAACAACCATGTTTTCCCAGAGGAATCTATATATTAGAAGACAAAGTTCAAAGTAGACAAACTCCAAAATGGAGGGGAGTGAAACAGTTTTAATATAAATGGGTTGCACTTTAGAATGCAGCAGCACTGAATAAAGTGGTGGTAATTACATGTGGTAAGTAACAAGTTATAGCTAGCTACTCACACCGAAGTGCAGCGGAACGTGTGTAGCTAGTCTGAAGGTGCCCCAGTAACTGTTATCTGCGCGTTAGAGATGTCGACGATGTCTGAAGGGAATGCGTGGCCATAACATAGTTAACTTTGACTTTTCAACAGCAGCAGCTATAACATTAAGTATTTTATAGAACCAGAGCAACTCAAGCTTACCTTTCGCAAGCAAGTATATAACTTTCAGGGTGTGGTTCTGGTAGCTGCTAACCCGTATTTTCGATAGATTACAGTATCCCAAATGCGCTCTCATCAGAGATGGCTCTTCATAGTTCAACGCCAATCAACGCTCGAGGCGCCCTATCGCCGCAAATTGTCTACACACTCCTGGAGATGGTTGAAAGAAATAGACCCTGCTCTGCATGCATTATGCAACTATCCATGTACACACTAGGCCTACACACAAAATAAAATGTGGTGGTTGTTACTCCAGATATGACGTTTGAGAACCACGGTAGACGGTTTGAAGAACGTTTTTGAGTAGCGATTCTAGAGGCATGTTTCTAATATCAGTGCGCCATTCTATATTCTATCTGCCATTTCCAGAGAGGCAACGTGCAAAAACAACGGTATTCCAACCACTCAGGCTGACGTCAACATTGAAGGATCATACCTGAAATATTGATGTCATTATGTCAACCAATTTTCAACATAGATGGAAAATATTGTAGAATGTGTTGACTTTGTAAATCTGAAAAACGCAAGATCAGCTAATGTTTACTATCAGAGAAAACAATAAACTGGGCAAATTTACCTACAGTTGTTTATTCCATTCTAAACCCTATCCTGGCCTGCGTATATACACTACATTACCAAAAGTGTGTGGACACCAGCTCGTTGAACATCTCATTCCAAAATCATGGGCATCAATATGGAGTTGGTCCTCCCTTTCCACTAGATGTTGGAACATTGCTGCGCTGACTTGCTTCCATTCAGCTACAAGAGCACTGATGTTGGGCGATTAGGCCTGCCTCTCAGTCGGCATTCCAATTCATCCCAAAGGTGTTCAATGGGGTTGAGGTCAGGGCTCTGTGCAGGCCAGTCAAGTTCTTCCACACCGATCTCGACAAACCATTTCTGTATAGACTTCACGTTGTGCAAGACAAGTAACGAGTAGCAAAATCACTAGCCTATGTCAATCTACTATTCCCCCATAGTAGAACAGTTTACCTATTCTATTGGTCAGCTTGTTGAGAAAGCGTGAATGTTTGTTCCATAATGCAATTAGCAGGAAACCCTGTCAAAAGCGCACTGCACATCCAAGCTGTTTCCTATGACAGAGATTCAAATATCCATCAGAAATGTAAAAAGAGGGGAGATGTAATATGCAACAACTAGCATGGGTTGCTAATATGACTAGGATTGTGCCTTTGGCTATGGACAATGAAAGAAAGTTGATATAAAATAATTGCCTCCATAGATATGGTCTGATTTTGGCTAGGCTACTTTGAAGCAAGGTAAGACCTGCACATCATAATATGTATTAAAACTTTCAGGTTTCAAAATGCATACCGTCTTCAGCTCATTGCAAAGTGGTGTGTGACACGCTGATGAAGCCTGCCTTCCTTTGCCTATGCATTTGCTGAATGAGATGCTGTAGCAGCAGCTCTCGCGCTGTCTGACAGATTTTCCGCTCAAAGGCTCTGTATATGTATGCTGTACGAGTGTGATAAGATACATAACGAATATACTGTACACACGCCAATTTAATTCCACTAAATTATGCAAAATAACAGACTGATATGCATGACCAGTCAAATGTACACTGAACAAAAATATAAAATGCAACATGTAAAGTGTTGGTCCCATGTTTCATGAGCTGAAATAAAAAATCCCCAAAATCTTCCATATGCACGACAAGCTTATTTCTCTCAAAGTTGGTGCACAAATTTGTTTACATCCCTGTAAGTGAGCATTTCTCCTTTGCCAAGATAATCCATCCACCTGACAGGTGTGGCATATTAAGAAGCTGATTAAACAGCATTACCATTACACATGTGCCCCTTGTGCTGGGGGCAATAAAATGCCACTTTAAAATGTGCAGTTGTCACATGACACAATACCACAGATGTCTCAAGTTTTGAGGGAGCGTGCATTTGACATGCTGACTTCAGGAATATCCACCAGAGCTGTTGCCAGAGAATTTAATGTTAATTTCTCTACCGTAAACTGCCTCCAACTCCATTTTACAGAATTTAGCAGTACGTCCAACCGGCCTCACAATTGCAGACCACGTGTAACCACGCCAGCCCAGGACCTCCACATCCGGCTTCTTCACTTGCAAGATCGTTTGTGCTGGGGAGTATTTCTGTCTGTAATTAAGCCCTTTTGTGGGGAAAAACTCATTCTGATTGACTGGGCCTGGCTCCCACCTTATTCGTTTTCCCCCAAAAAAGGGCTTTATTACATGGCTGCAGGGCCTAATGAATTTATTTCAATTGACTGATTTCCCTATATGAACTGTGGAATCTCAGTAAAATCTTTCAAATTGTTGCATGTTGCGTTTATATTCTTCAGTATATTTCCAGCAATGAATAAGCTAAACAACATTTATTACTCTCCCAGATAATTGGCCGGCACCAATTTTAATTATCGCTTTTCTATTATTATTCTAATTATTATTATTATTTTTAATTAAAATCGGTCAAAAGTCAGCTATTACCGGTTAATGGAAACCCTGCACCGTGGATACCATTTGTGCCTTCGGAAAGTATTCAGACCCCTTAACTTTTTCCCTCATTTTGCTACGTTACAGCCTTATTCTAAAATGTATTTCCAAAATAAATATTATAGCTTGAATACATTTTAGGGTATCTGTGGAGTATATTGAAACGTATTTTGACTTGTTGAAACAAAGTTTAGGGGTATATTTTCTGATTCCTTTCTCTTCAAGTTGAACGAGTGGATTACTCAAATCGATGGCGCCAACTAACAGACTTTTTGGGATATAAAGAAGGATTTTATCTAACAAAACGACACTACATGTTATAGCTGGGACCCTTTGGATGACAAATCAGAGGAAGATTTTCAAAAAGTAAGTGAATATTTAATTGTTATATGTGAATGTATGAAACCTGTGCCGGTGGAAAAATATTTTGATGTGGGGCGCCATCCTCAAACAATCCCATGGCATGTTATCGCTGTAATAGATACTGTAAATTGGACAGTGCAGTTAGATTAACAAGAATTTAAGCTTTCAGCCGATATAAGACACTTATATGTACATACATGTTTAAAATCCATAATATTTATGATTGTTTATTTGAATTGGGCGCCCTCCAGTTTCAACGGAAGTTGTCCCGCTAGCGGGACACCTAGCCCTAAGAAGATTTATTAATACATTTTAGAATAAGGCTGTATTGTAGCAAACTGTGGAAAAAGTCAAGGGGTCTGAATACTTTCTGAATGCACTGTATGTCTTTGTGTCAACGCCTTCAAGAATGCAAAATTCTCTACGCCACTAAGGTACCTTTCGAGCTAATAGACTATGTTAGTTTACATTTCCTCTTCCAAGGAACTGTGGGGATGTCAAAACAATAACTGTCTACCAAATCTCTTCACTTTTAAAATGTTGATTACTTCTACTTGCCATTATCATTCACCTGATAAGACGTGATTTTATATTTTTGCTAACATATGATGAGGGTCCCTGGTTTGCCTGGCCGGGGGTCTCTGGGCAAGAAAAGTTTGAAAACCCCTAGGCTATATCATTTAAATACATTTTTTAAATATGTTTACTATAGAACTACACTTCTACTAAACTCAGCAAAAAAATAAACGTCCTCTCACTGTCAACTGCGTTTATTTTAAGCAAACTTAACATTTGCATGGGAAACAGTGTTTAAACCCTTTACAATGTAGATCTGTGAAGTTATTTGGATTTTTACGAATTATCTTTGAAAGACGGGCCTGGAAAAGGGACATTTCTTTTTTTGCTGAGTTTATATGTACAGTAGCCTATATATAGGCAGCAGCCAATAGAAGGGAATAGAGTAAAGCCGACTGTGCACTGTGTAAAGTATGCCATGTCATCTATCCTTGGGATGCAGTTATGCCCATGTATAAATTATGTGGTTCTCTGTAGCTCAGTTGGTAGAGCATGGCGCTTGCTATGCCAGGAGAGTGGGTTTGATTCCTGGGACCAGCCATACGTAAAATGTATGCAAACATGACTGTAAGTCTCTTTTGGATAAAAGCGTCTGCTAGATGTTATATTATTTGAGTCAGGAATATCTAATAGGTGGGAGAGGCACGTGTTCTTGAGTAAGAGAAGAGAAGATCAAAGTTAAACATGGTTGCAATGAAGAGCTCAATGGAGCGCATTCCTCCTCTGTTCCAATTGTCCAAATTGTTCCCATTACTCCTCTCCTCCAATCAGACGCTTCAGCTTATTCCAATTTAGAGAAAGAGAGCAAAAACCCGCCAATGAAGAGCCTAGCTTGTTCCAATTGGTTGTAAGCCAATCATCGCCCTCCGAAATTGTCTAACGTCACTTCATCACAAAATCGTTTTTTTGGCAGCATTGACGATACCCGGTGAGTATATGAGAGAAATGTTCAGAATTTGCAATGGATGTAACATCGACAGCTATATGTGATGAAATATGACTATAACACATCTAGCCATCTGACTTATTTGACTACAGGGGCTACCAAAAATGTTTATCTTAATGATGTTAGTGGATCGCTAGCTACTGTAGATATAGTATAGGGTGACGCTGCGCAGGAAAGTTAGCATTGCCTAACAAGGTTTACAAAGCTGACAAAGTGTATTTGACCGCTGACAACCCTGTAAAACGTTAGCTAACATTTATATCAACTCAGTTGGAATTCTATACTATTTAATTGACACTTTTCTTTCGTTTTTTGATGGCATGCCTTTGAAGTGTATGTAGTGTCTTTCTTTGTAAACTGAATTAAACTGCATTTGAAGTAATAATCAATGCCCCCCCCCCCCCCCCCCCCCCCCTTGCAGACCTATCAAGCAAATGTGAATTCCTTTATATGCATCTATTACTGTTATGCTGTCACTTGTCACTGCACTCCTCACTCATGATAATAGTTTATTCTTGCCTCCTAAAATGGAAAATCCTAGGTTCCGTTTCACCCCACACCCCAGGCAGTAAAAGTGGCCGGTGACGGCCCCCCTGCTTCGGGTGCTCAGGGCCCTCCTGTGAGGGCTAAGAAGTGGGAGGAAGTGGAGGCAGAGGCTCGAGCCAGCATCGTCTCCGAAGGAGGTGACCCTGGTGCAGAGCTGGTCGTCCTGAGCCGGTGCACAGTTCAGTTCAGCAAGTACCGGGGTCAGACCTTCAAGTGGTTGATGGAGAACGACGTGGGCTACATGGTGCATCAGAAGGAGAGGGAGCAAGAGCGCAGCGTTTCCCAGCATCCCTGATGGCCAACAAGGACGCCTTGACTCGCTACTGGTGCGCCTATCCGGCCTTCGCGGAGATGGTCAGGTTCAACCGGGCGCACGAGGAAGCTAAAGTCCTGTCCTCCCAGCCAGGTGAGTTTGTTTAATTCTCCTCATTGTATGTAAGATGTAACTCTCTTGCTCTGAGAATTAATTGGTTCCATGCTGATTTCAGGCCAGGAGAGCAAGGCCCTTGTTGCCATCGGGAAGTACAAGTGGGACATGCTGCAGGACCTATACGAGGCTAAGGGTGCGGACAGGATAAAGTAAGGGGCACGTGTTTGTGTTTTCTATGTTCATATCAGTGTGTTTTATGCAACATTTTACATCTGAAATGTTCCCTCTGCTGTGTTTCACAGATATGTCAGGAGCATGAGGACGCAGACACCCCGTTATCCTGGGAGTGCGATAGCCGCCTTGATTGACTTGATTGACTACATTCAGCGCAGAGACCAGGAGGGAGTAGCTGCTGTGGCCAGCCCCGCCGCAGCCAGCACCACCCCCGCCAGTAAAACCCGGCCCAAGAGTGAGGCTACGTAAGTGTTACATAACATCTTAAAGGAAAATATAATTCTACTTGTTCCACACAGTTGGAAATGATGACATATTTGCTATGTTTTGCTGTCCAAGGCATCTTGGTCCTGTGATCTCTGCGTTCCTGTCAAGGCGCTCTCTCACCCCAGGTGAACTGCAGGCGAAGATGGAGAAGCTCATGGCTTCTCAGCTTGCAGTTCAAGGTGAGTGTCTAGTTACACATGTAAGATAATGTTAACTTTTTGAATATCAATCATTGATAGGATGTAACAAAATAATGAAATGAGTGTTGGTCAAGTTTGAGAGTAAAACTGAAATGAAATTAGTGTTTCAAATGGAAAAGAGAAACTCATGATTATGTGACATACAGAATGACAGCTACATGCAGGATGACAGCTACAATGACAAGGTAAGATATTAAATAGTGCATACATGCAGTGACTCTCCTCTAAACCCAGATGACTCTTACCAATACATTTCCTTGGGCTGATGATAGGAAAAAATATTTAAAACACTAATATGTCAGCAAACTTTAACTGAATACTTATCAAATGTCCTATGTCAATTAATAGTGACGTAAAAACATACGTGTCTATGTCAGCAGCTGCTTTGACCATCTCTGCGTCCGATAGCTCTGTCGGTGGCAGTGCCGGTCGAAGACACCCCTATATCACGTGGAAAGAGAAAGGATTGTGAGCTACACAGCTTATCCAAAAAGTTAACATTATCTTACATGTGTCAGCAATCTCTATACACAAAATAACACATCATAATTCCTCTCATGGGAATTAACATTACAACACCAACTAGGCGAATCACATAATAGTAATAAATGGTAGGGAGAAGTGGTGAAGTAATGTAAATACATTTTTGCAAGATTCTAAATTCAAATCTAAGGCTTTTATACAAAATAAGTGCTAGAACATGTTGAATTTAAAAAAGTCAACATATTCTACAATATATGTAATCTATGTTGAACATTGGTTGACATCAATATTTTAAGTATGATTCTTCAATGTTGACATCTGAGGTAAAGGTTAAGTACATCCCAAGGATTCCTTATAGCACTATAAGCTTGTTTTTTTAAAACATTTAATTGTACTTTTATTTAACTAGGAAAATCAGTTAAGAATAAATTCAACGAAGACCTAGGAACAGTGGGTTAACTGCCTTGTTCAGGGGCAGAACGACAGATTTTGACCTTGTCAGCTCAGGGATTCGATCTTGCAACCTTTCGGTTACTAGTCCAATGCGCTGACCTCATATAACTCACCGGGTATCATCAATGGCTGCCAAAAAAAGTTTTTATAGGCAATGCCAACTTGCCAGCGCAGCAGCAGGCGTCACCCTATTCTATAGCTACAGTAGCTAGCGATCTACAAACGCTATTAAAATACACCGTTTGGGTAGCCCCTGTTGTCAAACACTTCGATTGGCTAGACGTGTTATTGTCATATTTCATCACATCTAGTCGTTGATGTTACATTCATTGCAAATTAAGAACTTTTCCCTCATATACTCACCGGGTATCATCAATGGCTGTCAAAAAAACGATTTTGTGATGAAGTGACGTTAGACAATTTCGGAGGGCGATGATTGGCTTACAACCAATTGGAACAAGCTAGGCTCTTCATTGGCGGGTTTTTGCTCTCTTTCTCTAAATTGGAATAAGCTGAAGCGTCTGATTGGAGGAGAGGAGTAATGGGAACAATTTGGACAATTGGAACAGAGGAGGAATGCGCTCCATTGAGCTCTTCATTGCAACCCTGTTTAACTTTGATCTTCTCTTCTCTTACTCAAGAACACGTGCCTCTCCCACCTATTAGATATTCCTGACTCAAATAATATAACATCTAGCAGACGCTTTTATCCAAAAGAGACTTACAGTCATGTTTGCATACATTTTACGTATGGCTGGTCCCAGGAATCAAACCCACTCTCCTGGCATAGCAAGCGCCATGCTCTACCAACTGAGCTACAGAGAACCACATAATTTATACATGGGCATAACTGCATCCCAAGGATAGATGACATGGCATACTTTACACAGTGCACAGTCGGCTTTACTCTATTCCCTTCTATTGGCTGCTGCCTATATATAGGCTACTGTACATATAAACTCAGCAAAAAAAGAAATGTCCCTTTTCCAGGCCCGTCTTTCAAAGATAATTCGTAAAAATCCAAATAACTTCACAGATCTACATTGTAAAGGGTTTAAACACTGTTTCCCATGCAAATGTTAAGTTTGCTTAAAATAAACGCAGTTGACAGTGAGAGGACGTTTATTTTTTTGCTGAGTTTAGTAGAAGTGTAGTTCTATAGTAAACATATTTAAAAAATGTATTTAAATGATATAGCCTAGGGGTTTTCAAACTTTTCTTGCCCAGAGACCCCCGGCCAGGCAAACCAGGGACCCTCATCATATGTTAGCAAAAATATAAAATCACGTCTTATCAGGTGAATGATAATGGCAAGTAGAAGTAATCAACATTTTAAAAGTGAAGAGATTTGGTAGACAGTTATTGTTTTGACATCCCCACAGTTCCTTGGAAGAGGAAATGTAAACTAACATAGTCTATTAGCTCGAAAGGTACCTTAGTGGCGTAGAGAATTTTGCATTCTTGAAGGCGTTGACACAAAGACATACAGTGCATTCAGAAAGTATTCAGACCCCTTGACTTTTTCCACAGTTTGCTACAATACAGCCTTATTCTAAAATGTATTAATAAATCTTCTTAGGGCTAGGTGTCCCGCTAGCGGGACAACTTCCGTTGAAACTGGAGGGCGCCCAATTCAAATAAACAATCATAAATATTATGGATTTTAAACATGTATGTACATATAAGTGTCTTATATCGGCTGAAAGCTTAAATTCTTGTTAATCTAACTGCACTGTCCAATTTACAGTATCTATTACAGCGATAACATGCCATGGGATTGTTTGAGGATGGCGCCCCACATCAAAATATTTTTCCACCGGCACAGGTTTCATACATTCACATATAACAATTAAATATTCACTTACTTTTTGAAAATCTTCCTCTGATTTGTCATCCAAAGGGTCCCAGCTATAACATGTAGTGTCGTTTTGTTAGATAAAATCCTTCTTTATATCCCAAAAAGTCTGTTAGTTGGCGCCATCGATTTGAGTAATCCACTCGTTCAACTTGAAGAGAAAGGAATCAGAAAATCTACCCCTAAACTTTGTTTCAACAAGTCAAAATACGTTTCAATATACTCCACAGATACCCTAAAATGTATTCAAGCTATAATATTTATTTTGGAAATACATTTTAGAATAAGGCTGTAACGTAGCAAAATGAGGGAAAAAGTTAAGGGGTCTGAATACTTTCCGAAGGCACAAATGGTATCCACGGTGCAGGGTTTCCATTAACCGGTAATAGCTGACTTTTGACCGATTTTAATTAAAAATAATAATAATAATTAGAATAATAATAGAAAAGCGATAATTAAAATTGGTGCCGGCCAATTATCTGGGAGAGTAATAAATGTTGTTTAGCTTATTCATTGCTGGAAATATACTGAAGAATATAAACGCAACATGCAACAATTTGAAAGATTTTACTGAGATTCCACAGTTCATATAGGGAAATCAGTCAATTGAAATAAATTCATTAGGCCCTGCAGCCATGTAATAAAGCCCTTTTTTGGGGGAAAACGAATAAGGTGGGAGCCAGGCCCAGTCAATCAGAATGAGTTTTTCCCCACAAAAGGGCTTAATTACAGACAGAAATACTCCCCAGCACAAACGATCTTGCAAGTGAAGAAGCCGGATGTGGAGGTCCTGGGCTGGCGTGGTTACACGTGGTCTGCAATTGTGAGGCCGGTTGGACGTACTGCTAAATTCTGTAAAATGGAGTTGGAGGCAGTTTACGGTAGAGAAATTAACATTAAATTCTCTGGCAACAGCTCTGGTGGATATTCCTGAAGTCAGCATGTCAAATGCACGCTCCCTCAAAACTTGAGACATCTGTGGTATTGTGTCATGTGACAACTGCACATTTTAAAGTGGCATTTTATTGCCCCCAGCACAAGGGGCACATGTGTAATGGTAATGCTGTTTAATCAGCTTCTTAATATGCCACACCTGTCAGGTGGATGGATTATCTTGGCAAAGGAGAAATGCTCACTTACAGGGATGTAAACAAATTTGTGCACCAACTTTGAGAGAAATAAGCTTGTCGTGCATATGGAAGATTTTGGGGATTTTTTATTTCAGCTCATGAAACATGGGACCAACACTTTACATGTTGCATTTTATATTTTTGTTCAGTGTACATTTGACTGGTCATGCATATCAGTCTGTTATTTTGCATAATTTAGTGGAATTAAATTGGCGTGTGTACAGTATATTCGTTATGTATCTTATCACACTCGTACAGCATACATATACAGAGCCTTTGAGCGGAAAATCTGTCAGACAGCGCGAGAGCTGCTGCTACAGCATCTCATTCAGCAAATGCATAGGCAAAGGAAGGCAGGCTTCATCAGCGTGTCACACACCACTTTGCAATGAGCTGAAGACGGTATGCATTTTGAAACCTGAAAGTTTTAATACATATTATGATGTGCAGGTCTTACCTTGCTTCAAAGTAGCCTAGCCAAAATCAGACCATATCTATGGAGGCAATTATTTTATATCAACTTTCTTTCATTGTCCATAGCCAAAGGCACAATCCTAGTCATATTAGCAACCCATGCTAGTTGTTGCATATTACATCTCCCCTCTTTTTACATTTCTGATGGATATTTGAATCTCTGTCATAGGAAACAGCTTGGATGTGCAGTGCGCTTTTGACAGGGTTTCCTGCTAATTGCATTATGGAACAAACATTCACGCTTTCTCAACAAGCTGACCAATAGAATAGGTAAACTGTTCTACTATGGGGGAATAGTAGATTGACATAGGCTAGTGATTTTGCTACTCGTTACTTGTCTTGCACAACGTGAAGTCTATACAGAAATGGTTTGTCGAGATCGGTGTGGAAGAACTTGACTGGCCTGCACAGAGCCCTGACCTCAACCCCATTGAACACCTTTGGGATGAATTGGAATGCCGACTGAGAGGCAGGCCTAATCGCCCAACATCAGTGCTCTTGTAGCTGAATGGAAGCAAGTCAGCGCAGCAATGTTCCAACATCTAGTGGAAAGGGAGGACCAACTCCATATTGATGCCCATGATTTTGGAATGAGATGTTCAACGAGCTGGTGTCCACACACTTTTGGTAATGTAGTGTATATACGCAGGCCAGGATAGGGTTTAGAATGGAATAAACAACTGTAGGTAAATTTGCCCAGTTTATTGTTTTCTCTGATAGTAAACATTAGCTGATCTTGCGTTTTTCAGATTTACAAAGTCAACACATTCTACAATATTTTCCATCTATGTTGAAAATTGGTTGACATAATGACATCAATATTTCAGGTATGATCCTTCAATGTTGACGTCAGCCTGAGTGGTTGGAATACCGTTGTTTTTGCACGTTGCCTCTCTGGAAATGGCAGATAGAATATAGAATGGCGCACTGATATTAGAAACATGCCTCTAGAATCGCTACTCAAAAACGTTCTTCAAACCGTCTACCGTGGTTCTCAAACGTCATATCTGGAGTAACAACCACCACATTTTATTTTGTGTGTAGGCCTAGTGTGTACATGGATAGTTGCATAATGCATGCAGAGCAGGGTCTATTTCTTTCAACCATCTCCAGGAGTGTGTAGACAATTTGCGGCGATAGGGCGCCTCGAGCGTTGATTGGCGTTGAACTATGAAGAGCCATCTCTGATGAGAGCGCATTTGGGATACTGTAATCTATCGAAAATACGGGTTAGCAGCTACCAGAACCACACCCTGAAAGTTATATACTTGCTTGCGAAAGGTAAGCTTGAGTTGCTCTGGTTCTATAAAATACTTAATGTTATAGCTGCTGCTGTTGAAAAGTCAAAGTTAACTATGTTATGGCCACGCATTCCCTTCAGACATCGTCGACATCTCTAACGCGCAGATAACAGTTACTGGGGCACCTTCAGACTAGCTACACACGTTCCGCTGCACTTCGGTGTGAGTAGCTAGCTATAACTTGTTACTTACCACATGTAATTACCACCACTTTATTCAGTGCTGCTGCATTCTAAAGTGCAACCCATTTATATTAAAACTGTTTCACTCCCCTCCATTTTGGAGTTTGTCTACTTTGAACTTTGTCTTCTAATATATAGATTCCTCTGGGAAAACATGGTTGTTGTATTTTACCATTTATTCTAAATTGTAGAAATGTGTTGATGTCAAACGTGTGAAATTATTAAAATGTCCATCTGCTGTCAACAGACTTGACTTTCTGGCTGCTAGGTGGAACAGCGTTTATATCAGCCCTCTGCAAAGTCTTATTTGCTGTGGATGGAGCCCCATCTGGCGGACAAAATCAGTACTGCACCAGCGGACGTGAAAGAAGACTGGTTTAAAAAAAAGAATCCAAGATGGCGACTTGTGAGTGTATCACAAATGTCTTTAGTTTATCCCCTCCTTGTTGGTAGGAGTTTCTGCTGTTTACAGATGTGAAAGTGTTCAAAGCACACACACTAAGCCTGACCTGTCATAGCTCTATGTAAAAGCTGCCACTAGATACAGATTTAAGATAAGTTTAGTTTCTACTAGCCTAGCAAAGAGTGTTATGGGGGAATGGAGGGGGGATACAGCCTGGTTTTTGTCTAACGACACCAATCACAGCACAGCCCGCTACTCTACATAACCCCCAGCCTGCTCTCCGGGTCGGTGAAAGGCATCTGTTAGAATCTTTTAAATAGTATCTCCAAAAGTGCTGTGTGTGTATAGCGGTGGTTGACTTGTGTTTTAAGTAATTGTGAGTATCAGCATGGTTCCAGAGATTAACCGTCAATGAGACTGCTAGTCTAGTCTGGTCGTATAGTTAGGGTCTGTAAATATGTACTATTTGTGCTCGCTTTGGCAGCACATATACTAAAATTGGAACGATACAGAGAAGATTAGCATGGCCCCTGCGCAAAAGATATTGCCCATTCTTCTCTGTCCGAGGAGGAGGGAAACGGGGGGGTTTTGCTGGGTGAGAGGAGGAGTTTGGCAGCTGCTGTGTGTGTCAACAATGCATATTAAGTAGCCATGTGCACCAGGTCTAAACAGTGATGACAATAGACACAGAGGCCCAGTCTTGGAGTTTTAATGAAAGACAATTATTATTGCAATTTAAATCCAATGAACAAATGTCAGCAATCTTTACAAATCGAATAACACACAGTAATTAATGTAATGTTACAGTATATATATATATTATATTGTGTGTGTGTGCATTCATACAGGCTCTATCTATTTCTTTTAACAGTCATGTGTATGTATAACATTGGCGCTAGTGCATCTTGGCCCGACCTGTGGACAGAAATGTCTATACTAGCAAAAGGTAAGCTATTCATGTGTTATAGCTACTGCTGTAGAAAAAGAACATTAGCTTAGCTCTACCAAAAAGTTGAGTTTTCACTTGAAAATGTATTGATAAATCATGTTTGATTTGTATATTTTAATGTCTATCCTAGTTTTTTTACAGGTTCATCACTATCCTGTCTGTCTGTCTTTGCTATACAGTCCTTTAATTGAACTATGTAAATAAAATGTTAATGTGCTAATTAAAACATGCATTTTGCTTGGGAACGGACCGATGTTAGTCTGGTGTCTCGCCTCATAACTGCCTACCATGGGTGACCCTACCAGTAGTCTTATAGACTACAGGCAGTTCTGAGGGTCATCATAACACACAAGCCTCTACACCGCGCTCAAGGTCTCGGTCCAGGTAGAGGGGAACAGTGAACTATTTACAAAAAAAAACGTCCAACCACCCAGCCAGTGGCTCAGTGTCCTTCACCTCTCCCTTTAGCGTCCTTCATTTCCGCCAGCCACTGGGCCACGGTCTTACCCCCCGCAGTCACAGAGCAGAACGCTACGCCGCCGAAGCGGCTGTGGCCCGTCTCCCGCCGCTTCGGCAACCCGCATTTGGCGCAGACGTAATGCTCACGTTGCCTTCTCTTCCCGGCCGCCACGCCCTCTGTGTCGTCCGCCATCCTCTTCCTCCTCCAAGCCGTTGTCCTTGGCACTGGAGGAGGTGAAGAGCGGCCCGTATGTTGTCCTTGGGCTTGGGAGGGGCCGGGAAGTGCGGGGGGTTGTTGCTCCAGGTGGGCTGGCTGAATGGGCGCTTGGGCGGGCTGTCCTTGCTGGGTGGTCTGGCGTGGGACCGGGGGGGGCGGCGTAGGGAAAGGGAAGGGTGCCTGGATTCCCTCCCGCTGGTAGTGGAGGGGCTTGGCTTCAGGGAGGGGCTGGGCGGTGACGCTGGGGGCAACAGCGAGCCCCAATCCCTGCTGCAGCACCATCCTCTCCCTCTCCTTCTGACGCCGAGAGTACCTGAAACAGGTAGAGAAAACAAACGCAAGCTGTCACTCAGATTGTCATTAGTCACATGGCTTTATGTAACAAGTCTTCCATAAGTTAATGTCTTACCACTGACTGATGGTCCTTTGATTCAGCTCAAAGAGCTGAATGTTGGTCTGGGCCATCAACCTCGGGCTGTTCAGCACTGCCTCCCGGATGGCCACGTAGTCAGCCAGAATGAGCGCCCACCTGCTCTTTTTGACGCCGGCAGACTGCGTGGCGCTGGGATGGATTTGGCAGAGCTGACTGCAAATTGCCTCCACCAAACGGCTGGTGCCTGGCCAATTGGCAGGGCCCGAGTTGAGTCCGAGAAGGCAACTGAAACAGAGGAGATAAATAATTAGAGAACATTGAAAAATGATGAACCTTAATGTAAAGGCAGGCAATATAATAGTAAGGTGGAGGACATGAACACTAACAACATACCGTTGGAGAGAGTCTTTTCCTAGGATAATGGACGACTTCCCCTTCGATGCCTTGAACCGCCCCTGAACGATCCTCTCCTGGTGCCGGGCAGGGTAGATCAAACGTTGCTTGTCAAAGTCTGGCAGCGCCAGCCACAGCGCCACCAGACCGTCTACCCTGCGGTCCGACAGCCCCTGACGGCTCCTCACCTCCACCAAGGCCCTGGCAAGCCTGCGGACATGCTGGTACCCCGGCATTGCATCAGGGCCTTGAGTCTCCCCCTGAAGATAAAGAGACATGAAAGAATCGATGAGGACGATGTCACACATAAGATGTTTCTACAAAGGAAATAGATGTTATTTTACATTGTGTAACTGATAAATCACACTGACGGATTATTTTGAAATTAAACTAGGTTTAAAAAAAATTAATAACCCTGTTTGTTTACTGAATGATTACTGTGAGTATTAATGGAGTTTAGGTCTCAATTCCACATTTCAAAGAGGTTGCAATAGCATGTATTTTTGTTCTCAACACCAGAAAAGGTCAATTATAATTACCTCTGAATCAGAGGAGTGTTCAGGGTGAGGAGAACCGTGTTGATCAGGGGCCTCAGGAGAGCTTCCGTCTTCAGGGGCGGTGGGACTGGATGGCCCAGACCTGGGTGCGTCAGCGGGTTCCCCTGACAGAGGTGCCGCTGAGCTGGAGGACGGGGCGATCATGGGAGTGACATGAGGGATGTGGACCGTCGGGTCCACATCCTCCTGAAAGCCCTCGTCCTCCTCGTCGAGCAGCTCGACGGCGGCTGCCTCTTCCGGAAAGTCAGGGTCCACACTGACATCCTGCAGCACTCTGCCAGTCTGCGAGTACAGGTACTCCACTCCGAGGAGTTCCCCTATTAAAGCAAAAAATATATTTAAAAAAAAATCAGGCAAAAGCAGAGTAGGGAAGTGTTAATGGGATGTAAATGTTCATTCTCTTACTCGACTTACCCGTGTACTTGCTAGGCTTGGAGTAGTCCTTAACCTGTTCCTTGCCAAGCACCCTTTGGCTGCTAAGGTTAAGGATGTGCTGCAGGTGGCCACTGTAGGAGAGCAGGGGCTGCCTGTTCTTTCCCTCAACTGCTGTCTGCGCACGGTCCTCGTTCCACCTCACCAGTCCATCCAACAGGAATGCCTGGAAATGCATTGCATTTGCCCTGGTACCTGAGAGAACAATACATGATTAGGGTGGGAGAGCTGTTGCTGTTAACATTAAACATTAAGCTCCACAATGACAATTACCTGGGATGAACCGGTTGAGGTGGAGGTGGAATGACTCCAAGGATGTGGAGCCCCGTGCGCAGCGATAAACCGGCAAAATCACGCTGCCCTTGGTGATTTTGCCAGTCTCGGTGTACAGCTGTACACCGGGTGGGTCCTGTATGCAGTGGAGGTGGCGCCTCTGCTCATTCCAGATTTCCTGGATGCGGATTGAGTCCAGCAACGGGATGCCCAGGGTATCGACCCCCTTCTCGCCGTTGAAGGTCTCGAGGAGGTCAAGGAGAAGGACTTCAGTCGCCGCAGCCCCACGCGTACGACGCCGACAGTGAAGCGCCATCTCCTTCCTGCCGATCTTCCTCGAAACCTCCGCCTCGGTGAGGCCGACCATCCCGTGCTTCCCCTCCAGCTCAGACCTCTTGGCCTCCAGCAGTCTGCGGACATCGCCTGCATCCCACTCAAAGATGCAGACTGACAGCTGCCGCATGAAGGGACCGTAGAGCTGGTGGCTCTCAGTGGTGACACCTGACGCGAACCGCCGCATCAGGTGCCAGATGTCCAGCCGAACCACCAGCCGGTCCCACTCATTGAACATGGCAGCTGTCTTTGATCCGCCGAAGCTGGAGCAGCAGTCTCGGTCCACGTACATGAGCTGGGGGGGCGCCACCCCGGCGAGCCGGTACCGCTCCATGAGACCAGCCGCCATGGGGAGCAGGCCCTCGCCCTCACCAGCAGTGAGGACACTGACGAGGACCTGCCCATGCTCGTTACCAACGTTGGTAACCCAGGCGGCCGTGTCTGCAGCGGTACCCGCAAGCTTTTTAGTCACCTGGAGACAGACACACAAAGACAGAAAGGTCAAGACGTTATTTTAATTAATTAATTAATTAATTAATTAATTAATATATATATATATATATATATATATATATATATATACATACACACACACACACACACACACACACACACACACACAAAATCAGACATGACTTATCTTTACATTTCTAAGTGAAAACTCACCTTCTTTGTAGAGTCCATCTTTAAGATGGACCCAAAGATGGAGGTGACCCTGGCCTTCACCTCGTCCAGCCGCGACAGCACGTCATGGCTGTAGACTGTCAGCAGCCAGACGGGTGAGGGCACCGGGGGCATCTCCGGTGGATAAGTGAACTGCCGCCCAGTGCTCAAGGCCAGAAACTGCTCGCACTCCCCGAGGTACCGTATACAACTCCGCATCCACGACTCGCTGTGACTTTCACACAGCTTGCTGTAGGTCTGTGACGCACTGTTCCCCAAAGTGCGCGACCTCAGCATCCTCACAACCCGCAGGTCACAGGACAGCCTAGAGAGAGAGAGAGAGAGAGAGAGAGATATAAAGCATATGAATGACATGCATTCATTTTACTTTATTACTAACTAACAAAATCTTGTGAACTTACTTGTATGTCAATATTGCTGGAAACTGGCAGCGATGCCGAGCGTCCAGCTGACTGACAAGGTCCCGTGACCACCCCGCGACCTTCTTCTTACACCGACCGCATTCCAGGTACTCAGTGGCCATGAGATACCAGCGGTCGATGTCCAAGACCCTCCGGATGGTCTTGTAGAGCCCAGCCTTGCAGAGTGTGCCTCTGCACCCAGACTGGGGACATGCCAGCTTGTATGCCCATATACGTACGGGCATCCAAAGGAACAGCTGACATGCGAAGAAGGGGTCAGGGGATGCGGGTGGCTGATTGTAGATCGGCCGCGGTTGGGGAGGCGTCCACCACGTGACCAGGTCGGTGGCGAGTGTCGACCTCCCAAAACTGTTCCTGGTGAACAGCGTGTGGCCGATCCACCGCTGCTGCTCCTTGGTGAGAGATGAACGCCAACTCTCTGGGAGCAGCAGCTGAGTGAGAGGAGAGAGTGATGGGGCGGGGAGAAGGGATGGTAATCAAATTGGTGTCCAATTTGGCATAGTGTTTAATATCTTAACAATGTGGAGTAATTACAGTTGATGAATTTACCTCAGCACTTTTTGAGGAGGGCCTTGGAGGCAGGAAGGACTGCCGGGGCAAATCCTCCTCTTCGCTCTGGGCATGGACCGGGGCATGGACCGGGACCTGTGAAGTTAGAGGCAGAGGCCGAGGGAGCGATCGGGGGACCTGTGGGGCTACGGCTTTTGCAGTGACACAGAAATAAATTGGTTAAATGAATGAATGAATGAATAAATAAAATAAATGCAAGCATGAATTGACAGACATATTACAAATGTAGATAACAGTGATTCAGTTAAAATATTAAATGAGTGTTGGTCAAGTTTGAGTGTAAAACTGAAATGAAATTAGTGATTAAAATGGAAAAGAGAAAGAGAAGTCATGATTAAGTGACATACAGAATGACAGCTACATGCAGGATGACAGCTACAATGACAAGGTAAGATATTAAATAGTGCATACATGCAGTGACTCTCCTCTAAACCCAGATGACTCTTACCAATACATTTCCTTGGGCTGATGATAGGAAAAAATATTTAAAACACTAATATGTCGGCAAACTTCAACTGAATACTTATCAAAACGTATCAGAATATCCTATGTCAATTAATAGTGGCGTAAAAACATACATGTGTCTATGTCAGCAGCTGCTTTGACCAGCTCTGCGTCCGATAGATCGGTCGATGGCAGTGCTGGTCGAGGGAAAGACACCCCTATATCACGTAGAGAGAGAAAGGATTGTGAGCTACACAGCTTATCCAAAAAGTTCATATTTATCTTACATGTGTAACTTCACACTCACCTTGAACTGCAGGCTGAGAAGCAATAAGTTTCTTCATCTTCGCCTGCAGTTCACCAGGGGCGAGAGTGCGCCTTGAAAGGAACGCAGAGATCGCAGGACCAAGATGCCTTTGAAAACAAAACATAGCAAATATGTCATCATTTCCAACTGTGTGCAACAAGTAGAGTTATATTTTCCTTTAAGATGATATGTAACACTTACGTAGCCGCACTCTTGGGCCGGGTGGTGCTGGTGGGGCTGGTGCTGGCTGCGGCGGGCCTGGCCACAGCAGCTACCCCCTCCTGGTCTCTGCGTTGGATGTAGCTAATCAAGGCGGCCATCGCACTCCCAGGATAACGGGGTGTCTGCGTCCTCATGCTCCTGACATATCTGTGTGTGAGACAAAGCAGAGGGAACGTTTCAGATGTAAAATGTTGCATAAAAAATAAAGAGATGAACATAGAAAACACAAAAAGACACGCGCCCCTTACTTTATCCTGTCCGCACCCGTAGCCTCATACAGGTCCTGCAGCGTGTCCCACTTGTACTTCCCGATGCCAACAAGGGCCTTGCCCTCCTGGCCTGAAATCAGCACGGGAACCAATTAACTGTCAGAGCAACAGAGTTACATCTTACATAAAATGAGGAGAATTAAACAAACTCACCTGGCTGGGAGGACAGGACTTTAGCTTCCTCGTGCGCCCGGTTGAACCTGACCATCTCATCGAAGGCCGGATAGGCGCACGAGTAGCGAGTCAAGGCGTCCTTGTTGGCCATCAGGGGATGCTGGGAAACACTGCGCTCTCGCGCCCTCTCCTTCTGATGCACTGTTACCACGTGCACCATGTAGCCCACGTCGTTCTCCATCATCCACTTGAAGGTCTGACCCCGGTACTTGCCGAACTGAACCGTGCACCGGCTCAGGACGACCATCTCTGCACCGGGGTCACCTCCCTCGGAGATGACGCGGGCTCGAGCCTCTGCCTCCACTTCCTCCCACTTCTTAGCCCTCACAGGAGGGCCCTGAGCACCCGAAGCAGGGGGGCCGTCAGCGGCCACCTTCACTGCCTGAGGTGTGGCCTTGAGGACCAACTCCTGTGAGGGCGTGAACCGGAACTTTGGAGTTTCCATCTTAGGATGCAAGAAAAAACAAAACAATTATCATGACTGATGAGTGCAGTGACAAGTGACAGCATAACTGTATTAGATACATATAAAGGAACTTACGTTTGCTTGATAGGTCTCCTAGGAGGAGGACAGGGCATAGGATGATATCAGTGGTATGGTTTGGGGGGGTGCCGGCTTAGGGTTAGGTTGATTATTCACTCATATGCATTTAAATTCAGTTGAGTTAAATTCATAGAAAGACACATATCATACAATGCATTCAACTGCATACACTTCAAACGCATGCCATGAAAAAACGAAGGGAAATAGACAATTAAATAGTATAGAATTCCAACTTTGAGTTGATATAAATGTTAGCTACGATTTTACAGGTTTGTGAGCTTTGTAAACCTTGTTTACAGTAGCTAGCGATCTACAGACGTTGTTAAATTACACAGTTCGGGTAGCCCCTGTAGTCAAACAATTCGATTGGCTAAACTTGTTGTCATATTTCACCACACTTACTCGACGATTATTTTTATTTCTTTGCCAACTAAGCACACAATCCCCTCATATATTCACCAGGTATCATCAATGTCTGTGCGCAACATTCAGCACACTATACTATAGATACAGTAGCTAGCGATCTACAGACGTTGTTAAATTACACAGTTCGGATAGCCCTTGTAGTAAAAAAAAATCGGTTGGCTACACGTGTTATAGTCATATTTCACCACATTTATAGTCGTTGATGTTAACTTGGCTGCAAATTAAGTAAAATTACCTCAGATACTCGGTATGATCAATCAATGGCTGCCAGATGAAGATTTTTGTGATGTGTTGACGTTACTAGAACTTTGTAGGACGATGATTGGGTAAAAACATTTGGAACAAGCTAGGCTTCCATTGGTGGATTTTGCTCTCTTTCTCATATTTAAAACAAGCTGAAGCTCTGACTGGAGGAGACATTTGGAAAAATTAAGAACATTTGGAACAGAGAAGAATGCCCTTCAAATAGCGCAAGGATGACACGCATAACCGGAAGCGTTTCCAACTTTTCTCCCCCTGGGGGGTGGAATTGTATTTTTCAGACCTAAAACATTGTGTTTTCTGTATTCAGTGTGTGGTGGAGAAAGCGGGCACTCCTGTGGATGTTTGGTACCCTCTAGTGGTCATGTTGGGTAAGTGCATCAGGACAGCAGAACTAAACCCAGACCAATGTAGACAGTAAATCACTTATATATATATATATATATATATACCCATACTAAACCACACCATATAATTGCAAACAGGCCGTGAGTTAATACATTTGTGACAGTTAATTGTGACAACACGGGGGAAAACGACTGCTCCCTCCTTGAGGACCAGAACCCCCATGACTCATTCATTCCTTCATTAGATGTAAAATTCAACTTGTTTTTGTGTTTTACACTATTCCCGTGTTAAAGCTATTCGTTATCCTGCCCAGGCTTGTTTCTGTGTGAGTTTGGCAACTTAGATTGAGATTTAATATTTTAAAAAGCACCGACAGTATCAACATTTAGAATGTTATTTTATTGGAACATTTGGTGCTACTGTACATGTAGTTTAAAGGGATTTTCCGGTACTTTGAATAGTTTTTAGCCAGTAGTTCTGAAAGTAGCGCTCATGAGCCAAAAGTTGTCCCCGACAATTGCGTACTACATCACATGTGTGCACCACGTCATTGCGGTCTCTCTCGCTCTTCTCTGATTCTTGCTAGCTGTCACTCAAGTAGCGAGGGGCTGAACTCATTGACTGGAACACGAATTGATAGGGGGCTGGCCCACGTGGGGGGAAAATCTAGGGAAAATGGAATGGCACAGCTTCCAGAAAACAGTCGCTTTCAAACTAGGGATTTTGTGGCTAATTGAGGTAAGGCAGTAATTCTCATAGATTATGCATGTGTGAGCTACACTGTCCATAATTTATTGTATTAGTCATCTCAGGGATGCTACTTGAAAACATCAGAGAAGCAATTTCCAGTTTTGTTCATCACTAAACAGCCAATAGACATGAAATCATAAAATTACACGAAAACTGTGTAGGACATTTAAGTGATAATGCCCGAGAAGCCAGTGATTGGAGGATATATTGGCATGGGTGTTCGACTCGGGCCGGCAAACCGTCCCAATATATCTGCCGAACACTGGCTTCGAGGACATTATCACTTTTATACAACGGGTTACAAACATATTCAAATAATGTTAGACATATTTTCATTATAAATGTTATTTTGATTAATTTATTCGTACTATTTCATCCTTCCACAAGATATAGTCCCGACACAAATCTAGGGTTGCTAGAGACGCGACCCAGTCATTCGTTCTTTTTGTTCTGTATCTATGGACGCGACCCACTCTTTTTGTTCTGTACCGACGCCCACTCACTGACATAATCTCCGTCGCATCTAAACCAGCATTGACCAGTTTCTGGACTGTCGTGGTCCTGATGCTGTGATTTGTGTATGTAGTTGTTCCCGCTGCCCTGCAGATCTTGGGTAGAAGTGCTGCCAGATAGTGCCCCCACCCAATGGACATTTATCATGTTAGTTGTAAATATGTCATTATTATTATGTTACTATTGTATGATTCAGTTCCCTTTGACCTGTACTGTAGTAGCTTAAGATATTCACTGTACCCTGCATTTACATCTGCAACCCTGCGCATGTGACTAATAAACACTCTCTGTGGCACTGCTAGGACTCGCCACTAGAGCGCAGCAACAGACAATAAAATTGCAGTGATCAGTTGTAGGCTGTTTTCTGTCAATGTTAATGCATTTGATGGTATGTTGCTGCCTTCTAGTGGCAAGTCCTGGCAGTGCCACAGATGTGTGTGTGTGTGTGTGTGTGTGTGTGTTTTATTGCAGGTCCAATTGGCATGTAAAAATGTGTATTGTGTTTCTCTGGTCTAAATCTCATGTAGATCACGATGTAACAGAAAGACTAAAAACCAGCAGACACTCAAGCCTAGAGTAGTTGACTTTGCTTCATATGCTAACAGCCTGTTTAGCTGGTTGGGCCAGACTTCCCTAGCAGCTGTGTGGTGGAGTGAGTGGCATGAGGTGTGGCCTTCTGTCTGTGAATTGGCAAGAGCCAGTTGTGATATGTAAATGACCTGTTGTCTCAAGGTGTGAGTAGGTAAGGCTCCATAGCTCAGTGGTTAGAGCACTGGTCTTGTAAACCAGGGGTCGCGAGTTCAATTCTCGCTGGGGCCTTGACTAAAGGGTCACATGTTTTAATCCAGGTCAGTACAACCCCGATGTGTGTTCAATTCTGCTCCCAATGTATACATACCTTGTGAAGAATTATGTTGTTGTTGTAGTAGCTTATGTCTCGTGTCAACAGAACAGCCAGCACAGAAATGACATCTATCAGGTTAACATGTTACCATTTAACACCAACACCCAGAAGAACATCCAGAAGAGAATTTTTGTGGCGAGTTACTGGGTTTTATGGCTTCAGTCATGGCTCCATAGCTCAATGGTTAGCGCAATGTTCTTGTAAACCAGGGGGTTGTGAGTTCAGATCACGCTGGGGCCTTCCTTGAGGGGTCATATGTTTTGCCCTGGCTGACGTGTGCTCCAGCAGCACTACACTGCCTACGTGACAACCTGTGTAGCCTAACGTGCAGTCTTGTCTACACATTGCATTGGAGTAAAACAATGTGCGTATTAACAACATACAACTGTTATTTTGCTTCTCAATGATCATTCAACGCCGCACAATTTGATGGACAGACAGGACATCATTGAAATTCGCCAGAGTAGCCTACTGTGCCACCTGTGGGCAGATAACAAACAGATATTTTATTAACATCTTCAATGCCTGGATCGGGAGCCGGGGTGGGGCGTGTGTGGAGCTTTGTCCCCGGGGGAAGGGCCTCGCTTGAGAGACCAATGCAATCAATGTTGACATATGAGATGAATGTGTGGAATCTGTGGATGTCGTTGTATTTGATCATGTCACCACTACAGATTTGTTTTGTTTCTGCATTTTATTTTCATTGATCTTTTTTCTGGCAGAGATCAATGTATTATGGTATATGGCCGTAGGAAAGCAGTCCTACTTGAGCATTTGTTTCACTCTCCCCTCGTTAGTACGTCCAACCGGCCTCACAAACGCAGACCACGTGTAACCACGCCAGCCCAGGACCACCACATCCGGCTTCTTCACCTGTGGGATCGTCTGAGATCAGCCACCCGGACAGCTGATGAAAATGTGGGTTTGCAGATCCAAAGAATTTCTACATAAACTGTCAGAAACCGTCTCAGGGAAGCTCATCTGCGTGCTCATCATCCTCACCAGGGTCTTGACCTGACTGCAGTTCGGCATTGTAACCAACTTCATTGGGCAAATGCTCACCTTTGATGGCCACTGGCACACTGGAAAAGTGTGCTCTTTTATTTTTTTCTAAGTTATCTGTGACCAACAGATGCATGTCTGTATTCCCAGTCATGTGAAATCCATAGATTCCATTTATTTAGAGATTGAGCATGATTAATGCAAAAGTAATGTCCCCTAACCCCCAGTCAGAAGGGTGCAAGCTGTGATTAATGAAATGCCAAAGGTAATATGGAGTTGTGTGGAGAAATGCAGTATGTGCAAATGTTTTCTTATATAAACATTTTACATGCAGTTTGTTATATGTGTATATAGCTTGTCCTGAATAACAAAGTAGTTTGCACGTGAGTGAATTGTAACTAGTGGTCTATGCAAGATAAACATAATACAAAAGAGAAGGATTCATTTGTCATACTTTTGTCGCCGTAAATCTTACAATCAAATTGTTGAACAAATTCTGGGACCTCATTTTATATCCTCTTATGTTATCATTATGGTCACATCATCAGGGAGTGTGGAGAAAGCGCCGAACGCCGACACTCCTAGGACATTATGTTACACAATACATGCATGTTTTGTTAAATCAAGTTCATATTTATATCAAAAAACAGCTTTTTACATTAGCATGTGATGTTCAGAACTAGCATACCCACCACAAACTTCCGGTGAATTTGCTAAATTACTCATCATAAACGTTGACAAAATACATAATTATTTTAAGAATTATAGATACAGAACTCCTTTATACAATCGCTATGCCAGATTTTAAAATAGCTTTTCGGCGAAAGCACATTTTGCAATATTCTGAGTACATAGCTCAGCCATCACAGGCTAGCTATTCAGACACCCGCCAACTTTGGGGCCTCACTAAACTCAGAATTACTATTAGAAAAATTGGATTACCTTTGCTGTTCTTTGTCAGAATGCACTCCCAGGGCTTCTACTTCAACAACAAATGTTGTTTTGGTTCCAAATAATCCATAGTTATATCCAAATACCACCGTTTTGTTCGTGCGTTCAGGTCACTATCCAAAGGGTAACGCGCGAGCGCATTTCGTGACAATTTTTTAAAAAATGTTCCTTTACCGTACTTAGAGGCATGTGAAACGCTGTTTAAAATCAATTTTTATGCTATTTTTCTCGTAAAATAGCGATAATATTCCAACCGGACAACGTTGTATTCATTCAAAGAGGGAAAGAAAAAAATGGCGAGGTCTCGTGAATGCGCATCTCCAGTCTCTCTGTCACCAGGCAGTCCACTGACAATCTCTGCTACTGTTATTCGCCCAGAGACACGAGAAGCGTCAATCCGGTTTCTGAAGGCTTTAGCGAGCCAATGGAAGCCTTAGAAAGTGTCACGTACAGCACAGATACTGTAATTTCGATAGAGATGCAACAGAAGGACTACAAATTGTCAGACAGGCCACTTCCTGCTTGGAATCTTCTCAGGTTTGTACCTGCCATATGAGTTCTGGTATACTCACAGACACCATTCAAACAGTTTTAGAAACTTTAGAGTGTTTTCTATCCAAATCTACTAATAATATGCATATTCTCGTTTCTGGGCAAGAGTAGTAACCAGTTTAAATGGGTTTGTTTTTTAACTAGTGGTCTATGCAAGATAAACATAATACAAATGAGAAGGATTCATTTGACATACTTTTTTCGCCATAAATTATACAATCAAATCGTACAAATTCTGGGACCTCATTTTATATCCTCTTATGTTATCTCTATGGTCACATCATCAGGGAGTGTGGAGAAAGCGCCGATAACATCTCGCGAGGTTTGGATATGGGATTTGACATTGCAGTGGGTGGAGACAGGATAGCAAGTCGAATCGAAATCGCCCTTTTGACAGCTAACATTTTAAAAAAAAACTGTCCAACTTTAAACTTGAATGAATGCGTTGGTATTTCGTACAGTTGCACCTACATTGAGGCATATCGTTAAGGAGGTTCATTCTATCACGTCAATCTTCTGGAACGTTTCTGCGGAGAGTATGCTCTGGAGCTAGTAATGCTGCCTTAGCTGAAACATTTCAGCTGCAGTGAAGAAAATACCTTTCCGTTTTATCGAAACTCCCCGGTAAGAATAATAAAGACGTTTTATTATTGGTGCATGTCATGTGTTCAATGTGGTGTTTGTTTGAAAACTTTTAGTTTCAGGACAAAGTTTCGAATCCAAAAGCACTGTGACTCTTGGCAAATGATCTTGACGCTACTGTATCAATGCATTCTGCTCATGGGCATGACACTATTTTAACGCAAGAATGTAACGTTAACAGTTTGCCTTGACAAATTACGTCATGGCTTCAAATATGAACATGACCTGTTGTGTATAAGTAGACCATGGAGTCTTTATGAATATCAATCAAGCTTATTCCTACAATGCTAGGCTATACGTGTTCAATCATAACTATGGTAATCTGAACCACGACATTGTTATCAATCGCGATTGTTCATGAACACAGTTTTGTCTAGGCCTAAACAAGACTGAAGTAGTAAACACTCATCTGTCAATACAAGGGTTATGTGTGTTCATCTCAATTCTGGATGACTTAAATGGTAACTTCTAACACAGTTTGGTCAGGTAGTATTGTCTGGGATTGAATGTTTTTCCTTCAAATCATTCATCCTGGAGAGATTTAGCCACACTAGGACAATCACACACCAAGTAATTAATCCCTTAGATTTTCAAGAATTACCTAAATCCATGTTGACTGAGCATTACCTTGAGGTTTTCATATAGTTTTTGAATCTACCTTTATTTTTATGAGATTTTATTTGATCTCTTATAAACAATACAACACATACACACGACTACATCCTACAAACATCACACCTGCCCAGACCCACTTGAATCCCCCTTTTGAATACACATGAAGTTTATAGTTTCGCAAATAGGCCTAGCCAACAATATTAATGATTAATTTATTTAAAAAGTAGGCTATCGTGACTTCTTCTGCAATATGGACCTCTTTCACCAGTTGCTCTTGGTTTCAGATGAGTGGGTGCTGCTATAGCCTACATATCATGATGTAGTGGGGGAGCATGGTAGTGTCAAACAGCCAACCTGTCCTAAATATGAATGCCTAATTTTCAATGCCTTGGCACTTCTGTTAGGAAGGTCATCTATAATGAATGGGAGCTCAGCCGGCAGCCTGTAGTTGAGGTAGATGAAGTGGAAGTCTGGGGGAGTCTATGAGAGGTGTGTGTGTGTGTCTCTGAGTGTCTATCTGAATATTAGCAAGGTAGCCTATTTGCTATCAGCTAATTCGTTGGTGTGTTATTGACAATACTCAGTTTCTGCTTTTTAGGAAGATCTGTGTAATGCACACAATTCCTCTTAGGCCTATAAATGGGGCGGCAGGTAGCCTAGTGGTTAGAGCGTTGGACTAGTAACCGGGAGGTTGCAAGATCGAATCCCCGAGCTGACAAGGAAAAAATCTGACATTCTGCCCATGAACAACCCACTGTTCCTAGGCTGCAATTGAAAATAAGAATTTGTTCTTATCTGACTTGCCTAGTTAAATAAAGGTTAAAAAAAAAGATTTATATTCTTCTCTACTATTTCATACTATTGCATTTAATTTTCTGGCCTTCATGTGGCTGGATTCTGTGCTATGCTGCAATATTTCCATAGGATGATCTGTCCTCCCATGTGTCTGACATTTCTCCTCACCCCCTGCAGAATAGATGCATCAGCACCCATTTCTCATGGGCCCCTGGGGCAACGACTGGAAACAATCTAGAGGTCAACCGATTATGATTTTTCAACGCCGATACCGATTATTGGAGGACCAAAAATGCTGATAGCGATTAATCGGAAGATTTTAAAAAAATTATAATAATTTGACACTTTTTTTATCTTAATATAATGCATAAATAAAATCTATTTAGTCTCATATAAATAACGAAACATGCTCAATTTGGTTTAAATAATGCAAAAACACAGTGTTGGAGAAGAAAGTAAAAGTGTCATTTAAAAAAGGCTAACATTTAAGTTCCTTGCTCAGAACATATGAAAGCTGGTGGTTCAATATTCCCAGTTAAGAAGTTTTAGGTTGTAGTTATTATAGGAATTATGACGCATCGACTATTTCTCTCTATACCATTTGTATTTCATATACCTTTGACTATTGGATGTTCTAATAGGCACTTTAGTATTGCCAGCCTAATCTCAGGAGTTGATAGGCTTGAAGTCATTAACAGCATTGCTAAGAGCTTCTGGCAAACGCAGTCAAGTTTGAATGAATGCTTACGAGCCTGCTGCTGCCTACCACCGCTCAGTCAGACTGCTCTATCAAATATCAAATCATAGACTTAATTATAATAAACACAGAAATACGAGCCTTTGGTCATTAATATGGTCAAATCCGGAAACTATAATTTCGAAAACAAAATGTTTATTCTTTCAGTGAAATATGGAACCGTGCTGTATTTTATCGAACGGGTGGCAACCCTAAATCTAAATATTGCTGTTACATTGCACAACCTTCAATGTTATGTCATAATTATGTAAAATTCTGGCAAATTAGTTCGCAACGAACGAGGCGGCCAAAACTGTTGCATATACCATGACTCTGCGTGCAATGAACGCAAGAGAAGTGACACAATTTCCCTAGTTAATATTGCCTGCTAACATGAATTTATTTTAACTGAATTTGCAGGTTTAAAATAATATATACTTCTGTTTATTGATTTTAAGAAAGGCATTGATGTTTATGGTTAGGTACATTCGTGCAACGATTGTGCTTTTGTTAAATCATCACCCGTTTGGCGAAGTAGGCTGAGATTCGATGATAACTTAACAAGCACCGCATTGATTATATGCAACGCAGGACAAGCTAGTTAACCTAGTAATATCATCAACCATGTGTAGTTAACTAGTGATTATGTGAAGATTGATAGTTTTTTTTATAAGATAAGTTTAATGCTAGCTAGCAACTTACCTTGGCTCCTTGCTGCATTCGCGTAACAGGTGGTCAGCCTGTCACGCAGTTTCCTCGTGGAATGCAATGTAATCAGCCATAATCGGCGTCCAAAAATGCCGATTTACCGATTTTGTTATAAAAACTTGAAATCGGCCCTAATTAATCGGCCATGTCGATTTAATTGGTTGACCTCTAAAATAAACAAAGTACTGTTAACTTTAAGGAAACTGGAAGATTTTTTTTTTAAGGAGAATAATCTAGGCTATAAGTTATTTTAGAATTCAAGGGGTGCATTTTAAATGATTGGAACCCTTACAGACTACAGTGGCTTTAACTGTATCTGGGTTGTTGTGGCAGGCTGACAGTGTGTCCCCAGCAGTGAGAAAGAGAGGGAGAGTATGGTACAGCCACTAATGTTATGCATTGGGCTGTAGCTCTAGCTAACATGAGCGCTAGGAGGCTTGATCCAACCTGACATGCCACAATTGGGCCAGGAATAAAAATAACAAGCCTGGAGGACACAGGCAATAAAGCAGCCGAGAAGAGAGGGCTATTAAGTGGTTCTTTGTGAGAGCGGAGAGGTGAGCAAGTTGTCCTTCAAAAGGATGAGGATACAGAGCAGGGAGAGAATCTCGAAGGTGATCCTGAAGGGACAAGCCAGCGACAGGCAGTGAGGAGAAATGCCAGAGTAAGATACTAACAGCGCTGTTTGCCTATTGTGGAGCGGGAGCCTTATTAAAATGCATTAGAATCTCCAGGCTGCTCCGCTCTACGCTACTTCTCCCATCCCCATCATCAGGGTGCTTATCGTCTCCAAGGCAAACGGCAATACAAAACACTAGGGAGCCGTGCAAGGCCTGTCAGCCAAGTCCTGATAGAAGAGACCTGGCACTCTCGGCCTTAGCTCAGTTGCTACAGCTGTGATGTCATCAGAGAGAGGCTTAATAACATTCTCCTTGGTTACTGCTACTACTGCTCACCCTTTTGTAACCAAACCCATATAGGAGCAGTTTGGAAACTGTCTCCTGCTCCCATCACTACAAATGTCAGAGGTGTGATCATGTATAGATGTAAGAGATTGGTGACTATGTGAAAAGGATATAGTGATTTCCATCTAAAGGAACCCATGAGCAGCAACGTGAAGTTCATAGAAGCATGTCAAATTTAAGCTGTCTTTTTTTATTATGGGGTATATAATTGTTTTTACAATTTTCCATCTTAAAATGTAGGAATATGCAAAGATGGAAAAGGGGTCTTTTTTTGGAAAACATCTACCAGAAATAGTTTTTAAAGGTATTAGAAATACATAACACTCATATTGAAGTAAAAGACCCCTTGCCAACAAATATCAACACTTTATATTTAGTTTTGGATATATTTGTCTGCCTTCTGTATGTTGAAGAACAATTGCCTTGTGCCTTAAAATTCTGTTACCAAAAACCCACATATATTTAAGATTTTTTCTAATTGCGCTCCCTCATTTGGAGGGGAGGATAATGAATGTTCAGAAATAACAAATAAAGGTAGATCTATTAATTAGTCAGTGTTTTACTGATATCAATTTTGTTTATTAATTATTGTGACGATAACTTGTTCACTAACTGAATTTCTGCAGTTTATTGGCTACAATGGTGGAAATCATAATAGTCACAAACCACAGTTGGGTTCACAAGTTTGGACAGCAAAGTAGAGTACAGAAAAGTATAGCACTGGGCAGTACTGTTCAGTAAATAACTAGAGTATAGTTCAGTAGAGCACACTAGAGTTAAATACACTATAGTACTGTACTCAAATGCACTCTGCTGTGCTGTACTCTACTGAGCTCTACTGTGGAATTGCCCAGATGCTGAATTGTCTTTACTATTTGAAAGACCTTTTCAGCTTCCGTGAAACAAGGGCTATTTTTCAATTGTCTTTCCTTGATTCCTCACGTCCTCTCTCTTCGCCTCCTCAAAATGCATTGGAGGAGAAGATTAGACAAAGGAACCTAGGATCTTCTGTGCATTTTGAGGAGGTGAAGAGAGAGGATGTGAGGAATCAGGAGGACAATTGAGAAAGAGCCTTGGGATTACTAGGTCACCCAGGGACATCTCAAAAAGACAGAACTACTCCAGGCTTTTTGTCTTCTCAGAGAGACAAAGCAGAAAGCCATTTTTTTACTGTAAAAGCATAGCGAGAAGTCAGGTGAAACATCAGGCTAGAAATGTGTTGTCCAGTCTGGCTTGTTTAACAGTTTTTCTACCCATAGCATATTTACTTACTGTACCGCCTGCCTGCTGCCTTCTAAGGGAATATTTACTTTTCTTAATGCTTTTTTCATTATTTATAAGCAGTATTCAGTATAACAAAGATTTTGGGACTATTAGGGGAAAGCGGATGTGGGCGAGGTGGTTGACTGAGAAATGTGGTGGGTGGGTGGGAGCTCTAGGGAGACTGAATACTGATGAAGTGGAGCTGGAGCGGTAACATTACGCCAGACAGAAATATAATTTAAATGTGAAGCATTCCCAGTTGTAGCCCGAGTTCATGCATGCATATGATTATGATGGGAACTATGCTGACCTTTCTCCAATTGGATCATGTTACTCTTAAGGCAACATTTACTTCCTCTCACAGAAAATGTCAAGCAAAAAGCGCTCTTTTTACTCTCCATTCAGATTGTGTTATTCCCCATAGCCTAACTTCTATTGCTATGTGAGGACATCCGTTTTCAAACAACCTAGGCTGTCAATGTCTATTTAGGCCTAATCATTTGTTTAGTAGAAGTGTAGTTCTATAGTATGTATATATAAATATATATATAATTTTTTTTATTATTTAGTCTAGGGGTTTTCAAACTTTTCTTGCCCAGAGACCCCCGGCCAGGCAAACCAGGGACCCTCATCATATGTTAGCAAAAATATAAAATCACGTCTTATCAGGTGAATGAATGATAATGGCAAGTAGAAGTAATCAACATTTTTAAAAGTGAAGAGATTTGGTAGACAGTTATTGTTTTGACATCCCCACAGTTCATTGGAAGAGGAAATGTAAACTAACATAGTCTATTAGCTCGAACGGTATCTTGGCGGCGTAGAGAATTTTGCATGTGCCCAGAATGCCCAGTTTCTTTTCTCCTTGGCTGTATAGCTTTTTTATTGTTAGTTCTCAAAGATGGTATTATAAAAAATAAAGTGTGTGTGTGTGTGTGTGTGTGTGTATAAATATCACACACTCATTCAAGGGTTTTGTATTATTTGTACTATTTCCCTCAACATGGGGGCCCCTCAGGGGTGCGTGCTCAGCCCCCTCCTGTACTCCCTGTTCACTCATGACTGCACGGCCAGGCACGACTCCAACACCATCCATTAAGTTTGCTGATGACACAACAGTGGTAGGCCTGATCACCAACAACGATGAGACAGCCTATAGGGATGAGGTCAGAGACCTGACCGTGTGGTGCAAGGACAACAACCTCTTCCTCAACGTGATCAAGACAAAGGAGATGATTGTGGACTACAGGAAAAGGAGGACCGCGCACTCCCCCATTCTCATCGACGGGGCTGTAGTGGAGCAACAAACTAACATGGTCCATGCACACCAAGACAGTCGTGAAGAGGGCACGACAAAACCTATTCCCCCTCATGATACTGAAAAGATTTGGCATGGGTCCTCAGATCCTCAAAAGGTTTTACAGCTGCACCATCGAGAGTATCCTGACTGGTTGCATCACTGCCTGGTATGGCAACTGCTCAGCCTCCGATTGCAAGGCACTACAGAGGGTAGTGCATATGGCCCAGTACATCACCGGGGCTAAGCTTCCTGCCATCCAGGACCTCTATACCAGGCAGTGTCAGAGGAAGGCCCTAAAAATTGTCGCAGACTCCAGCCACCCTTGTCATAAACTGTTCTCTCTGTTACCGCATGGCAAGCGGTACCAGAGCGCCAAGTTTAGATCCAAGAAGCTCCTAAATAGCTTCTACCCTCCAAGCCATAAGACTCCTGAACAGCTAATTAAATGGCTACCCAGACTATTTGCATTGCTGCTACTCTGTTATTATCTATGCATAGTCATTTTAATAACTTCACCTACATCCTCAAAAGGTTTTACAGCTGCACCATCGAGAGCATCCTGACTGGTTGCATCACTGCTTGGTATGGCAACTGCTCGGCCTCCGACCGCAAGGCACTACAGAGGGTAGTGCGTATGGCCCAGTACATCACCAGTGCCCTGCTTATTGACACATTGACTCTGTACAGGTACCCCCTGTGTATAGCCCCGCTATTGTTATTTACTGCTGCTCTTTAATTTTTTGTTATTCTTATCTTACTTTTTTACATTTTTGGGGGGGTATTTTATTAAAACTGCTTTGTTGGTTAAGGGCTTGTAAGTAAGCATTTCAGTGTAAGGTCAACACCTGTTGTATTCAGCGAATGTGACAAATAAAATTTGATTTATTTGGAGTTTTCCCATTTTTCTCTGCAGATCCTCTCAAGGTCTCAGGTTGGATGGGGAGCGTTGCTGCACAGCTATTTTCAGGTCTCTCCAGAAATGTTTGATCGGGTACAAGTCCGGGCTGGGCCACGCAAGGACATTCAGAGACTTGTCCCAAAGCCACCTCTGCGTTGTCTTGGCTGTGTGCATGGGGTCGTTGTCTTGTTGGAAATTGAACCTTCATCCCAGTCTGAAGTCCTGAGCGCTCTGCAGCAGATTTTCATCAAGGGTTTCATCAAGAGCCTGTGGTTCCAAACTTCTTCCATTCAAGAATGATGGAGGGCACTGTGTTCTTGGGGACCTTCAATGCTGCAAACATTTTTTGTAATACCCTTCCCTAGACCTTGCCTTGACACAATCCTGTCTCGGTGCTCTACGGACAATTATTTCAACCTCATTGCTTGGTTTTTGCTCTGACTTGCACTGTCAACTGTGTGACCTTTATATAGACTTTCCAAATCATGTCCAATCAGTTTATTTTACCACAGGTTGACTCCAATCAAGTTGTAGAAACATCTCAAGGATGATCAATGGAATCAGGATGCACCTGAGCTCAATTTCGAGTCTCATAGAAAAGGGTCTGAATACTTATGTAAACATGGTATTTCAGTTTTTTATTTTTTAGACATTTGCAAACATTTCTAAAAACCTGTTTTTGCTTTGTCATTATATTGTATTGTGTATAGATTGAGGAAAAACATTAATTTTAATACATTTTAGAATAAGGCTGTAACGTAGCAAAATGTGGAAAAAGTCAAGGGGTCTGAATAGTTTCTTAAGGCACAAATGGTATCCACGGCGCAGGGTTTCCATTATCCGTTAATAGCTGGCTTTTTGCCCATTTCAAAACAAAAAAACATAATAATAATAGAAAAGCGATAATTAAAATTGGTGCCGGCCAATTATCCTGGAGAAGAATAAAAAAATCCCATTGCGAAGTAATGCTTTTTAGCTTATTCATTGATGGAAATACCAATCAATGGAAATATACTGAACAAGAATATAAACGCGACAATTTGAAAGATTTTACTGAGATTCAACAGTTCATATAAGGAAATCAGTCAATTGAAATAAATTCATTAGGCCCTGCAGCCAAGTAATAACGCACTTTTGTGGGGGAAAATCGGAATTCGTTTTTCCACACAAAAGGGCTTTATTACAGACAGAAATACTCCCCAGCACAAACGATCTTGCAAGTGAAGAAGCTGGATGTGGAGGTCCTGGGCTGGCGTGGTTACACATGGTCTACAGTTGACCGAATACAAACAGTGTAGATATTCCCTCCGCAAGGCAATCAAACAAGCTAAGCATCAGTATAGAGACAAAGTAGAGTCGCAATTCAACGGCTCAGACACAAGACGTATGTGGCAGGGTCTACAGTTAATCACGGATTACAAAAAGAAAACCAGCCCTTTGCGGACACCGACGTCTTGCTCCCAGACAAACTAAACTTCTTTGCTCGCTTTGAGGACAATACAGTGCCACTGACACGGCCCGCTACCAAAACCTGTGGGCTCTCCTTCACCGCAGCCAACGTGTGTAAAACATTTAAATGTGTTAACCCTCGCAAGGCTGCCGGCCAAGACGGCATCCCTAGCTGCATCCTCAGAGCATGCGCAGACCTGCTGGCTGGTGTGTTTATGGACATATTCAATCAATCCCTCTCCCAGTCTGCTGTTCCCACATGCTTCAAGAGGGCCACCATTGTTCCTGTTCCCAAGAAAGCTAAGGTAACTGAGCTAAACGACTATCGCCCCCGTAGCACTCACTTTCGTCATCATGAAGTGCTTTGAGACTAGTCAAGGATCATATCACCTCCTCCCTACCTGACACCCTGGACCCACTTCAATTTGCTTACCGCCCCAATAGGTCCACAGACGACGCAATCACACTGCCCTAACCCATCTGGACAAGAGGAATACCTATGTAAGAATGCTGTTCATCAATTACAGCTCAGAATTTAACACCATAGTACCCTCCAAACTCGTCATTAAGCTCGAGACCCTTGGTCTCGACCCCGTCCTGTGCAACTGGGTCCTGGACTTTCTGATGGGCCGCCCCCAGGTGGTGAGGGAAGGAAACATCTCCACCCCACTGATCCTCAACACTGGGGCTCCATAAGGATGCGTTCTCAGCCCTCTCCTGTACTCCCTGTTCACCCATGACTGCGTGGCCATGCATGTGTCCAACTGAGACGACACTACAGTGGTAGGCTTGATTACCAACAATGACGAGATGGCCTACAGGGAGGAGGTGAGGGCCCTCGGAGTGTGGTGTCAGGAAAATATCCTCACACTCAACGTCAACAAAACAATGGAGATGATCGTGGACTTCAGGAAACAGCAGAGGGAGCACCCCCCTATTCACATCGATGGGACAGTAGTGGAAAAGGTGTATAGTTTTAAGTTGCTCGGCATACACATCACGGACAAACTGAAATGGTCCACCCACACAGACAGCGTGGTGAAGAAGGCGCAACAGCACCTCTTCAACCTCAGGAGGCTGAAGAAATTTGGCTTGTCCCCGAAAACACTCTCAAACTTTTACAGATGCACAATCGAGAGCATCCTGTTGGGCTGTATCTCAACCTGGTACGGCAACAGCTCCGCCCATAACCGTAAGGCTCTCCAGAGGGTAGTGAGGTCTCACCAACGCATACCGGGGTAAAAATTGTATGTAATAAATGTATCACTAGTCACTTTAAATAATGCCACTTGATATAATGTTTACATACCCTACATTACTCATCTCATATGTATATACTGTACTCTATACCATCTACTGCATCTTGCCTATGCCGCACGGCCATCGCTCATCCATATATTTATATGTACGTATTCTTATTAATTCCTTTACACTTGTGTGTATAAGGTAGTTGTTGTGAAATTGTTAGTTTACTTGTTAGATATTACTGCACAGTCAGAACTAGAAGCACAAGCATTTTGCTACACTCACATTAACATCTGCTAACCATGTGTGTGTGACCAATAAAATTTGATTTGAAGCCGGTTGGACGTACTGCCAAATTCTGTAAAATGAAGTTGGAGGCAGCTTATGGTAAAGAAATGAACATTAAATTATCTGGCAACAGCTCTGGTGGACATTCCTGCAGTCAGCATGTCAATTGTACGCTCCCTCAAAACTTGAGACATCTGTGGTATTGTGTCATGTAACAACTGCACATTTTAAAGTGACATTTTATTGTCCCCAGCACAAGGAGCACACGTGTTATGATAATGCTGTTTAATCAGCTTCTTAATATGCCACACCTGTCAGGTAGGATGGATTATCTTGGTAAAGGAGAAATGCTCACTTACAGTGATGTAAACAAATTTGTGCACAAACTTTGAGAGAAATTAGCTTTTTGTGCTTATGGAAGATTTTGGGTATTTTTTTATTTCAGCTCAGGAAACATGGGACCAACACTTTACATGTTGCATTTTATATTTTTGGTCAGTGTACATTTGACTGGTCATGCATATCGGTCTGTTATTTTGCATAATTTAGTGGAATTAAATTGGCGTGTGTACAGTATATTTGTTATGTATCTTATCACACTCGTACAGCATACATATACAGAGCCTTTGAGCGGAAATCTGTCAGACAGCGCGAGAGCTGCTGCTACAGCATCTCAAACAGCAAATGCATAGGCAAAAGAAGGCAGGCTTCATCAGCGTGTCACACACCACTTTGCAATGAGCTGAAGACGGTATGCATTTTGAAAACATATATACTTAATTGTTTGAAACCTGAAAGTTTAAATACATATTATGATGAGCAGGTCTTACCTTGCTTCAAAGTAGCCTAGCCAAAATCAGACCATATCCATGGAGGCAATTATTTTATATCAACTTTCTTTCATTGTCCATAGCCAAAGGCACAATCCTAGTCATATTGGCAGTCCATGCTAGTTGTTGCATATTACATCTCCCCTCTTTTTACATTTCTGATGGATATTTGAATCTCTGCCATAGGAAACCGCTTGGATGTGCAGAGCACTTTTGACAAGTTTTCCTGTTAATTGCATTATGGAACAAACATTCACGCTATTAGGCTATTTCTTTCTCAACAAGCTGACCAATAGAATAGGTAAACTGTTCTACTATGGGGGATAGTAGATTGACATAGGCTAGTGATTTTGCTGTTCGTTACTTGTCTTGTTGGTTGAGGAAAAGTAAATGTAGTATTTTGGTATTTATTAGGATCCCATTAGCTGGTGCAAAAGCAGCAGCTACTCTTCCTGGGGTCCACACAAAACATTAAACAATACAGAATGACATACAGAACATCAATAAACAATAACTGCTCAAGGACAGAACTACATACATTTTTTTAGAAGGCACATGTAGCCTACATATCAATGGATACACACAATATCAATGGATACACACAAACTAATAGGGGAGAGGCATTGTGCCACAAGGTGTTGCTTAATCTGCTTTTTGAAACCAGGTTTGCTGTTTATTTGAGCAATATGAGATGGAAGGAAGTTCCATGCAATACGGGCTCTATATAATACTGTACGCTTTCTTGAATTTGGGAACTGTGAAAAGACCCCTGGTGGCATGTGTGGTGGGCTAAGTGTGTGTGTCAGAGCTGTGTGTAAATTGACTATGCAAACAATTTGCGATTTTCAACACATGAATGTTTCTTATAAAAATAAGTGATGTAGTCAGTCTCTCAACTCTTAGACAAGAGAGACTGGCATGCATAGTATTTATATCAGCCCTGGACAGTTATTCTAACATCTTCAAAGTGCGCAACAGAATTAGGTAAGAAGGACCACACATTGTTGCATCCTCGACTTGCATGTTCTGTTAATATGAATTACCATCATCTAAATGTGATCTGTCATTCTCAGCATTGATATCAGGTTACGCACCCAATGCATATGGGTCTGGTAAATTTCTCAAATTTCCGGTAGATTTAAATGCTGCGGGTCAAAATGTCAGGTGTCACATTCTCCTAACGGAAACCCTGCCATGGTGGTATTCTGTTGCAGCTAGTGACATTAATAAAATATGTTTTCACATAAAATCACCCAAAAGACCCCTCCCCCCATGTTGAAAATTTAGTCAGATTAGCTAGATTAGATATAGCCTACTTTGTCAGTTGTTCACAAAAACACTTTACATTAGAACATGTATTTAGCTACATTTGATGGACTTCAAGGTTGTCTCTTAGTAGTGTGTGTACCGCAATATTATCTGGAGCACCAAAATGTAGGCTAATTGAAGTCATTGTGCCTGAATGGTTATGACTGAACGGTTGTGCAACAAATCTTATATAGAATCTCTTTCTAGTTCTGTGTTCCTAGTAACAGGATGACCAAGCTTTTTAACTTGTTCTGTAATTTCTGCATGCTGGTCACGGTTCTTAGAAAGTTCAGATTTATTGTCAAACTGCAGACTTTCCATTACGCTATGTAATCATTAATAATCCATTTCTTAAATTGAGACAGTGTTCTGTTTTGTCCTGAGTGCTAGCATCTCCAAATACATCCTACCATACTTTTTTATACATCTGTATAATTCAGAATTGAAATAAGCTATTACACAAAAGGATATTTTAATATGGAAAGCATCATGGGGCGCCTCTGTACAGGGATGCATACTAGTCATCTTTCGGCGAAATTCGCCGTTTTGAATCCAAAATATGCGACCTACGTGATTCGTGTCAATCCGATGAGAAACGTTTTGGGGGGGGGGGGGGGGGGGGGCGTTGGATGACTACTGGCTGTATGCGAACGAGTGATGCGTGTTTGGAGCAATACTGGCTGTATCCGAGGCTCAGCCAATCATTCACATAACAACAGAATGCAGCACACGACTGAAGAGAGAAGAGACAACCAATGTGCTAGATACAGCATCAGCGCGCGCTCTGGAAAGACTGCGGGAGAGTGGAATGGCAGACTGCCAGTTAATTTACAGCAGCGTGTCCCTGGCCTTGAACGATAACGAAGAGGTAGGTGAGAAACCTGACCACGGAGATGGGGGTGAGGAAGCGTACTTCATGAGCTGTAACCGAAAAACGATTGGCATTTGGAAAGTTTGAGGTGAGGGAGAAAGTGTGGTGGAACAAGTATTGTTAACTTTACTTAAAAATGCTATCTTGTTAGATGGATCGAATTCTCCGTTAGCTGGCCAGAGAAATGTTGAGCAACATTAGCCAACTTAACTGAACAAATAATTTAGTTTATGGTGTGAAAATTAACTAGCTAATAAAGTCAGACAGCTGACGCTACACCATCAGATATGCTAACATTAGTAACCTAACCAATTCGCTATAGTATTGTAGCGACCCTCACGGACAGCTGTGTGCTATGTGTTAGGCTATGGGTTGGTTGTGTTGTATTTACCAGTACCCAGTGTTCGCGGGGTCCGACATGCCAATCAACCTGCTATCTGCCAATCACGGGAATGCCTCGAATGTTCTGATGCCGGGCATCCTGGTGGTTGGCGGAGTGGCGTTGAGGGGGGTTGGGCAGGGGGATGGAGCATTGGGTTTTAGACCGGGTCTCGCCGTCACAAGAGAAGGTCACGGTTGTTTTATATGGTATCCTTCATTTATTTGGCGTGGGCTACGGCCAAACAGTAGCCTGTGTGAAGTTGGGTTAATAAACCGTAAATTCGTAAACTCAATCCTCTGTCTGGAATCTTGTTCCTTTATGATCTAGTCAGGTCATTACAGTATTAACTGGCATACGACTCCTTGTGCAGAAAAGCTCGCATGAACGCACACACGCTCAAATCTTCATTGCTGTGACTTTCTTGCTAGTTGAGATTTCTAATCACGTTCGGCTGCGTTTAATATTTTTTTTTATATCGGTTTGATCGCGGGGGAGGCACTAGTAATGTCTGCCGTTTTCTCTTTTCCAAAATTCGTCATCTCTCCCATGTCTTATTCGACTAGTAGTTGTTCTGAAATATGTATTGCTTGCCTACATTTTACTCCCTCCTCTGTTTAATATAACACGCATATATTAATTATTAATTTCGGTTGTCTATCCTGACGTGAAGTTTGTTCTATAGAAAGTATTTGACTCTGATGTGTAAGTTTGTTAACAAACATTAAATAACAAATACAAATGTCGATTTGCATAATAAGATATAAAATGATGATAAATCAAATATAAAAAGACAAATAACAAACAAATATTGGAAAGCTGCAACAGCTCGACTGAACATTTAGTCCACTTTAACTCAAGCCTAATCGAGTCCTGACAGGCAGTGCAGACATAATCCTCCAATGATGGGATGGTTTTCATACAGGACTGGTGGAACCATCGTGGGCAGCGGTCACAACCAATCTGAAATTTAGGATGAAAAATGTAAATATATTAAACATTAAATACATTTTCTTGAATTACAATTATTTCATTATCAGACAAAGTGGATGATGCTACCTCTAGAAATATTACTGCTTATACAAATTTGTACTCCTAAAAATGTGCCTTTAGAAGTGAACAATCAATTGCCCAGTTAGTGTCTTTCTCATTATTGTCCACCTCCCCACAGAAGTGGCACAGTTGGCTCAGGTCATCTAGCAAAACATGTCAAGTAGTCTATACATCTTTACATGTATTTTTCTGAGAAAACAGGGAACAAGGGAATAGTGTAGGTTTCTTGTAAAATAATTATTTAAATACATGTGTTTTCGTGGACATCTAGTCAGAAGTTGGATCACAGATAACCTTGAAAGATCCATATAAGTTGTTTTTTTTAAATCTACAATTATATTAAATTAGAAATTCAACATATGGGTGTTTTGGAGGAGAGTGACTGCTATTTCGTCTCTCATGATGTTAACATCTTTGTCCATATTTGAAAAGACAATCGACTCCTCCTTCAGAACACATTCAGCATACTGGGGAAAAAATTTGGTGGGCATTTCAGTTTTCCCCAACAAAATTATGTTACACTTAAGATTCTAATTCGCAAGTATACAACGACACAGCTATAATATAATTTGACAGTTCTGTTTTGCCTTTTAGTCAGTATACTTTCAGTAGGTTAATTGTACATTACTTATACTCTCATACTTACTTTCAAGGCAAAGACCCCACAAGAAGTAACATCTTGTTGGCATGGGTGAGGAAGGGTACCAAATGCCCATCTGGAGATATTACACCCCTTCTCTCTCAGGAATGATCTGAACATATATGTTAATAAAAGTACAGCATTTTGGAACACTTTATTGATTACAATATAGAGATTAATAACAGAGGGGAATCTGAGAAGGCAGGGATTCCAGCAGGGTGTGAGTTGAAGTAGTCAAATCTGGAGCTGACAAGGGCTGGAATGTAAATTATGTGATCATCATTATCTAACATCTGAGAATGGGCAGGCATTCCCTCGGATGAAGAGCATCTCCATCTTGCTGATTATGTGCTGTCATCCAGGTGAAAATGTCACGTGTATATCTGATGTAGGAAAAGAGATAAGAGATACGTTGAGTGTCCTGTGCATATGTATATGTACTGTGTATGTGTGTATATATATATATATATATATATATATATATATATATATCTTGGTATATATATATTTTTAATTTCTATTATTATCATTATTGTGGTTGAGGGGTGGGGGAGGTTGATGGGGATGGTGGAGGTGCTGGGGAGGGGATTCTTCATGGAGGCACATTGTCATAGTTTTGTTTATTATATTATTATACATTTATTCTTTTTTCTTTTTTTTCTATTATTTTAACAGTTTACTGTGATTATGCATGCATGTTGACTTATATATTTGAACTTTTTCGCGCAGAGTACAAATTGTATTATTATTATTGTACCTACATTCTTAAAAACTAAAACAGAAAAAGTTTAAAACAATGTAGGAAAAGCCATAAGAGGGAAAAGCACGATGGGATGGGGGATTGAGGGATGGGTAGAGAGAACAGTAGAGGGCTCTGAAAAATATTATTGCTGAAATAATCACTTCCTTTTGTGACTAGAGTCTAATAATTCCTGTGGTACACATCAGAGGGCATGATAGGTCACCAAAAATGATTCTGAAGTGTGCCAGGCCTTGCAGTCCCAATTAATAATTAATGTATGTGTGTTATATTAAACATAGAGGAGGGAGTAAAATGTAGGCAAGAAATAAACATTTCAGAACAACTACTAGTCGAATAAGACATGGGAGAGATGACAAATTTTGGCAGAGATTTATTTATAGACTAACACACTTGAAACAAATAGCCAAACTGAAAACGGCAGACATTACTAGTGCCTCCCCCGCGATCAAACCGACATAAAAAATGTAATGAAACGCAGCCGAACGTGATCAGAAATCTCAACTAGCAAGCAAGTCGCAGCAATGAAGAACTAAGTGTGTGCGTGTTCATGTGAAGGGGGGGGGGGGGGGGGATTCTGGCAGGGGGGGGCTTTTCAGCACACTGTTCCTGAAGTTATAACCCGTTAGTTGCTTACTGGACCCTGGCAAAGCTAATGAACTAACTACTATCTGTGAACTAATGTTTTCCCTCTACAATATGTGGTTAATGTTCAGAATGAGAGAATTAGGTGAAAATGAGGCATTGCTTGTTAAACAAGTGGATTCAGGGATCAAGTGTTGCTGGAGCTGGGCCTGGCTTAAGCTGGATGCCGCTATAGAGGTGAAAGGAACACCACACACTTTCCCTTTTTCTCACTTCGTCAATACAGTGGATAAAAGGGGTATGCCAGGTGTACTCTCTGCCTGAAAGAGCTCAATTATGCCAACAAAGGGTATTATGCTCTCCTGGCACATTGTAGAACAGATGTCCAAAAGCAGAAAGTGTAAAATGTAATAATGTGCAGTGTAGCCCAAAGATATTGCTTTTGTTGTGATGAACTTTACAGTAACACTTGTGTGTGTGAGTGAGGGGGATTATTACTTGTTTTACTCAGTGAACGTTATTTTTGCACACATGTAGCCTTGTGCACTTGATCGATGTCTACTATAGTGGGCAATTCTTTTGAGCAAAAATAGAATGCCTGTTTGTTTCATTCTAGTTCTACTTCAAGATGTTGTTTTCCCAAGTGCAATATTTAGATGTGTGTGGTCACAAGCCTTCTATTATAAAGGCTGTCATGGCTAACTGCAATATTAGTGTATTGTTTTTTTCTCAAGACTTGAGTGTCATTGCAGTAAAGTCTAGGCAACAAATAACCTTGGATTGCTTTCTTTACATTTTTTTGCTGTGAGTTAGGTTCACATTAACCACTTTTTATTTTACACACACAGAATGAGCATGTAGATCATATTCTTTTGTTGTTTAATTAGTTAAAACCTGCATTTCCCCCAAGCAGTGCCAAAAAAACAAACTTTTATGTCCCTCACCCGATTGCATCCCTGCTCTGTAGGGAGAACACTGGAGAGCTGAGCAGTGGAGTTTGATTCACATTTTCGCTCACAAAAACGTTCAATCTCAAGCCTGAAACCTCAACGGCTTGGTGCAGTGTTAGCTGAAGATGCTGCCATGGAATTGCCTGCTAATTTATCACAGAGGCAGGCTGACCTTTGGAATGCCCTTCAGTACTTGGCACAGTGGAATTGCAATAGGCCCTGCACGTATCCCTGTGGGCCGCCTGTGTGCATCGAGGAGAATTAACGCTCACCACTGGCACTGGCACCATTGCCCTTGTCCTCATGGATTGGAGGGCAATGCTGCTTTAGGTCTTCATGCTGTGACATTTAAGCAGCAAAAAAATGCATTGAGCACTATTAGCCTATTAGAAAAATGAAGTGGTATTGTCTGAATGGCATACCAACTTAAACACTTGTAGGAATTGGTTAAATGGGTAGGCTAAAAGGGAAAGCCGAGGGGTTTGGGAAAGCTGAGGAGTTTGTGCTATCAGCCTATACAGGTACATTTAAAATCTTAGAAGTAATTTCTGGACCTAAATCCCATGTAGGGGGCTTGGTCAAACTTTAGAGGAACCATGTAGGTAATTAATTTTTTTAGGGACTGCCAGAGGTTTCTTCCCAAATGGCACCCTATTCCCTTTGTAGTGCACTACTTCTGATCAGGTCACATCAAAAGTAGTGCACTGTAAAGGGGATAGGGTGCCATTTGGGAGAACCTTGTCCTCCTGATGACACCCAGGTCATGAAGCCTATAGGCCCAACTGTCAAGGTCACCAGCAGTGTCTAATTATGGGCTTTAGCCCCCTGTCAGTACAATATGGATCAGTGGGCAAAGTTGAGTTAACCAAACCTGTCTCCTCTGCCAGTGCCCTTTGGGAATGGCGATCCAAGTCAAACATTTGAGGAGAGGAGAAAAAAGGAGGCCCGAGTTTGGATGACAAATGAACGATGGGCTTCACTCAGTTTAACTTCAAATGTAGTGCAGTTCACATATGAGTATTATGAGTACCAGTACGTCTGCATTGCTATCATATTGTATCGATAGATGGAGATAAGGGCTTCCCCAAGACTTTTCTCACCTGAATTAGTATCATGCTCTTTTGGTAAACTAAATCTCAAGTCGTTATGAAAACATGTGGAAAAAGCTCTTGTGTAACTGATCTTTTTCCTGTAACTTAGCTAAAACTGCAGGGTATTGCCACAAAGACTGAGCCTACTACTACCACTGACATATTGTAGCCTAGGTATTTGGATGTCAAAATAGCCTGAGGACTTTTTAGCCTGCCTCTATTGCAGCATATGAGAGCAGATTTGGAAAGAGAGAATGAGAGCAGCAAGAGAGAGAGTGAAAGAGAGAGCAGGGAGGGAGAGATGGAGCCATTATGTCTTTGTTCAGTCTGGCTTCTTCCTCCAGGGCCCTTGGCTTGGCTGGCTGTTAGAGGAGATAGAGTCCGGGGCTTTAGGAGAGTGTAAGGTTGGCTGTGTCCAATGGGCCCTGGTCAAAAGTATTGCACTAAATAGAAAATAGTGTGCCATTTGGGATTTAGACAGTCAGGCCAGAGATACTGGAGTTCATTATGATCTCAGTGTGGAGAGGAGAGAGAGAGACAGGAAGACCGTGGGGGGATGGCTACTCTCTGGGGATGCTAGTGGCAAAGGAGGATTCTCAAGGAGTTTTTAGGATAGAGCAATTTGACCCAAGGAAAAAATGAAGAAATCAGAGGTGCATGTGTGTCTGTGCAAATGTGTGTTGGAAGTGGCAATGACCGTTCATTATGTTTCCATGATGTCTGCTGTATGAATCTTGTGCTCCATAATGTCTGCTGCTCAAAGCATTAGAGGCATTGAGGTAGGGTTAAACTTATTTTACTTAACCTGGGATTGAAGGATGGATAGGCTTGGCTGCAAGGTAGACTTGGGTGGTATCCAGATTGACCTACCTTCAAACCAACCTTGTGCCATCCTGGGATATTCGGTAATACCGGCACTGCACACAAGGGGCACTATTTTCAAACCCCACCGAGCTTCTAATCCCAAGGTTAGCAATGCTAACAAGTACATGGAAAATACCATAGCGATTGCTAGTCAAATGCAAACTAGCGCATGCAAACATTTTATACAGTCTCTGACAAACTGTTTGCAGGACAGATATCACAGCTCATAAAGTTTTATAAAAGTAACAAAAAAATGCTACTCACAGTTTTCTGCACGCACAAAACGAATATTAGAAGGCATGGTAGGTTTATTTATCAAAATAGTTTAACCTGCTTTTTTGGTATAAAAGTCACTGATCTGGCTTTCAAAGCGAAAATGCCCTTTTTGTTACAAATTTAACCAGAATAATGTACAATGCACATCCACTAATAATGACCAACTTCTGGTAGCAGGCAGCAGGCATTATAGAAAATTAACACGGTTTCATAAAAAATCTCTAAAGCGCAAGCCTACGTGCTAGTGAGTAGCCAGTGAATCTTTTATATTTAAAGTCAGCCAACTTGGATCTACAGTGCATTCAGAAAGTATTCAGACCTCTTGATCTTTTCCACATTTTGTTACGTTACCGCCTTATTCCAAAATATATTTAAAAATAATAATTCCTCATTAATCTACACACAATAATACCCCATAATGACAGAAAAAAAAACGGTTTTTAGAATAAAAATGAACTGAAATATGACGTTTACATACACTACCATTGAAAAGTTTGGGGTCACTTAGAAATGTCCTTGTTTTTAAAAGAAAAGCAAAACATTTTGTCCATTAAAATAACATCAAATTGATCAGAAATACAGTGTAGACATTGTTAATGTTGTAAATGACTATTGTAGCTGGAAACGGCTGATTTAAAAAAAAAAATGGAATATCTACAGTTGAAGTCGGAGGTTTACATACACTTAGGTTGGAGTCATTAAAACTCCTTTTTCAACCACTCCACAAATTTCTTGTTAACAAACTATAGTTTTGGCAAGTCGGTTAGTACATCTACTTTGTGCATGACACAAGTCATTTTTCCAACAATTGTTTAGAGACAGATTATTTCACTTATAATTCACTGTATCACAATTCCAGTGGGTCAGAAGTAGAGGTCGACCGATTAATCGGAATGGCCAATTAATTAGGGCCGATTTCAAGTTTTCATAACAATCGGTAATCTGCATTTTTGGACACCGATTGTGGCCGATTTAAATATTTAATTTTTTTTACCTTTATTTAACTAGGCAAGTCAGTTAAGAACACATTCTTATTTTCAATGACGGCCTAGGAACGGTGGGGTAACTGCCCTGTTCAGGGGCAGAACGACAGATTTTTACCTTGTCGGCTCGGGGATTCGATCTTGCAACCTTCCGGTTACTAGTCCAACTCTCTAACCACCTGCCTTACATTGCACTCCACGAGGAGCCTGCGTGGCAGGCTGACTACCTGTTACGCGAGTGCAGCAAGAAGCCAAGGTAAGTTGCTAGCTAGCATTAAATTTAGCTTATAAAAAACAATCAACCTTAACAGAATCACTAGTTAACTACACATGGTTGATGATATTACTAGTTTATCTAGCGTGTTCTGCGTTGCATATAATCGATGCGGTCCCTGTTAATTGCTCATCGAATCACAGCCTACTTCTCCAAACGGGCGATGATTTAACAAGCGCATTCGTGAAAAAAGCACTGTCGTTGCACCAATGTGTACCTAACCATAAACATCAATGCCTTTCTTTAAAATCAATGCAGAAGTATATATTTTTAAACCTGCATATTTAGTTAATATTGCCTGCTAACATGGCTTTCTTTTAACTAGGGAAATTGTGTCACTTCTCTTGCGTTCCGTGCAAGCAGTCAGGGTATATGCAGCAGTTTGGGCCGCCTGGCTCGTTGCGAACTGTGTGAAGACCATTTATTCCTAACAAAGACCGTAATTAATTTGCCAGAATTGTACATAATTATGACATAACATTGAAGGTTGTACAATGTAACAGCAATACTTAGACTTAGGGATGCCACCCGTTAGATAAAATACGTAACGGTTCCGTATTTCACTGAAAGAATAAATGTTTTGTTTTTGAAATGATAGTTCCCGGATTTGACCATATTAATGAGCTAAGGCTCGTATTTCTGTGTGTTATTATGTTATAATTAAGTCTATGATTTGATATTGATAGAGCAGTCTGACTGAGCGGTGGTAGGCAGCAGCAGGCTAGTAAGCATTCATTCAAACAGCACTTTCGTGCATTTGCCAGCAGCTCTTCGTTGTGCTTCAAGCATTGGACTGTTTATGACTTCAAGCCTATCAACTCCCGAGATTAGGCTGGTGTAACTGATGTGAAATGGCTAGCTAGTTAGCGGGGTGCACGCTAATAGCGTTTCAATCGGTGACGGCGCTCGCTCTGAGACCTTGAAGTAGTTGTTCCCTTGCTCCGCAAGGGCCGCGGCATTTGTGGAGCAATGGATAACGATGCTTCGAGGGTGGCTGTTTTCGATGTGTTCCTGGTTCGAGCCCAGGTAGGGGAGAGGAGAGAGACGGAAGCTATACTGTTACACTGGCAATACTAAAGTGCCTATAAGAACATCCAATAGTCAAATGTATATGAAATACAAATGGTATAGAGATAAATAGTCCTATAATTCCTATAATAACTACAACCTAAAACCTCTTACCTGGGAATATTGAAGACTCGTTAAAAGGAACCACCAGCTTTCATATGTTCTCATGTTCTGAGCAAGGAACTTAAACGTTAGCTTTTTTACATGGCACATATTGCACTTTTACTTTCTTCTTCAACACTTTGTTTTTGCATTATTTAAACCAAATTGAACATGTTTCATTATTTATTTGAGGCTAAATTGATTTTATTGATGTATTATATTAAGTTAAAATAAAACTGTTCATTCAGTATTGTTGTAATTGTCATTATTACAAATAAATAAATACATGTTTAAAAAAATCGGCCGATTTAATCGGTACCGAAAAATCATAATCGGTCGACCTCTAGTCAGAAGTTTACATGCACTAAGTTGACTGTCCCTTTAAACAGCTTGGAAAATTCCAGAAAATTATGTCATGGCTTTAGAAGCATCTGATAGACTAATTGACATCATTTGAGTCAATTGGAGGTGTACCTGTGGATGTATTTCAAGGCCTACCTTCAAACTCAGTGCCTCTTCGCTTGACATCATGGGAAAATCAGAAGAAATTAGCCAAGACCGCAGAAATCAAATTGTAGACCTCCACAAGTCTGGTTCATCCTTGGGAGCAATTTCCAAACGCCTGAAGATACCACGTTCATCTGTACAAACAATAGTACGCAAGTATAAACACCATGGGACCAGGCAGCCGTCATACCACTCAGGAAGGAGTTGCGTTCTGTCTCCTAGAGATGAACATACAGTCTCAACATCAACAGTGAAGAGACGACTCCGGGATGCTGGCCTTCTAGGCAGAGTTCCTCTGTCCAGTGTCTGTGTTCGTTTGCCCATCTTAATCTTTTCTTTATATTGGCCAGTCTGTGATATGGCTTTTTCTTTGCAACTCTGCCTAGAAGGCCAGCATCCCGGAGTCGCCTCTTCACTGTTGACGTTGAGACTGGTGTTTTTGCTTTGTCATTATGGGGTATTGTGTGTAGATTGATGTGGATTTTTTTGTTGTTGAAAAAGTCAAGGGGTCTGAATACTTTCCGAAGGCACTGTTGAACAGTTGAACTTTTATGAATACACTCTCCTGTCCGCCTCCAACTGTTTGAACAACATCCTGTTCATTTAGTTTAGATGTTGAAATAAAAAAAATCATAATAAATAGTGGCCTACCTGTAAGATGCCTATTCTCAGAATGAAAATGAGTTGCCAATTCCTTATATAAATGCATATTTTTATGCTCATTGCACATTTATAAAACATAGACTAGATGGCTAGCACATAAGTCTGTGGCTAAAATGCTGCTAGCGGTTCGTGGTACCCCGCCTGACAAACTGAGTATTAATTAATTTCCCACAATCATGTTCATTGATACTTCCATTTTAATAGATAACGAACTACTAAATTAGAAAACCAAATGCACAACTGTAGAGCATTTAGCGCTGCAAATCGCAGCATCAAATGATGCAAAATTCATCATACGGGCCAGATTTCTGTATTTTGAAAGTTACATATCTTGAAACCTTGATCGCTGACATGCAAAACATTTTGGGACTATATCAACAATGGACTAATGAAACAAATACCAAAAGATCGTTTTTGGGTGTAGTTGTCCTTTAATAGTTATACGATATCTAGCTGGCAAACATTTAGTTGTGAATTCCATACTTTAACTAGATCACCTGGCGCGTGCTCACAAAGCTCCGATCTCTTGTTGTGTGCTTGTAACCAAACGTGACTGGGGACTACCGGTAGGCCTAAACTTCATAATGAAAAATAATCTGACAGGTGAAATGAAGAACGTGATCTGCTTTATTTCCTAACCTACTGCACAAGTTGACTGCAGGTATTTACTTAAAGTAGCTAAAAATATTCAAATTTATATTAAAAATAAATAGTTTCAATGGTATTGAAAAACCATCCTGTGGCTATTACCAAATACTCTGGAATACGGCATATACAGTATACTGACCAAGCCTACTGCAGACAGTCATTCTGTCTCCAGGGAGAGGAAGGAAGTGTATTTAGTGTCTGCAGCCCAAAGTTGAAGGTTAGGGAGATAGTCTGTAGATTCTGATGCATATTATAGATGCCAATGACTACGCTAACTCTCTTGACTCTTCTTTTTGAGTATTGCTAAGTTATGGTGATATAAAGCATATTTTTAATTAATTATTTAAGTCTCAAACCTGTATGTTATTTACACACCCTCAATTTTTTTATACTGGAATAATTATATTATTTTAATCTCTATTATTTTATCTCTATTATGAAAAGTGATATTTATAGTATCCCAGGCAGAGGCTAGCCTATAGAAACATTTGTTCTTGTAGCAGTTAACCTTTAGATGACTATTTACCCCCTTAGTCTGGAAGCAGCTGCTTGGGATCCCAAATGGCACTGTATTCCCAAGATAGTGCACTACTTTTTACTGCAGCCCTATGGGTCCTGGACTAATGAATAGCATTTGGGACTCAGAGAGTCTGTCTCACCACATGACTCACTTGTTCTCTCAATATGCAGATTAGTGTAGTTTTAAGAGGAACTTTTCTTTTCCCCTTTCTATCCTCACAATGTCATTCATCAAGACATAACCAGGAGGGGAGTGTGATTTGAGGTTCTAGGAAAGCCTGTGCTTATCCACCAAGGTAAACAAAGGATACGTCCCAAATGGCACACTTTTCCCTAGCCTATAGAGTGCAGTACTTTTGATCAGAGCCATATGGGTCCTGGTCAAAAGTAGTGCACTTAAAATTAATATTTTGAGGTTTTGGCAATGAGGCCCTTTGTCTACTTCCCCAGAGTCAGATGAACTTGTGGATACCATTTGTATGTCTCTGTGTCCAGTATGAAGGAAGTTAGAGGTAGTATTGCGAGCCAATGTTAACTAGTGTTGTTAGTTCCCATAGACTTCCAGTCATTGCCTTAACGCTAGTTAGCCATTGAGCTAACGCTAGTGAGAAACATCCTTCAAACTGCACACAGAGACATAAAAATGGTATCCACGAGTTCATCTGACTCTGGAGAAGTAAGTAAAGGGCTTCATTGCCAAAATCCCGGAGTATCCCTTTATTTGGGACACAGACAAAGGCTTCTCCAAGGGAAGGGGCTCTGAGCCATGCTTTGATCCCTAAAATTGAAATTGTTCTACCGGTATGTAGACCTTCATAAATAGCACTTTAAATAATAGTCTTGCGCTTTGTTTGATATTATTTATATGATTACTTTGAGTTTGAATGTAATTTGAATTTGGAAAGTCTGAAATATATTATGTTCAGTTGGAAACATGATATCAGTAATATGCTAAAAATAATCTCTCTCCCTCTCCCCCCACCCCCTCTCTCTCTCCTCTCCAGGTGTATCAGCACCTGGCTAGCGGGAGACAGAGCATGCGTGTGAGGTCAGAGATCAAATTGAACGTGGAGCTGTGATGCGTGCGGCGAGCTGCAGGATGAATGTGGCGGCCATTCTGAACGGCCTACTGGTGTCGGTGGTGGCAGCACTGCTCTGGAAGTACGTGAGGCTAAGCGAGCATGCTGCAGTACTGGAGGAGGAGCTGCAGCTGACCCGCCAGTCCCAGGAGTTGTCCCAGGCCCGGATAGACTACCACACTGCTCTGCTGGCCCTCCAAGAGTATGGCACCCGTATGGTCTGCACCGGCAAGATGCACACTGATCGCATCTGCCGCTTCGATTACCTGTGCTACTGCACCGAGGCCGAAGAGTTTGTCTTCTTCCACAGCAACTCCTCCTTCATGCTGCCCAACCTGGGGCCCCGGCGCTTCCAGCCGGCCCTGCTGGACCTGTCCTCTGTGGAGGATCACAACACCCAGTACTTCAACTTCCTGGAACTGCCCGCAGCTGCCCTCAAGTTCATGCCCAAGCCTGTGTTCGTCCCTGACGTCGCCCTCATCCTCAACCGGTTCAATCCGGATAATCTGATGCACGTGTTCCACGATGACCTGCTTCCCATCTTCTACACCATGCAGCAGTACTCGGACCTGGACGATGAGGCCCGCCTGGTCTTCATGGAGGGCTGGAGTGAGGGCGCACACTTTGACCTCTACCGCCTGCTGAGCAGCAAGCAGCCACTTCTCAAAGAACAGCTGAGGAACTTTGGCAAACTTATGTGCTTCACAAAGTCCTACGTGGGCTTGTCCAAGATGACCACATGGTACCAGTACGGCTTTGTCCAGCCACAGGGCCCCAAAGCCAACATCCTGGTCTCTGGGAACGAGATCCGTCAGTTTTCCTCATCGCTGATGGAGAAGCTCAATATCACCACGCTAGGAGGAGAGGAGAGCCCAGTGGAGGAAAAGGATGAGTACATCGTAGTGTTCAGTCGCTCCATCAACAGACTCATCCTGAACGAAGCAGAGCTGATCCTGGCGTTAGCGCAGGAGTTCCAGATGAGAGCTGTGACGGTGTCTCTGGAGGAGCAGACCTTCCCCAGCATCGTCAAGGTCATCAGCGGGGCCTCCATATTGGTCAGCATGCACGGGGCCCAGCTGGTCTCCTCTCTCTTCCTCTCACGGGGGGCCATCGTAGTGGAGCTCTTCCCCTATGCGGTCAACCCAGAGCAGTACACCCCTTACAAAACCCTGGCCTCTCTACCAGGCATGGACCTGCAGTATGTGGCCTGGAGGAACATGGTGGAGGAGAACTCTGTGGCCTACCCAGAGAGGCCCTGGGAGCAGGGAGGTATAGCCCACCTGGATAAGGAAGAGCAGGACCACATCCTGGCCAGTAAGGAAGTGCCCAGACACCTGTGTTGCCGCAACCCTGAGTGGCTCTATCGCATCTACCAGGACACCATAGTGGACATCCCTTCTTTACTAGAGGCTCTCAGAGCGACAGTGAAAACCAAGCCCAACCTGAAGAAGGCCAAGCCTGCCAGCACGGTCCACCCAGGCCAGGTCAGAGAGCCCCAGTGCCAGACGTCGGTCCAGGCCACCAACGAGGCTAAGCTGACTGTGTCGTGGCAAATCCCCTGGAACCTCAAGTACCTGAAGGTCAGGGAGGTGAAGTATGAAGTGTGGATCCAGGAGCAAGGAGAGAACACGTACATGCCTTATATTCTCCCCCACCAGAACTATACCTTTTCTGAAAACATCAAACCCTTTACGACGTACCTGGTGTGGGTGCGCTGCATCTTTAATAAAAACCTCCTGGGGCCCTTTGCAGATGTACTCACGTGCAGGACATAATTTGAGTTGATATTTACAGTTTGAAGTATGTGACTGCTTGTTCCGGATGATCAGATATTGGGGCTGTGGATTATTGAAGGTGATGCTAGAAAGGTTCTGTATAATTTCAGCCAGTAGTTTTGAAAGTAGCGCTCACGAGCCAAAATGGGTCCCAGAAAATGGTGCACAATTGTATACGACGTCATTCATTTTGTATGATATGTTACGTCCTGCACAATAAATGTATGTTTCCTGAAATTCGTATGATATGTTCCGAATTTGTAAGTGCTTAAGATCCTGTTCAATCTCTTTTTAAAAGGAACATCTGTGATTGAGGATAGTCTCCAATTTGAGGATAGTTGATATGATGTAATCTGTATCTAGGATGAGAGACTGCTGTTTGATGAGACAACCATGTCCTCACACAGAGGAGAGTGGAATGCAGTAGACATTCAATGGCATTTAGCATGGGATGCAGGAATACATGAGTCACGATTTAAGGATGCATTGTCTGTACCTGCAGAAAGTGCTATACAACATGTATTTTTGAGATATAGGAATTTCTTTAATATACTTATTTCTGAGCAAAAATGTATAGTATAAATTAATGTATGTTTTTTTATTAGTCTTAAACACTGAACCTATCTATACCTGTACTTATTTGAGTATGTCATGTAGGTTTTCAGCAAAGCCCAGGTGGGACTTTAGGATGACTTGGTCTTGGTTTCATACTTATTTGATTGGTTTGTGATTTGTTATACAGTTATCTGATAAATCACACCTTTGTGGCTTAGCCTACCCTCCTGCACAAAGTTGTAGCTTTGTCATGTTGCCTTTCTAATTGGCAATTTACATAATTGCAGAATGTTGCCAAAACCTTAAAGGGATACTGTGAGATTCTGGCAATTTTCTACTTACCCAGAGTCAGATGAACTCGTGGGTACCATATTTATGCCTCTGCGTGCAGTATGAAGGAAGTTAGAAGTAGTTTCGCGAGCCAATCCTAACTAGCATTAGCACAATGACTGGAAGTCTATGGGTGTCTGCTAGCTGGGTATCTGCTTCAGGCCTGGGCAATTCCAGTCCTCGGGGACCTGATTGGTGTCACACTTTTCCCCCATCCCTAGCAAACACACCTGATTTAAACTAATTGCGTTTTTAACTGAAGCTCATGATTAGTTGATTATTGGAGTCAGGTGCGTTAGCTGGGGCAAATGTGTGACACCAATCAGGCCCCCGAGGACTGGAGTTGCCCAGGCCTGCTTGCTGCAGATACCCATACACTTCCAGTCATTGCGCTAACACTAGTAGCGCTAGCAACTTCCTTCAAACCACACGCAGAGACATAAAAAGGGTATCCATGAGTTCATCTGACCCTGGGGAAGTAGATAAAGGGCCTCATTGCCAAAATCCCGAAGTATCCCTTTAAGAGAAACCAAAGTGAATTTGAAAATATGGTCACCAGTCTACAGTACCATTAATTATGTGTTATTAGTTGTGATTTGGATTATCTTGTGCTTCATTGAGGCTTTAATATTTGCCATTTATCGTTTTGAACTATTGTGGCCCATGGATAATTAATTCTTCCCCTTCTAGATTATTTGAGATATTAATTCAAGGCAGATAAAGCTTTCAAAGAGTGTGTCCAGGAAAATATGTTGGCAGTTTTCTAAAGATGCTGACTAAAACATGCATTATTCATTCAAATGTAGCAGTCGTTTAAGAACAGGGTTCCTCTAACTGACAATTAAGAGAATCTATTATCATGTATTTATGTGAAAGGTTGCTATGCGGTGCGGTCACTAGATATGCGAGGGTAGTTCTATTTCTTTCAGAAAAACTGGAGTTTCTTCAATCAGTTTCTTTGTCATTGCCCTGTGTGTCAAAAGATAAATACAAAAAGGTTCATGTCACTTCAGTGTCCCCATTACAGCAATTCTGAGTTCAATTGTCCTATTCTTTTTTTATTCAGTCCACACAGTTACAGAAAATGATCAGAATTCCTTACTTACTATTAATGGGTACCATTTCTGATTGTGATCATTTACATTTTTCGCAGGTTATATGCATGCATAAACTTGTGCTATAATTAGCCTGTGATGCTTTTAATTTGAAAGGGTGGTAATTACTGCTCTGCCCCAAATCAAGCTGGAGGAATAACCCATTCTATGGCTCATCAGTGCTGCTAACCATACGTGATGCAGGGTTTGTATCCCAAATGGCACCCTCTTCCCTTTATAGTGTACTACTTTTGACCAAGACCTATAAAGGTGACCTGAGCCTAAAAATAGTGCTCTATATAGGGAATAGGGTGCCATTTTGGGACTCAGCCCAAGTCTATATGATGGTGTGCAAAGCTGCCTGTTACTTTTCATTGCCTTGTGGTGTGCAAAATTAAAGTAATGACTAGCTTCCCAGTATGTCGCAAGCCCCCAGAGTAAGAGTGCTGATGTAGGATCAGCAGCAGCCCTCCTGTTCTACTAAGCGTATAGACATTGCCTTCAGAAAGTATTTACACCCTTTGACTTTTTCCACATTTTGTTGTTACAAAGTGGGATTAAAATGGTTGGAAAAATGTACAATTAAATCCATCTACAAATAATCTGTAATGTCAAGTGGAAGAAAAATACTAACATTTGTAAAAAATAACACTAATACAGTATATCTTTATTACATAAGTATTCAACCCACTTAGTCAACACATGTTAGAATCACCTTTGCCAGCAATTACAGCTGTGAGTCTTTCTGGGCAAGTCTCTAACAGCTTTTCACACCTGGATTGTGCAACATTTGCCCCTTATTCTTTTTAAAATTCTTCAAGCGCTGTCAAATTGGTTGTTGATCATTGCTAGACAACTATTTTCAGGTCTTGCCTTAGATTTTCAAGCAGATTTAAGTCAAAACCGTAACTCGGTTACTCAGGAACATTCACTGTCTACTTGGTAAACAGCTCCAGTGTACAGTCGTGGCCAAAAGTTTTGAGAATGACACAAATATTGATTTCCACAAAGTTTGCTGCTTCAGTGTCTTTAGATTTTTTTGTCAGATGTAACTATGGAATACTGAAGTAGAATTACAAGCATTTCATAAGTGTCAAAGGCTTTTATTGACAATTACATGAAGTTGATGCAAAGAGTCAATATTTGCAGTGTTGACCCTTCTTTTTCAAGACCTCTGCAATCTGTCCTGGCATGCTGTCAATTAACTTCTGGGCCACATCCTGACTGATGGCTGCCCATTCTTGCATAATCAATGCTTGGAGTTTGGGTTTTTGTTTGTCCACCCGCCTCTTGAGGATTGACCACAAGTTCTCAATGGGATTAAGGTCTGGGGAGTTTCCTGGCCATGGACCCAACATATAGATGTTTTGTTCCCCGAGCCACTTAGTTATCACTTTTGCCTTATGGCAAGGTGCTCTATCATGCTGGAAAAGTCATTGTTCGTCACCAAACTGTTCCTGGATGGTTGGGAGAAGTTGCTCTCCAAGGATGTGTTGGTACCATTCTTTACTCATGGCTGTGTTCTTAGGCAAAATTGTGAGTGAGCCCACTCCCTTGGCTGAGAAGCAACCCCACACATGAATGGTCTCAGGATGCTTTACTGTTGGCATGACACAGGACTGATGGTAGCGCTCACCTTGTCTTCTCCGGACAAGCTTTTTTCTGGATGTCCCAAACAAACAAAGGGATTCATCAGAGAAAATTACTTTACCTCAGTCCTCAGCAGTCCAATCCCTGTACCTTTTGCAGAATATCAGTCTGTCCCTGATGTTTTTCCTGGAGAGAAGTGGCTTCTTTGCTGCCCTTCTTGACACCAGGCCATCCTCCAAAAGTCTTCACCTCACTGTGCGTGCAGATGCACTCACACCTGCCTGCTGCCATTCCTGAGCAACCTCTGTACTGGTGGTGCCCCAATCCCGCAGCTGAATCAACTTTAGGAGACGGTCCTGGCGCTTGCTGGACTTTCTTGGGCGCCCTGAAGCCTTCTTCACAACAATTGAACCGCTCTCCTTGAAGTTCTTGATGATCCGATAAATGATTGATTTAGGTGCAATCTTACTGGCAGCAATATCCTTGCCTGTGAAGCCCTTTTTGTGCAAAGCAATGATGATGGCATGTGTTTCCTTGCAGGTAACCATGGTTGACAGAGGCAGAACAATGATTCCAAGCACCACCCTCCTTTTGAAGCTTCCAGTCTGTTATTCGAACTGAATCAGCATGAACATGTGATTTCCAGCCTTGTCCTCGTCAACACTCACACCTGTGTTAACGAGAGAATCCCTGACATGATGTCAGCTGGTCCTTTTGTGGCAGGGCTGAAATGCAGTGGAAATGTTTTTGGGGGATTCAGTTCATTTGCATGGCAAAGAGGGACTTTGCAATTAATTGCAATTCATCTGATCACTCTTCCTAACATTCTGGAGTATATGCAAGTTGCCATCATACAAACTGAGGTAGCAGACTTTGTGAAAATTCATATTTGTGTAATTCTCAAAACTTTTGGCCACGACTGTAGATTTGGACTTGTGTTTTAGGTTATTGTCCAGCTGAAATGTGAATTAATCTTCCAGTGTCTGGTGGAAAGTAGACTGAACCAGGTTTTCCTCTAGGATTTTGCCTGTGCCTAGCTCCATTCCATTTATATTTTACCGTGAAAAACTCCCCAGTCTTTAGCGATTACAAGCATACACATAACATGATGCAGCCACCGCTATGCTTGAAAGTATGGAGAGTGGTACTCAGTAATATGTTGTATTGGGTTTGCCCCAAATGTAACACCTTGTATTTAGGACAAAACGTGAATTGCTTTGCCACATTTTTTCAGTATTACTTTAGTGCCTTGTTGCAAACAATGCATGTTTTGGAATATTTTAATTATGTACAGGCTTCATTCTTTTCACTCTGTCATTTAGGTTAGTATTGAGGAGTAACTACAATGTTGTTGATCCATCCTCAGTTTTCACCTCTCACAGCTGCTCCAAGGGATATTCAATGTCTGTTTATTTTATATATTTTTTAAACGTATTTAGGCTTGCCATAAAAAAAAGGGATTGAATACTTATTGACTCAAGACATTTCAGCTTTTCACTTTTAATGATATTGAACAAAATATAAACACAACATGCAACAATTAACAATTTTACTGATGTACAGGGAAATCAGTCAATTTAAATAAATTCATTAGGCCCTAATCTATGGATTTCACATGACTGGGCAGGGGCGCAGCCATGGGTGGGCCTGGGAGGGCATAGACCCACCCACTTGGGAGCCAGGCTCAGCCAATCAGAATACATTTTTCTGCACAAAAGGGCTTTATCACAGACAGAAATACTCCTCAGTTTCATAATGTTCGGGTGGCTGGTCTCAGACAATCCCGCAGGTGAAGAAGCCGGATGTTGAGGTCCTGGGCTGGCATGGTTACATGTGATCTGTGGTTGTGAGGCCGGTTGGCCATACTGACAAATTGAAAAATGAAATGATGTTAGAGGCAGCTTACGGTAGAGAAATTAACATGAAATTATCTGGCAACAGTTCTGGTGGACATTGCTGCAGTCAGAATGCTCATTGCATGCTCCCTCAACTTGAAACCTCTGTGGCATTGTGTTGTGTGACAAAACTGCACATTTTAGTGGCCTTTTATTTCCCCAGCACAAGGTGCACTTGTGTAATGATCATGCTATTTAATCAGCTTCTTGATACGCTACACCTGTCAGGTGGATGGATTATCTTGGTAAAGGTTAAATGCTCACTAACAGGGACTTAAAGAAATGTGTGCTCAAAATTGGAAGGAACATTTCTGGGATCTTTTATTTAAGCTCATGAAACATTGGACCAACACCTTACATGTTGCGTTTATATTTTTGTTCAGTATAATTTAGAAATGTTTTGAAAATCATTATTCCACTTTGACATTATGCTGTATTGTGTGTAGGCCAGTGGAAAAATCTCTATTTAATCCATTTTAAATTCAGGCTGTAACACAACAAAATGTGGAAAAAGTCAAGAGGTGTAAATACTTTCTGAAGGCACTGTATTGTGATCGAAAAGGTTAAACTGTCCTAAATCAGCACTCCTACTCTGAGACACTTAACATGCGGCCCCAGATCTTTCTGTTCCAGGGTTGAGTTTTCAGCAGAGGTCACAGGTTTGAAACTAGTTTGACGGATTTTGAGGCAACTGAGAGTGGTGACAGGAATCTGTGAATCAATAGTATTGGATTGGGTTTCTCTCTTCCCCTAAAACAGCACGAGTGACACATAGATTGCCAGTGCCAATTCATGGACTTTGCAATGCGTGTATTGGTGTAATAATTTAATGGACATTAATGGTGTCATAATAATCAAGGGATTTAAATGTAGTACTGACTGGCTGGTATGTGAATATCCTACCCGTTGTGCTGTACCCATTGAGGTATCTTACCGATTTAACTACATTTCTCATTAACTGGAATTTGTCCCTTTTTGATTGAGATATGTTTCAGTTTGAAAGTCAAAACTTGAACTGTTGTTCAAGAATATGTTCTCAAATGCAGTTCTGTCAATGTTGGGATTCAAGAGATTATTTTGAACTGTTGTTGTTCAATGTGATGTTGTGTTTTGTGTGTTTGTAATGCTTGTTAGGTTGTGTATACCACCTCCAGTAAATAAATTATATTTGCTAAGACTGAAGTGTGTCAGAAACTAGTGTACATGTATTATGTTTACTATAATGATAAAAAAATAAGCGCATTGAGTAATTGTGAGTTATTGAATTAAACATTATTTTATATACAGTACCAGTCAAAAGTTTGGACACCTACTCATTCAAGGGTTTTTCTTTATTTTCTACTATTTTCTACATTGTAGAATAATAGTGAAGACATCAAAACTATGAAATAACACATACGGAATCATGTAGTAACCAAAAAAGTGTTAAACAAATAAAAATATATTTTATATTTGAGATTCTTCAAAGTAGCCACCTTTTGCCTTGATGACAGCTTTGCACACTCTTGGCATTCTCTCAACCAGCTTTATGAGGTAGTCACCTGGAATGCAATTCAATTAACAGGTATGCCTTGGAAAGAAATTCCACAAATTAACTTTTTCATGCATTTGAGCCAATCAGTTGTGTTGTGACAAGGTAGGGGTGGTATACAGAAGATAGCCCTATTTGGTAAATGACCAAGTCCATATTATGGCAAGAACAGCTCAAATAAGCAAAGTGAAACGACAGTCCATCATTACTTTAACCTGTTATGGCTAGGGGGCAGTATTTTCACGGCCGGATAAAAAACGTACCCGATTTAATCTGATTATTACTCCTGCCCAGAAAAAAGAATATGCATATAATTATTAGCTTTGGATAGAAAACACTCCAAAGTTTCTAAAACTGTTTGAATGGTGTCTGTGACTATAACAGAACTCATTTGGCAGGCCAAAACCTGAGAAGATTCCTTACAGGAAGTGCCCTGTCTGACCATTTCTTGCCCTTCTTGATTATCTCTATCCAATACAGGGGATCTCTGCTGTTACGTGACACTTCCTACGGCTCCCATGGGCTCTCAGAAGGCGGCAAAAAGCTGAATCGTGGCTTTGCAGGCTCTGGCTGAAAAACATTAGCGCGTTTGGATAGTGGCTGGTCACAGTACTGTGAGACTCAGGCTCGTGCACGAGGGGATCCCATGCTTTTATTTTCTCTCTCTTTGTACGTATACACGCTTTCCCGGTCAGAATATTATCGCTTTTTTACGAGAAAAATTGCATAAAAATTGATTTTAAACAGCGGTTGACATGCTTCGAAGTACGGTAATGGAATATTTAGAAATTTTTTGTCACGAAATGCGTCGTGCTCGTGACCCTTATTTACACTTCGGATAGTGTCTTGAACGCACGAACAAAACGCCGCTATTTGGATATAACAATGGATTATTTTGAACCAAACCAACATTTGTTATTGAAGTAGCAGTCCTGGGAGTGCATTCTGACGAAGAACACCAAAGGTAATCAAACTTTTCTAATAGTAAATCGGAGTTTGGTCAGGGCTAAACTTGGTGGGTGTCTAAATAGCTAGCCGGGATGGCTGGGCTATCTACTCAGAATATTGCAAAATGTGCTTTCACCGAAAAGCTATTTTAAAATCGGACACCTCGATTGCATAAAGGAGTTCTGTATCTATAATTCTTAAAATAATTGTTATGTTTTTTGTGAACGTTTATCGTGAGTAATTTAGTAAATTCACCGGAGGTTTGCAGGGGGTATGCTAGTTCTGAACGTCACATGCTAATGTAAAAAGCTGGTTTTTGATATAAATATGAATTTGATTGAACAAAACATGCATGTATTGTATAACATAATGTCCTAGGTGTGTCATCTGATGAAGATCATCAAAGGTTAGTGCTGCATTTAGCTGTGGTTTTGTTTTTTGTGACATTATATGCTAGCTTGAAAAATGGGTGTCTGATTATTTCTGGCTGGGTACTCTGCTGACATAATGTAATGTTTTGCTTTCGCTGTAAAGCCTTTTTGAAATCGGACAGTGTGGTTAGATAAAGGAGAGTCTTGTCTTTAAAATGCTGTAAAATAGTCATATGTTTGAAAAATTGAAGTTTTTGTATTTTTGAGGAATTTGTAATTCGCGCCACGCCCATCATTGGATATTGGAGCAGGTGTTCCGCTAGCGGAACGTCTAGATGTAAGAGGTTAAGAGATGAAGATCAGTCAATCCAGAAAATGTGCAGTCACAAAAACCATCAAGCGCTATGATGAAACTGGCTCTCATGAGGACCGCCACAGGAAAGGAAGACCCAGAGTTACCTCTGCTGCAGAGGATAAGTTCATTAGCGTTACCAGCCTCAGAAATTGCAGACCGAATAAATTCTTCACAGAGTTCAAGTAACAGACACATCTCAACATCCAACTATTCAGAGGAGACTTCATAGTTAAATTGCTGCAAAGAAACCACTACTGAAGGACACCAATAAGAAGAAAATACTTGCTTGGGCCAAGAAAAATGAGCAATGGACATTTGACCGGTAGAAATATGTCCTTTGATGAGTCCACATTTGAGATTTTGGGTTTGACAAAGAAGGAAAGTGATGGAGTGCTGCATACATGACTTGGCCTCCACAATCACCCGACCTCAAACCAATTGAGATGATGGTTCGGGATGAGTTGGACCGCAGAGTGAAGGAAAAGCAGCCAACGAGTGCTCAGAATATGTGGGAACTCCTTCAAGACTGTTGGACAATTATTCCAGGTGAAGCTGGTTGAGAGAATGCCAAAAGTGTGCAAAGCTGTCATCAAGGCAAAAGGTGGCTACTTTGAAGAATCTAAAATCTAAAATATGTATAACACTTTTGGTTACTACACGATTCCATATGTGTTATTTCATAGTTTTGATGTCTTCACTATTATTCTACAATGTAGAAAATAGTAAAAATAAAGAAAAACCCTTGAATGTGTAGGTGTATCCAAACTTTTGTCTGGTACTGTATATTTTGTCCTTTTTCATAGCTCTGGAAAACATCTCATGAGAATAATCATTCTAAGCAATTACATTCATATTACACATGTAATCAATATCATTTTTGATTGAGAAGTAAATTGCACACACGAAAAAGAAGAGCAACCTAGATAACTTCTATAACTGATACTCCTAGACTGAGTCAAACTCAAAGCAGTATTTACCTGCTTATTTTTAGGTTCTAAATAAGGGCATTGCCTTGGTTCATTTTTTGGGGCTCTAAAGATATTTTTGGCCATACATACAGGTTTTTTAGTTACACATGCCCCCCAGAACAAACTGTACTGCATCAAAATGTAATTATAACAAACATCTGAGACAGAAAGTGAGTGCATGCACTCTTGGTCTCATCATCATACATTGTCCTATGAAAAGTAGACTACCTGCATTTCCCTTGGAAGACAATTCAGCTCCTGGCATCCCTCATTCTCTTCCCTCCCATCCTTCCCTCTTCTCCACGGGGCTATTTTCTGCCAGCTTAGCTTGGGAGATGAGATGCGCTCTGACAAGCCCAGATGGGCAGCACCGACGTATAGGGGTAAGTGACAGTGGCCTGCCCCTAGAGTGGAGGAGTGGCAGGGGGGTGCCGGGTGGCAGAGCATAGCAGAATGAGTGTGCGTCCCAAATTGCACCCCTTTCTCTATAAAGTGAACTACTTTTGACCATAGGGCTCTGCTCAATAGTAGTGCACTATGTAGGAAATAGGGTGCCATTTTGGACTCAACCTCTGAGTGAATGGCTGTAATGGAGGAAGAATGAGAAGAACTCGCACAGTGGCTATGAAGAACATTCAAACTCAAGTTTGGAGTTTGTCACCTTACCCAGTGTAAAAGCAAGCTGGAGAGACATAACATATAGTGTGACTATATGATTTGTGGGATGATGCTCATCATCAACATTTTATGACTCTTCTCTTCTACTCCCTCCCCATGACGCGAAGCAGCAAGCGAGCCTAATGTGATGGTAGCCGCCGTGGGGATACACCTTCTGGAAAGCCATTTATCGATGCAGACTTGGTGTCAGTCTAAATATAAGGGCGTTAGCCGCATTGTATCTAATCAGCTGGTCACAAAGGACTAGCCTGGGTGTAGAAATGTATTCTTTTTTTGTTTGCTCAAGGTCCCACCAGTGAGCCTCACTCAAGCCAAGCCACTCAACGTGCAAAATATGTTATTTAGGGAAGTCAGAAGTTGGCAGGTAGCAGCTACTGCATTGCTCGTGTAGACCTGTGTGTCCGACTGCAGAGGGAATGGATGTGTCTTTCTTATTTGTATTCAGATGGGGTTAAACCAGTGGCTCTTTTTCCTCCAAAAGAGAGCAGTTACTCACCAGTAGTATTTTTTATATTTGCAGAAATGACTCAACGCTGAAACAAGGGGAGAAGATTAATCTGCCGGCTTTTGAAGTCAGGCTTATGTCTCATTGACTATACACAAAAGGGAAAGCTACTCAAGGCTGCTTTGAACTCAAAATAATGCAGCTTTTCCATCTCTCTGTGTTTTATCTTTGAACTGCTTAGTAAAGGAACCTGTTGGAGATACCCCTTCCCGTTCGGATCCCGTTAACGGGATTGCTTGACAAGATACAATGCACGAAATTCAAAACAGAATAAATCGAATAATTTAAATTTCTCAAACAATCAACTATCTTACACCCTTTGAAAGATAAACATCTCCTTAATCTAACCACGTTGTCCGATTTCAAAAAGGCTTTACGGCGAAAGCATAAAGTTAGATTATGTTGGGACAGTACATTGACAAAACATTACACACAGCTATTTTCAATGCAAAGACAGGCGTCACCAAAAGCAGAAAACCAGCTAAAATGATGCTAATGCTAACCTTTGACAATCTTCATCAGATGACACTCCTAGGACATTATGTTAGACAATACATGCATTTTTTGTTCTATCAAGTTCATATTTATATCCAAAAACAGAATTTTACAGTGGCGGTGAAATTCAGAAAACATTTTCCCTCAAATGCTGCCGGTGAATCAATGCTACAATTTACAAAATTACTATTCGAAAACATTGGTAAATTATAATATTGTCATTCAAAGAATTATAGATTAACATCTCGTGAATGCAACCGCATTGCCAGATTTCAAAATAACTTTACTGGGAAATCACACTTTGCAATAAACGAGGTGCTATGCTCAGAAAAATAGGCAAGGCGATACAGGTTAGCGCCATCTTGGAACCATCTAAAATCAAATATATTATTGTAAATATTCACTTACCTTTGATTATCTTCATCAGAAGGCACTTCCAGGATTCCCAGGTCCACAACAAATGTAGTTTTGTTCGAAAAAGTTAATAATTTATGTCCCAATAGCTCCTTGTTAGCGCGTTCTGTAGGCTACTCAAAATGTACCGAAGCGCGCGGGACTTGTCGCCACGAAAGAGCAAAAAAAATTATATTTACGTTCGTTCAAACATGTCAAACGTTGTATAGCATAAATCTTTAAGGCCTTTTTCAATCAGAACTTCAATAATATTCAAGGCGGACGATTGCATTGTCTTATAAAACGTTTTGGAAAGAAAGGGTCCCCACACGCATGCGCGTCATAGTAGACATGGCCATCCGCCTGTGACCTAGTTTACAGCCTTCTCGTTCGGTCAGTTTTTACAGGAGAACACTCAAACCACTTTGTAAAGACTGTTGACATCTAGTGGAAGCCTTGGGAAGTGAAAAATGAATCCTAACTCACTGTGTGTTTCAATGGCAAAGGCTTGAAGTGATTCCACACATCAGATTTCCACTTCCTGTTAGGATTTGTCTCAGGGTTTTGACTGCCATATGAGTTCTGTTATACTCACAGACACCATTCAAACAGTTTTAGAAACGTTAGAGTGTTTTCTATCCAAATCTACTAATTATATGCATATTCTCGTTTCTGGGCAAGAGTAGTAAACAGTTTAAATCGGGTATGTTTTTTATCCGGCCATGCAAATACTGCCCCCTACCCCCAACAGGTTTTAAGGTGACTTTGGGGATTTAGCACACAACATAATGTAGTGCTGCAGTATACAATACATTTCCTCTGTAATATCACAATAATATCCTCATAGTAAACTCAAGGTTATTTTGACAAAATATGCTGCTAACAATTGTATAGCAGAAGTAGTGCAATTAACACTTTGTGGCCTGGTTTGGTTTATGTGCAAACCATGTTCAGGACTTGATATTGAAAGCTTGAGTTGGTTTTCATTTCCACACCTGATATTTTCCCACAGCACACCTGAGAAGTTTCAAAAACATGCATGTTGACATGTTCATTAGCAGAACACCTGAGACCAGCCTGAAGAAGGTGCTGTAAATGATGCTATGGCAATGCACCTTTCATCATTACAGCAACATACCTGAGAGAGGAGCCGTAAAGATTATCTCATTATTATCACAGACAGTCTCCGACTTGAGAGAGCCTTGGGTACATTTCCTCACAAAGTATTTATATCCCTTGACTTATTCCACATTTTGTTGTGTCAAAATTGATTAAATTGATTGTTTTTCTCACCCATATACACACAATTCCCCATAATGACAAAGTAAAAATATGTTTTAGAAATGTTTGAACATTTATTGGAAATTAAATTCAGAAATATCTCATTCATATAAGTATTCACACCACTGAGTAAATACTTATGTTAGAATCACCTTTGGCAGCGATTACAGCTGGGAGTCTTTCTGGGTAAGTTTCTAAGATCTTTGCACACCTTTATTGTTCAATAGTTGCACATTATTATTAAAAAATTCTACAAGCTCTGTCAAGTTGGTTGGTGATCATTGCTAGACAGTCATTTCCAAGTCTTGCCATAGATTTTCAAGATGATTTAAGTCAAAACTGTAACTAGGCCACTTAGGAACATTCAATGTTGTCTTGGTAAGCAACTAGGTTATTGTCCTGCTAAAAGGTGAATTTGTCTCCCAGTGTCTGGTGGAAAGCAGTCTGAACCATGTTTTCCTCTAGGATTTTGCCTGTGCTCAGCTCTATTCCATTTATTTTTATCCTAAAAAAACTCCCTAGTCCTTGCCAATGACAAGCATACCCATAACATGATGCAGCCACCACCATGCATGAAAATATAAAGAGTGTACTCAGTGATTTGTTGTGTTGGATTTGCCCCAAACATAACGCTTTGTATTCAGGACATGAAGTTAATTTATTTGCCACAAACAGGATGCATGTTTAGGAATATTTTTCATTCTGTGCAAGCTTCCTTTTTTTTATTCTGTCATTTAGGGTAGTATTGTGGAGTAACTACAATGTTGTTGATCCATCATCAGTTGTCTCTTATCACAGCCATTAAACTCTGTAACTATTTTAAAGTCACCATTGTGACTGGTGAAACCCCTGAGAGGTTTCCTTCTTCTCCGGCAACTGAGTTAGGAAGGACGCATGTCTCTTTGTAGTGACTGGGTGTATTGATACACCATCCAAAGTGAAATTAATAACTTCACCATACTCAAAGGGATATTCAATGTCTGCTTTTATATTTTTACCAATAGGTGCCCTTCTATGCAAATCATTTCAAAACCTCCTTGGTCTTTGTGGTTGAATCTGTGTTCGAAATCCACTGCTCGACTGAGGGACCTTACAGATAATTGTATGTGTGGGTAAAGAGAAGAGGTAATCATTAAAAAATCATGTTAAACACTATTATTGCTCACAGAGTGAGTCCATGCAACTTATTATGTGACTTGTTATTAAGCACCTTTTTATTCCTGAATTTATTTAGGCTTGTCATAATAAAAGGGATTGAATACTTACTGACTCAAGACTTTTCAGTTTTCATTTTTAAAGAATTTGCAAACATTTCTAAAAACATTATTCCACATTGTGGCCAGTGACACAACATATCAATTTAATAAATGTTAAATTCAGGCTGTAACACAATAAAATGTGGAAAAAGTCAAGGGGTGTGAACTTTAGCTGTACCTGGAATAATAGAAAGGGAATGAGGTTTTTCCTTTCCCTTTTCTTGCTATTCTTTCCTTTCATTTGCTTTCCTTTTGCTTTCCCTTCCTTTCCTTTCGTTCCCTCTGTTCCAGCATGACCTTTTCCTCATCTCTCCATCTTCACCTCCATGCCGAGGGAACAAGCCAAAAGACATCATCATCAATAAGACGTGGTGGTGTGCCAATACTAAATCCCCCAATGCAAAGAGAGAGAGTGGAGTCTGTTAAAAGTCTAAGTGAGGGACAAAGCAAAGACCATTGGAAAAAACCAAGAGCCAGAAAATAGTATAATTACCTCAAAGCATCTCTCTCTCTCTCTCTCTCTCTCTCTCTCTCTCTCTCTCTCTCTCTCTCCTCTCTCTCTCTCTCTCTCTCTCTCTCTCTCTCTCTCTCTCTGTGTGTGTGTGTGTAATCACAATATCTGTGTTTATGACAGTTAATCCCCTAGTTATGATTAATTGAAAGGTTTCCATAAAAAGAATTACAAGCTCAGGAAACACGTTGGAGACTTCTGTTGTGAGGACTAAGCTTGACTAAGCTTGAAAACACAGTTCATTCCATTTGGTTGAAGGCTGTGCCTTATTTCTGTTACGTCTGATGGTGTGTTTTTTCTCCCCTAAAAGACTAAATGTTAGTTTTGGTAAATAGATCCACTAAAATGCCACTTTTGTGGAAAGGCTTATACATACTCATTGGCAAACAGATCATAGAAAAATAAGACATGACGGAGGAGATTGAAAATAATAAAAGAGGACAATAAATAATGATTGCCAGTTGAAGATCAGAGATGAGAAGTGGAGGTCATTGCTTTTTTAAAACCATTAAAATGTTGCTCTTATCTGAGGCCAAATGACAAAGTGGCCCAATGGCAGAGGATGAGTCAGATTGAAGAGGGAGGTACAGGTGGCTCAGGGCCATGTCTATCTGCAATGATTAACTTTAACATTTACATGCAAATTAACTGGTAAGTGGCAAGTCCTCTGAGCATCAACACTGAGTTAGCCCGCTGAGCTGAAGCCTAGGCATTAGCTCACGGGAGCTAATACGAGTCCTCAAATCTCTGGCAAGGTTAGTCATCAGGCAAGCATGGTTCTGGACCACTTCTTACACAAGCACTCTACTAGGGTTTATTTGTGGTACATTAACGTCTGTCAAGAACATTTCAAAAGCTGAAGATGACAGCAAATGTGTAAACAGCCTTTTATTCATGTCTGGGTAGCAGTAATAAGAGCATGCAGGGAATGGACTACCAATCAAGGGAAGATTTCAGGGGGGACGAGGAGATTATAAAATGAGCTGAGCCTAAAGCTCTGCACTGTTGGAATAATCATGATTTACAGCGAGGGAAAAAAGTATTTGATCCCCTGCTGATTTTGTACGTTTGCCCACTGACAAAGAAATGATCAGTCTATAATTTTAATGGTAGGTTTATTTGAACAGTGAGAGACAGAATAACAACAAAACAATCCAGAAAAATACGTGTCAGAAATGTTATAAAATGATTCGCATTTTATTGAGGGAAATAAGTATTTGACCCCTCTGCAAAACATGACTTAGTACTTGGTGGCAAAACCCTTGTTGGCAATCACAGAGGTCAGACGTTTGTTGTAGTTGGCCACCAGGTTTGCACACATCTCAGGAGGGATTTTGTCCCACTCCTCTTTGCAGATCTTCTCCAAGTCATTAAGGTTTCGAGGCTGACGTTTGGCAACTCGAACCTTCAGCTCCCTCCACAGATTTTCTATGGGATTAAGGTCTGGAGACTGGCTAGGCCACTCCAGGACCTTAATGTGCTTCTTCTTGAGCCACTCCTTTGTTGCCTTGGCCGTTTGTTTTGGGTCATTGTCATGCTGGAATACCCATCCACGACCCATTTTCAATGCCCTGGCTGAGGGAAGGAGGTTCTCACCCAAGATTTGACGGTACATGGCCCCGTCCATCGTCCCTTTGATGCGGTGAAGTTGTCCTGTCCCCTTAGCAGAAAAACACCCCTAAAGCATAATGTTTCCACCTCCATGTTTGACGGTGGGGATGGTATTCTTGGGGTCATAGGCAGCATTCCTCCTCCTCCAAACACGGCGAGTTGAGTTGATGCCAAAGAGCTCTGTTTTGGTCTCATCTGACCACACCATTTTCACCCAGTTGTCCTCTGAATCATTCAGATGTTCATTGGCAAACTTCAGACGGGCATGTATATGTGCTTTCTTGAGCAGGGGGACCTTGCGGGCGCTGCAGGATTTCAGTTCTTCACGGCGTAGTGTGTTACCAATTGTTTTCTTGGTGACTATGGTCCCAGCTGCCTTGAGATCATTGACAAGATCCTCCCATGTAGTTCTGGGCTGATTCCTCATCGTTCTCATGATCATTGCAACTCCACGAGGTGAGATCTTGCATGGAGCCCCAGGCCGGGGGAGATTGACAGTTCTTTTGTGTTTCTTCCATTTGCGAATAATCACACCAACTGTTGTCACCTTCTCACCAAGCTGCTTGGCGATGGTCTTGTAGCCCATTCCAGCCTTGTGTAGGTCTACAATCTTGTCCCTGACATCCTTGGAGAGCTCTTTGGTCTTGGCCATGGTGGAGAGTTTGGAATCTGATTGATTGATTGCTTCTGTGGACAGGTAGGTGTCTTTTATACAGGTAACAAACTGAGATTAGGAGCACTCCCTTTAAGAGTGTGCTCCTAATCTCAGCTCATTACCTGTATAAAAGACACCTGGGAGCCAGAAATCTTTCTGATTGAGAGGGGGTCAAATACTTATTTCCCTCATTAAAATGCAAATCAATTTATAACATTTTTGACATGCGTTTTTCTGGATTTTTTTGTTGTTATTCTGTCTCTCACTGTTCAAATAAACCTACCATTAAAATTATAGACTGATCATTTCTTTGTCAGTGGGCAAATATACAAAATCAGCAGGGGATCAAATACTTTTCCCCCTCACTGTATAGTAGAAGCACTGACAATCATCCTTTCTGTACATTTACATCAAACTGACAAGAAAATATGATAACACTCCTCTTATCGTGATTAATTGAAAAAGTGCACAACTTTATTTAACAAGAAAAGACAGAATTTAGAGATCTAACGGTTATCATTCAGATTCAGGCGTTTCCTCTCATGTTGGAACGATATGGAATCAACATGAATGTGATTTCAGGGAGCAAACTCAATCACTATTCCTCAATATCTGTGATCCAATTAAATCTTTCCACATGGATTGGGAGTATTACTGTCTGAAGCTTTTAATATTTTTTTGAGAAAGAGACTACTTAAATCTGTAGATATTATGAAGTCACTTCAGGCACTAAACATTTTTTTTTGCACGTAGCATGCCATAAATGTTTTACCAATGATCAGGTTAGCTCTTATAATAAGTGACCCTTATGACCCTGGCCGTGACCCCAATTCCTGCAGTGTCTCAGGGGGGAGTTGGGATATGCAAGAACCATATTTCCATGACACACCTCCCACTGGACACAGACATCAATTCAACGTCTATTCCACGTTGGTTCAATGTAATTTCCTTGAAATGACGTGGACACAACATTGATTCAACCAGTGTGTGCCCAGTGGGTTGTGTGTAACAGGACAAATATAAACACCCTCAAAAATATTATTATTAATATTATTATTGTAAATAGTGCCCTTGTTTTGACCAGGGCCGTGATCAAATGTAGTGCACTATATTGGAAACACTTTAGTGTCCCATTCCATTCCATATCGCAGAGAAAAGACAGTCTTTCATTATCTTCATCAGATTTTTCTACAGCTGAGTTGGTTCAGTGGCTGGGTGTTCTATTGAATAGTTTTCTATTTTTAATAGAATAGGTAGCATGGATAAAACGCTGTAATAGCCTCCAAAGTGAGAGAATTTAGATTGAACACAATCAAAGAATGCAATTTGTGACTCATCTCTTTTAGAGATATTTTATAATTGTTTTTGTTTGCTCAGCCTCTTTATACCTTACAAAGTAGTTTTCCATCTTATTGTGAGATATTCTTCTCTGAAACAACCTGTATTCTGTCCCCAATTCATACGCATTGGCTATGTAACGATGACTATTCCCCCTGCAGTAACAAAGAAATGGATTAGCGATACACTACCGCTCCACACACAGAGGGTCAGTCTGTCATGATGAATAACATTGTAGCTGGGAGATGATTTTCTCCTCGTGTAATGTTGAGTTTTCATAGCATGCTAGCCCTGACCTGTCTCCTGTTACTTCAATTATGCATGGAGAGTACTGTGCTGTGCTCCTCCCTTAAGAATGTGTATGCGTGTTCAGTGGCGGTTCTAGCTTGTATGGCTCCCTGGGCGAACCCCCTGTAACTGTAATTTTTATTCAGACATTTGGAACAACACAAATAAATAATCCTAACATTTAAAACTATATAAGTATAAAAATATATATAAAAATAACACAAATAAATATCAAAAAGAAGTAGCAAAGACAAATAGAAACAAATTTGTGTTGATTTGGCACTCGAGCAGCAATACATTACCCATCCCCCAACACTGTCAACCAAGAGTCAAGACTAAACCAATTCACCTTGGTGGTGTGCTGACTGGTTTTATATTATTCTTAACCATTTCGCACAAACCAGAAAAAAATGCAACAATATGTCTGTGAAACTATATATTCACAGTATTATGAATGAATATTTGGTATCATTTCGTAGTGTGACTGATTTTACTAATTGCATTAGTACTATACAAAGTTAGAGGTGCTCTATTTGATCAATTCCCCCGCTCCCCCTACCTCAGGCTTCCAGTTGGGAGACCTGAGGTCAACCTACCCCCGCCCCCCTCCCCATCTCGTACTTCTGAGTGGGAGACCTTCCCAGGCAGTAGCCTGTCTAGCTCCCAAACTAGAATCAGGGCGCCCACTCCGACAAGGTTAATTGACCCACAGTCCCACACCGTGACATGATATCATTGACGTGACGTGCAAATGAGCGATAGAAAACAGATCGCGCAAATGTCACCATTCCTAATTTTTTGGTGCGGGCGCCCTGTGCCGCCCCCGGCAAGATGCCACCCTGGGCCATGTCGCCTATACTTAAATCCGCCACTGTGCGTGTTTGTCTGACATAGCGGGGTTGACAAGACACCAGACCAGAGACTCTCTTACTCACGACACATCCACCATGATGAGGACTCACCTAGCTATGCATTATAATGATACGACTAAGTCCGTATCCTTAATGGCACACTATTTCCTATGTAGGGCTTATAGGAAATAGTGTGCTATTTAGGACACAACCCTGTTTAACATCTGTGTACTGCAGATTCTCAGGGTTAAGGTGCCAACCATTATCTGATCATAGGGAGATACTGTATGAAGGATCTAATCTTTTTTCTTCATCTTTCCTTTCCTGCCCTACCATCCCTACCCTGATTGGAGTAAACTAACAGACAACAATACTTCTACGTTTACTTACAGTTTTTTTCACTCACATCTATGGTACCTGTAGTTAAATAATTATACATACAGCATATTCCTAATTTCCTCAAGTGCTCTTCTTTCTTTCACCTACAGCGACCAATCCACCATTCATTCTGATCTTAACTCCAACCTTCCGGATCTAATTGTCTTAACACTGGATAATATTTTAAGACCACGTGAGTTCTGAATTTGTTGACCAGATTGGTCTCTCTCCCTCTCTCTCTCTCTCTCTCTCTCTCTGACATTTTATCTGACAACAGCATGGGTCAATAAATGAAAAACAAGAAGAAGTCATCTTAACAAATACAACTACAGTGCTAATAATAACCATATTTTAGCTAACATGGTGAGAAAAGATGGAAAGCCACTGAAGTAGCGAAGAAGATGCAGATGAAACACAGTAGTTCAATATTTACAAAATGTAGACCGACCACTGTGTTTAAAAAAAGCCCTAATGATCAAATATGGCAACTAAGATATTAGTGGAGAAAGTGTGAAAAATAGAACAGTAATTAAAGTGCTTTGATGTTGTGCCACTTGGACTAGCAACACAGTGGATTAGTGTTTTGAGGTATTAAAGCTGGAGATGAAACATGGCCTGTGTGCCAAATGGCACCTTACTCCATATATAGTGTATTACTTTGCTCAATATAAAGGAAATAGGGGGCCATTTGGGACGCACATGGATAAGAAGAACAGTACACTCTGTCTGTACGTCAATTACAGTCAATTGTATTCACTCAGTAGTACAGAATGAAACGTCTTGTTCTTGAAATGCAGGAAAGGTTCATTATTCATAGAACATTGATAACATGATCACTTCTCAATCACTGTTGGGTACAAACACACCAAGCCAGTCATGAAGAGGGCACGACAACACCTTTTCACCCTCAGGAGACTGAGAAGATTTGGCATGTGTCCCCAGATCCTCAAAAAGTTCTACAGCTGCCCCATCGAGAGCATCCTGACCGGTTGCATCCCCGCCTGGTATGGCAACTGCTCAGCATCCGACCGTAAGGCGCTACAGAGGGTAGTGCGTACAGCCCAGTACATCACTGGGGCCAAGCTTCCTGCCATCCAGGACCTATATACTAGGCGGTGTCAGAGGAAGGCCCAAAAAATTGTCGAAGACTCCAGTCACCCAAATTGTAGACTGTTCTCTCTGCTGCCGCACGGCAAGCGGTACCGGAGCGCCAAGTCTAGGTCCAAATGGCTCCTTAGCAGCATTTACCCCCAAGCCATAAGACTGCTGAATAATTAATAAAATGGCCACCCGGACTATTTACATTGAAATAGATCCCAACAGCATGATACGTGCACATGCTAAAATAAAGGAACAAGGTGGGTAGATAACTAAGTGTGTCATTGTAGCAAAGTATTTATAAACTAAAAATCAGATCTCATTAAACATTTTGTTCATTTTTATTTTATTATCTACACAATAGGCCATCTTTGATTTTGGCCCAATAGGCCTGGCATATTCCCACGTTCAAGGACCTTTTGTTTTGATTAGGTTATTTTGCCTAAAATCCTTTCGAAAAATAAATACAAACTCTGCATCTCTGCCTAGACTGGCAAGAGTGGCCAAAAGGGTGTTTAGCATCCCCAGTGGCTCTGCAAGTGTGGAGAGGATATTCTCCGCTGTGGGCCGGCTCTCCAGGCACCATCGCATGAGCCTGAAGCCACAGAGTGGCCAAACTCATGTTTATAAAAATGAATTCTAAAAATGAACTCAAAGTCACCGCCCCATGAGAGAGATTTCCAACCATTCAACTCCCCTCACATGCTCTGGTCCCCATCCACCTGCCCTCATCCTCTCTTCCCGGCCGGAAACCATGCTTCCCAGGTATTCCAACTAAACTACTGAAAGAGCTGCTTCCTGTGCTTGGCCTTCCTATGTTGAACATAATAAACGGCTCTCTATCCACCGGATGTGTACCAAACTCACTAAAAGTGGAAAAAGCCAAACCTTGACCCAGAAAATATAAAAAACTATCGGCCTATATCGAATCTTCCATTCCTCTCAAAAAAAATTGAAAAAGCTGTTGCGCAGCAACTCACTGCCTTCCTGAAGACAAACAATATATACGAAATGCTTCAGTCTGGTTTTAGACCCCATCATAGCACTGAGACTGCACTTGTGAAGGTGGTAAATTACCTTTTAATGATGTCAGACTGAGGCTCTGCATCTGTCCTCGTGCTCCTAGATCTTAGTGCTGCTTTTGATACCATCGATCACCACATTCTTTTGGAGAGATTGGAAACCCAAATTGGTCTACACGGACAAGTTCTGGCCTGGTTTAGATCTTATATGTCGGAAAGATATCAGTTTGTCTCTGTGAATGGTTTGTCCTCTGACAAATGAACTGTACATTTCGGTGTTCCTCAAGGTTCCTTTTTAGGACCACTATTGTTTTCACTATATATTTTACCTCTTGGGGATGTCATTCGAAAACATAATGTTACATTTTACTGCTATGCGGATGACACACAGCTGTACATTTCAATGAAACATGGTGAAGCCACAAAATTGCCCTCGCTAGAAGCCTGTGTTTCAGACATAAGGAAGTGGATGGCTGCGAACTTTCTACTTTTAAACTCGGACAAAACAGAGATGCTTGTTCTAGGTCCCAAGAAACAAAGAAATCTTCAGTTAAATATGACAATTAATCTTGATGGTTGTATAGTCGTCTCAAATAAAACTGTGAAGGACCTCGGCGTTACTCTGGACCCTGATCTCTCTTTTGAAGAACATATCAAGATTGTTTCAAGGGCAGCTTTTTTCCATCTACGTAACATTGCAAAAATCAGAAACTTTCTGTCCACAAATGATGCAGAAAAATTAATCCATGCTTTTGTTAGGTTGGACTACTGCAATGCTCTACTTTCCGGCCACCCGGATAAAGCAGTAAATAAACTTCAGTTAGTTCTAAATACGGCTGCTAGAATCCTGACTAGAACCCCAAAATTTGATCATATTACTCCAGTGCTAGCCTCCCTACACTGGCTTCCTGTTAAGGCAAGGGCTGATTTCAAGGTTTTACTGCTAACCTACAAAGCATTACATGGGCTTGCTCCTACCTATCTTTCTGATTTGGTCCTGCCGTACATACCTACACGTACGCTACGGTCACAAGACGCAGACCTCCTAATTGTCCCTAGAATTTCTAAGCAAACAGCTGGAGGCAGGGCTTTCTCCTATAGAGCTCAATTTTTATGGAATGGTCTGCCTACCCATGTGAAAGATGCAGACTCGGTCTCAACCTTTAAGTCTTTACTGAAGACCCATCTCTTCAGTGGGTCCTATGATTGAGTGTAGTCTGGCCCAGGAGTGTGAAGATGAACGGAAAGGCTCTGGAGCAACGAGCCGCCCTTACTGTCTCTGCCTGGCCGGTTCCCCTCTCTCCACTGGGATTCTCTGCCTCTAACCCTATTACAGGGGCTGAGTCACTGGCTTATTGGTGTTCTTCTATGCTGTCCCTAGGAGGGGTGCGTCACTTGAGTGGGTTGAGTCACTGACTTGGTCTTCCTGTCTGGGTTGGCGCCCCCCCTTGGGTTGTGCCGTGGCGGAGATCTTTGTGGGCTATACTCGGTCTTATCTCAGGATGGTAAGTTGGTGGTTGAAGTATCCCTCTAGTGGTGTGGGGGCTGTGCTTTGGCAAAGTGGGTGGGGTTATATCCTTCCTGTTTGGCCCTGTCCGGGGGTATCGTCGGATGGGGCCACAGTGTCTCCTGACACCTCCTGTCTCAGCCTCCAGTATTTATGCTGCAGTAGTTTGTGTCTCGGGGGGCTAGGGTTAGTGTGTTATATCTGGAGAATTTCTCCTGTCTTATCCGGTGTCCTGTGTGAATTTAAGTATGCTCTCTCTAATTCTCTCTTTCTCTCTTTCTTTTTATCTCTCTCTCGGAGGACCTGAGCCCTAGGACCATGCCTCAGGACTACCTGACATGACTCCTTGCTGTCCCCAGTCCACCTGGCCATGCTGCTGCTCCAGTTTCAACTGTTCTGCCTGCGGCTATGGAACCCTGACCTGTTCACCGGACATGCTACCTGTCCCAGACCTGCTGTTTTCAACTCTCTAGAGACAGCAGGAGCGGTAGAGATACTCTCAATGATCGGCTATGAAAAGCCAACTGACATTTACTCTTGAGGTGCTGACTTGTTGCACCTTCGACAACTGTGATTATTATTATTTAACCATGCTGGTCATTTATGAACATTTGAACATCTTGGTCATGTTCTGTTATAATCTCCACCCGGCACAGCCAGAAGAGGACTGGCCACCCCTCATAGCCTGGTTCCTGTCTAGGTTTCTGCCTAGGTTTTGGCCTTTCTATGGAGTTTTTCCTAGCCACCGTGCTTCTACACCTGCATTGCTTGCTGTTTGGGGTTTTAGGCTGGGTTTCTGTACAGCACTTTGAGATATCAGCTGATGTAAGAAGGGCTATATAAATACATTTCATTTGATTCCCACCCCAACTCAGCCCCCCACCCCGAAGAAAGCATGCCTCCAACCACTTGATTGAGAGATTCAAGGGACTATCATCATTAAGTATCATAATAGATGGAAAGCATTGAATATTTAAATTAATGCACTTCGAAATGAATGTTGTAACTTTGCCCCAGAAGCATTTAACTGCAGGGCACTCCCACATCATATGAAGGGATGTTCCTACCTAATTTAGGTGACACAGTGAACAGTTGGGAGATGGGGCAAATTGAATTGTAAAATGTTTACTTGGTGTTAAATACAGCCTGTGAACAAATTTAAACTGTATAAATTGATGGTTCGGATTATGGGATGCAAAGGTCATATTTTTCCATATTCTGTTCCAGTTAAAGGGTTGTTAAGATTCAATTAGATCTGTGGACCATACTTTAATGACTAGCTCAGAATATGAGTGTAACGGTTGTCGTCGGGAATGGAGGACCAAAACGCAGCAGGAATGTGGATGCTCATCTTGTATTTTATTTTAAACCAAGAAAACACCAAAATAACAAAATGAAGACCGAACGAACAACAAAACAGTCTTGTCATGCTCACACACGCAAAACAAGAAACAATCTCCCACAACACCAAACCAAACAATTACCCATATATAGGACTCTCAATCAGAGGCAACGAGAAAGCACCTGCCTCCAATTGAGAGTCCAACCCCCATCAACCTAAACACAGAAATACAACAAACCAGAAAGAACATAGAAATACAAAACATAGACCAAAACACAGAAATAATAAATCAAACACTCCACGACACAAATCACCACCCCGAACCACATAAACAAAACACCCCCTGCCACGTACAAAACAAACATCCCTCTGCCATGTCCTGACCAAAATACTAAACAACTACTCCCTCTGCTGGTCAGGACGTGACAATGAGCTTTCCAAAAGTTGTTTATATATTATAAATCAGTCTTTTTGGGAGATTATTTATTTATAAATCCCATTATTGGATGTTTTGCTAGTTGGGTTTCCCAAGGGACACCATAGGCCAGCATAGCTGACCAAAATTATAAATATTATAGAAAAAGAAGTTGCTTGGTAATGTGTATGTATCTCTCACATTTTGGAATGTTCTTAAACCACTACATCGATAAGGGTACGGATTCCACATTTGGACCATTTGGGGTAATGCAAAAGGGCATCTTCTAGATTGCAAGGCATTATTGAGGAATATTGAAGTATGAGCATGCCATTTTGATTCTCAGTTACATTGGTTTTCAATTTTACGTCAAATAGAAATTGTGTGCACAATAACAGGACCAAAGCTTAGTTTAAATTGTTTAAGGGATATATCAGTGAAGACCACCTCTTCCAGGGCAATATGAGACACCATATTTATCCCTATACTCAGCCAGGGGCAGAAGAATCATGTCTAAACCAATTAAGGATGGGGTGAAATGCTAGAGCCTTAAAATAAAATTTAAAGTTTGGAACGGATAGTCCTCCTACGTCTTCCCTCTTTGTAAATGTATACATTTTATCCAGGATAGTTTACCTTGTCATATATCTTTTAAAAACACACTATGAATTTTATCCCAATAGAAAGAAGAAGGAGCCATGGGAAGCATTAAACTATATGAATTCAGTCGTGCCAATATATTCATTTTAACAGTAGATATTCTGCCGGTTAAAGCAACTGGGATATTATTACATCTACTGAGGTCACTTTAAATTGATTTGAGCATTCTGTTAAAGTTTCTGGTAATGGTTTTATCTAAAGAAGGAAATATATATAGTCCCAAATATTTTAAATAGGAAATGATTGTGATTCCATAAGTAGAGAGGGAGTCCTCCATCAGGGTCTTGAGAGACAGTTGGGTTGATTTGGTTAGATACATTTTAATTGGATCGCCTTGTTTGCTGCTTCTAATGACTCTGAACGAAGCAGAGCAGATAGTGCCTGTTATAACTACAGCTGAGGGATTGACATATATTACTTGAATAATTGGAGCCAATTCCCATATGTTCCAAAACAGACCATAGATAATACAATTCTATTCAATCAAATGCTTTTTCTGTATCAAGAGATAATACAGCCCAAATAGCTGTTGTTTCTGATTAAGCATCTAAGATACGTAATAGTCGACAGAGGATATCCGAGGATAAACATTTTTTAACAAACCCGCTTTAGTCCGTGTGGATCAATTTGGGTAAGTAAGTCTCGAGACAAGACGATAACATTTTGGAAAACAGTTTAATATGTGTTTATCAAAGATAAGGGGCGATAATGAGAACACTGGGTGGCATCCTATCCTTTTTTCATAAAATCAAAATTTGTGCTGTTTTCACATCTCTCCTAAATGAACTCTTGTGAACACCTGTATTAATAATTTCAAGCAATAGTGGACCTGATTCCAAAATGTTAAATAGACCTCAGGAGGAATATCGTCCCCTCCAGGTGATGTTCCTTTATCATGCTAGCCATTACCCTTTTGAGTTCATTGAGAGAGATTTGGGCTCCCAAATGGCTTCCCCTGTTAAGAGAAGAAGAGTTCTTAATTCTTTTAGAAAGGCTCTATTCAATCAGATCCACTTTAAGCGACATCCACATAGTGGTTGTTTTGATGGTGTCGGAGGTGGAACTGCGTTGGAGCTGCCACATCCACAATTGGCTCGTGGAATTATACCTAAAGCAAACATTCTCATTTTCTGCATAAAGAAATCCCATGCAGCCTTGTTCAAACACTTGTAAAAAAAAAAAGCTGAAATAATCTACACCTCGATTAGGATGATAGAAATCTTCCTTATTTAGCTGAATGATTTTTCAATTTGAACGTTATTATTATTTTTATATAGCCTACAAATTCTGAACTTCTAACTCGAGTGGCGCAGGTGTGCTTCGTGACAATGATCGCAAGAGCAGCTGCTCATTGATTTATGCGGCTGTCTGCTATCACCGGTTAAGGCTTGATCTGATTGAATCTAGGCCTTAGTCTGGTTTGGTGTGGATTTAGAATCAGAAGTGTACAGTTATTTATAGAAGCAGGAGAATCTTTGATTGATTAATTTGGGTTTTGATAGTAATTCCTCTGTTTCAGATCCAATAGTTGCTATATCAGCTAATTGATCATTACTGCATAGTTTGTTGGCCAGTAAACAACTAGGACGATTACCATGGAAGTAATGGTTAAGTCTTACTCGATGGATGGCTATTCTGCTCTCTGTCTTATACCTACCTGGTCTGAAAAGAGTGTTTGTTTAGAACGCTCTAACACAGTTAGCAACATTTCCAATTCTGATATCTTCATTCAACCCAGATGCAAATTCAGCTGCATTATTTTTAATAAAACCTTTGGTGGTATCCCATAGAATCTGGGGGTCATTAACCACATTTTTATTGATCATTATACATTTATTTAGTTCATTTTGAAATTGATTACAGAAAGTAGGATTTTGTAGTAATTTTGTAGTAATTATTGTGTTTCTTTAAGGAGATTCTGAAATGTAAAGTAGTAAGTGTGGTGGTCAGACAAGCTCATATGTCGAATTTCTAGTTTCTTGATTGAAGAAAATAGAGGTACCTTCAGAAAGTATTCACACCCCTTGACTTTTTCCACATTTTGTTGTGTTACAGCTTGATTTTAAAATCGATTAAATTGAGATTGTGTCACTGGCCTACACACAATACCCCATAATGTCAAAGTGGAATAATGTTTTTAGAATTTTTTACTAATTAATTAAAAATGAAAAGCTGAAATGTATCGAGTCAATAAGTAGGCTAAATATAACAACATAAATGCAAGCCTAAACAGTCAAATATCCTCATTATTATTAGCAATATGGTCTAAATAACCTTAAACATAGAAAAACATGTTAAATAAGTGAATTGTGTCGAAGCCTATGGGACTGGCCATCTATCCTAAACAGTTTAGCCCATAGGAATGCAATGTGCTGTAGCCCCACAAGGAAGCAACCCCAGTCTGTAGGTCACTATTCATTGATCTAAAATCTTTCATTTTAAGATTACAGCTGAACGCTTATCTCATAAAACAGACATTAAATCAATCGTTAAATCTGCTATTTTTTATTAGAAAAGACAAAACTCACCTCATAAACAGGCAGCGAAGAAGACGGTGCAATTTCAATAACATCAATCATAATAATAATATCAATGCTTGCCTTGAGGGATGTTGACAAGATGTATGGATACAACATGGATGGGAACCACAACCAGCATGGAACAGGCATACTGTATCTGCGGCCCAAAGAGCACCCTCTTCCCTATATAGTGCACTACCTTTGAATAGGGTGCCATTTGAGACACATCCTGTGTCTTTAGGCTACCCGGGACCTTAAGGAGGCTTCCACGTCTGTCACAGGCACCCCCTGCCTGGATGAAATGAATGTACTGCTGGGTGCTTTCTGGGCCATTGGATTCACAGATCCCTGTTCAGTCTCAGTCTCTTGTCGTGGATGTGCTGCAGCAGAATCCTCCCTCTCTGCTCAACAGTGTGGATGAGAGGTTTCAGGCCACGTGCCCCCCCTCGGCTCTCCCAGAATTCCTTGTCCATATACAGGGAGCTCAGGAGCATGCTCTCCAAGCAGCCAGACTGGAGAACTGATACGGCTCTCTCAGGAAACCTGCCAGAAAAATACAGTAAGACTGTCAAATCCTGACAAATACCAGACAAAGGATATCAAACCCAATTGACTGAGCATATTATGATGATGTGGCCTATTTTAGTTTCATCTACCAACAGTTATACTTCATCTCTGAAGAGTTATGAAGTTATGAAGATCCACCCACTCGCTTCACTGGATTTAGGAAACACACATTAAGGCTGTGTGATGTGGGGTGGATGTAGGGTTCAACTGAGCTTCTGTACACTAAGGTGCTTCCTAAATGGCACCCAACTCCCTATATAGTGCAATACTTTTGGCCGGAGTTCTGGCAGACTAAGCCTATTTCCATGATTCTGTCTATCCTTGAATAGAGATTGGATTATAGATGTTTGTACTCACTCATCGATGCCCTCTACTAAGCGGAAGTTGAGGTTTTCATGGGGATGATTTGGCCTGCCTGCATTGTCTATAAACACCAGTCTGGTAGGCTCTACTCTCCTCACCTGTAGAAAAAAACATAGACAGACACAGTATAGGTTAGCATAAAGTATCATCAACACTAACTCTATCTCTTTATATATATGCTATCTCAATAAACAGTAATAAAAAAAAAGCGGTGGGTTGCATGACATTTTTTACATGTGAAAAAGGGGCCCTGGTGAAAAAAGGTTGGGAACTCCTGATTTATAGGATCTTTTCGGTCCTTTCTTTATAAAGAACTTCAGACTCCAGAACAGCTTTCCAAGAGGAAAATCAAGGGTGACTACAAGAAACAAGTAGAAAATGTATTTACTTTCTGAAATCATCAACCATAGCAAATAACTCTTACCGCTTGTTCGCTATGCAGTCATTGATCATTTTGTTGACAGAAATCCAAATGCAGCCAAGAAAGGCCTAAGTGTTGATGGAGATAGTGACAGTTACAGTTTAAGCCTTTGGCATGAGAGCAGGAGCGAGAGGGAGGTGACAGGAGGAGTGGAATGGTGAGAGGAGGAGCGAGAGGGAGGTGACAGGAGGAGGGATGGTGAGGAGGTAGTTACTTGTGTGAGACAGACCCCTGCGGGAATTTTGACTACAGTAAGAGGTGGTTCAGTCATTGTAGGTCAATCACCTGCAGTGAGGGCAAACCACAGCAAGCTAGCGAAAGCAGTAAGTTTGCTTCTTTGCCACCTCATTTATTGCATTAAGTCCAATTCTATGATCAAGAATGCTATAAAGTATCATCAACACTAACTCTATCTCTTTGATAGATATTAATATAGTAATTATGAGATGAGATGAAGGCTCGGGAGAATAACTTTAAACTAGATATGACTTTTTTAGACCTCTCACTATATATCAAACTATAAATCAGTGACCAAAGTTTATTGGTCACGTACACAGTTTGGCAGGTATTATACTGCACATCAAGAAGATAGACTAAGAATGATATGCACATCACAAGATACACTATATTACAGTGAGCTAGAATCCAGTATATAGATACAAAGTCAACTCCTAATCCTTTCTACAACAGCTGAAATAATAAAGCGTAATGTGCTTAATAGAATTATATTTGTCTTTGTCAAGAGCGAGTACCAAGTATCAGCAATGAGTTCAGCAGGTTCAGTGGAAAGAGGGAGTCATTTTTCCCACAGAGCAGTTGTAAAAGAATAGTGATCATCTTTGTCCATCATCGGAATTCCCTTTGTTAAGAAGAAAAGGTCTGGATGGTAGCAATAATATTAATAAATGTAGAGGTCTGTTTACATTGTCCTATTAGATTATTTAGACAAGCCTCCTCCTAAACCTCCTTCAGGCTATTATCTTACATTATGTCCAAGTAAGTAAGTAAGCCTTGTCTGAGCCAGAATGGCCCATACATTATGTCCATATGATGGTTTCTTGGGTGTGATATGATAGTTACCAGGATGTGCACCAGCACTAGATCCTTTGAGTTCCTGCACTTGGTATGTAGCAGGTTCTCCACACATGGTTCTGCTGGGTCAGGCTGGAAACCGCAGCAGTACCGGTCCAGACGATCATTCACCTGCATGGGGGGATGGAAGAACATGGATTAGTTGGGATTGATCATCAACAATGACCTTTCCATAGAATTACATACAGAACTGTGATTTTTAGCAGGGGTTCCCAATTGTTTTTACAATTCCTGATTGTATACCGATCTAAAACAACACATAAATCTGTGATTCTTTAGGCTAGAAACAAGCGGTACAACACCCAAGGAAGACACAGCTCTGATGCACATGAGATTATATTTGGTTGGTCTCTATGACATTCAGAAGCTGAGCTACGACCTTCTAAAGTCGAGGAGTGAAAGAAATTAGACTATGCGTTGTTTTAGACTTTGCTTGGGAAGTAATCTTATACAATCTGACTCTGTGGCTGTCAATTGATCTATTCACTTTCTGCTAAATAGAATGTGAACAATTTAATTGAGTGTTCATATAAATTATCATAATAAAACATATTTGATAACGGTCTAGACTTTATTTTCTTCAAAACAACACCATTTTCTTAAGTCCCACACATGAAACAAATTCAAGCTGGTGGTGTATTTAATATATGCTATCTCAATAAACAGTAATAAAAAAAAGCGGTGGGTTGCATGACATTTTTTACATGTGAAAAAGGGGCCCTGGTGAAAAAAGGTTGGGAACTCCTGATTTATAGGATCTTTTCGGTCCTTTCTTTATAAAGAACTTCAGACTCCAGAACAGCTTTCCAAGAGGAAAATCAAGGGTGACTACAAGAAACAAGTAGAAAATGTATTTACTTTCTGAAATCATCAACCATAGCAAATAACTCTTACCGCTTGTTCGCTATGCAGTCATTGATCATTTTGTTGACAGAAATCCAAATGCAGCCAAGTAAGGCCTAAGTGTTGATAGAGATAGTGACAGTTACAGCTTAAGCCTTTGGCATGAGAGCAGGAGCGAGAGGGAGGTGACAGGAGGAGTGGAATGGTGAGAGGAGGAGTGGGGGGGTGATGAGAGGAGGTGAGAGGAGGGATGGTGAGGAGGTAGTTACTTGTGTGAGACAGACCCATGCGGGAATTTTGACTACAGTAAGAGGTGGTTCAGTCATTGTAGGTCAATCACCTGCAGTGAGGGCAAACCACAGCAAGCTAGCGAAAGCAGTAAGATTGCTTCTTTGCCACCTCATTTATTTCATTAAGTCCAATTCTATGAACAAGAATGCTATAGTAAAGCCAAACTTATAAGTGTACTTTAAATTCATATCTCTCTACTTCACCAACTTCAATAATCACTGTTTAAATAAGGAAGCTCTTTTTTCAGAGTTAACACCCATCATTTTACATTTGTTCATGCATGTATGTATTCACCGCAGTAGTTTTTTGTTGTTGCATATTCACACAAAAAAAATCCTTAAATAAAATGACGCAACATCAATACCTATGGCACCATTCTCTTCCTCATTGTACCGCAGAATAAACCAACTATCAGGGGAGGAAGGGAGCAATGTCATCCTTGTTGTTAAACTGAGAAGTGAAGGCATTGCCACACTTCTCTGAGTGTTACCAAGGTGAGATAAGCCCCCAGGTCTGTCTGGGCCTCTCTGTGGTAAAACTCACACCACACCATTTCGCTTCACTTCTTTAGCGCCTTCAGGAGTTCTCACATCCCTACTACATTTCACCCTTACACTAGAATACACTAATTCACGTAGGGACAGAGTACAAGAGTCTCCTGGATACGGTTTCAGTATTGACATACAGTATTACACCACCACCAAGTCTCTGGGAAACAGGACATGCTATTAAGGTCTATATCACACACAATAACATCACAAGCAAAACAACAAGCCTACTCACAACTAATTCATAGCAATACATCAGTAGCCTTCTTAGCCTACAATGGCAATTCAAAGCATCCAAGGCAATGACCAACAACGAGGACACTTGGCGCAAGGTCCTCTGTCTCCTCTGTTCTCCCCAGGCGAAGTGCGTGTGTGACTGTGTCCTTCACACTGTTCCCCTTGCTAATTGGTGTTAGGTTCCACATCAGAGCCATTAGATGTGTTAAATGAGCAGGTAGGAACAAGTGTTACAGGGTCCCAGTCGGCAATTCCATTGAATCAATACAATCAATACAATGCTATTAACAGTGGGCCATGTTACAGGTATTGACTTCTGCAAAGAGACTACTCATGTATTATTCATACAGTGGCTCGCCGCATCGCAAATGGCACTCTATTCCCTATATAGCGCACTCCTTTTGATCAGAGTCGGTCAAATCTAGTGCACTATTTAGGAAATAGGGTTCCATTTTGTATTCAGCCACTATTCTCTCTCCCTCCACAGTTCAGTTACCCATTCCATTCCATCTCATACAGAAAAGGCAGTCTTTCATTATCTTTATCAGATTTTTCTACAGCTGAGTTGGTTCAGTGGCTGGGTGTTCTATTGAATAGTTTTCTGTTTTTAATAGAATAGGTAGCATGGATAAAACGCTGTAATAGCCTCCAAAGTGAGAGAATTTAGATTGAACACAATCAAAGAATGCAATTTGTGACTCATCTCATTTAGAGACATTTTCCAATAGTTTTTGTTTGCTCAGCCTCTTTTCCTTCTCATTGTGAGACATTATTTTCTGAAACAATATGTATTCTGCCCCCAATCTGTATTGGCTAAATAACGATGACTGTTCACCCTGCAGTAACAAAGTAATGGATGGAAAAAGTAAGCCCCACGACATTTTTCTTAATGTTTTGTTTACTATGTGGTGTCCTTCATCCCCATAATTATTCTGCCAGTCATAGACCACCCTTTTCAAAGAGCACCTAATGCTAAGTCTCCATGGCCTTGTAGTTTTCACCCATCCGAGCGCACCAGCACACTCTTTATTTCCTCTGGGGTTTTTTTCTAAACAAAGAAATTGACTTTCTTTTGGCTATAGAGACAGATAGCGAGAGGAGCAGCTGCTATCACTTTCCTCTCAGTCCTTCCTAATGTGGACTTAGGCATCCGTGATTGCCGAGCATCACCATGGCAACCCTGACTTTGACTTCACACTGCCAGCGGCCAGTCATTGGGTCTTTAGAGGCCTGATGGAGACCGAGACTGGTGTGTGTGTGTTTGTGTGTATCAAATATTGTACATTGTACTCTGTCTATACCAAACGTACTAACTCTCTCTCACTTGCAATAAACATCATTGGGTTGTTGGCTTCATTGCCACCTCTCATTCCCTAATGGCAGCTTAGATATTCCACATGCAGAGTTAGACTGACATACTATCCATTTAGAGTGGCACTGTGGCAGAGCTGGCCTTATCAATCCTGTATTAATTACTTCCTCTCAGGATGGCTCAGCTTTCCCCCCCCCACACACACACACACACACACACACACACACACACACACACACACACACACACACACACACACACACAAAACGATTCTCAAGGACCATCAGCCATCATTTATTACACAATAAAGATCTCCAACTTCATTATAAATCACTGGCAGATTATAAATGAGTTTGAAGCTAAATTAGAGACAAACATTGTGTTGATTTTTTATTGAATTGCGCTGATACATTCATCTACTGTAGTAGGGAGAATGATATTGTTCATTCATCTAGTAGGGAGAATGATAATGACTTATTATGTTGTGTGTCTAGTAAGCTGACGGGATGCACTCACTACAATACCCTTCTACCTGTGATCCATGAAAAAACATAATTATCTGATAATCAATTACATTTATCGCTCCAGACAGAGAAAGTCACACTCTTTTCATTGGCCGGCATCTTTTAATCTAAGGCAGTTTAGTGAGTAGAGTTCTTCAGATGATAAGACCTTGGCAATACAATCCAGTGCTCAAATAGGCTCATTATCAAGGACTGCCAGCCTACTATTAGACAAGGTTGGTGGATTTCATCCAGTGAGAATGTTCTTTAATATAAATGCAAAACAAGATCTGCATCCCAAATGGCACACTATTTCCTTTGTAGTGCACTACTTTTGACCAGGGCCCATAGGGCTATAGCCAAAAGTAGTGAACTATATAGGGAATGTGGTGCCATTTGGGACGGAACAACAAACCGCTGGCTGCCATGAGTTTTCCCAGTCTGCCTGACCTCATGAGTCATTATCAACTAGGCCCTCCATAGTGACATTAAGTGAATCACTAGGTAACAGTTAGTTTATACAGCGTACTGGAATAACAACTTTACAAAACTTACATCTCTCAAGGTGAGGTGAGATTTCAATCAGAACTCTAGTCTATGCATTATTTCAATAGGTTGTCTTCACATGGTGTGATTGAAAGGATATAGAACGCTATCAGTTTGGATGTGTACGTTTGAGTGGCAGATCAGGATAAAAATGAGTTAAGGTTATGGCTAAGGTTAGGGATACGGTTAGGAATTAAGATCGGGTTAGAATGCCTGACATTAGGAGCCATATAAAATCTAACAGTCACATTCCACTACCTATCAGTTTTTCTGACCTCTTTACTCTAGCCAATGTATTTCTTAAAAGTTCAAATCAGTGCTGTCAATAAGTTAAATAAAAGGGTTTAACAAGTGTGATTGGAGGATACAGAGTGTTATCAGTTGTTCTATACCTGTAGGAGGAAGTCAAAGAGTGCCAGGCGCCCCCACTCTGCATGGTGAACTCCCACACAGGGGCTCTCGTTGAGGGCCACGCCACTGCCACTGCCACACCTGGCCCTCAGCAGGCTCTGGTACTGGGGCCAGGTGAGAGGGAACGAGTTCTGGTCATTGTCATCATCAGCCAGGTGCTGGATGCCTGGGTCCCACCACACTATGGGTCTGGCTGCCCCTCTGGTGTATTTATAAGGCAGGATGTCACTGTGGAAGGCCCTGAACACCGTGGGCAGACTCCTGTTCAAGCTGAGAACACGGTCTAAATGGAAAGCGAAGACTTCGAACCAGTCGTCTGGACGTTTGATCAGGGCACACAGACCCTGTTGGCAGTGCCCACTATGGTCAGCCAATGGAGCCCCAAGAGAAGGGGGATGATGAGGGGCACCCAGCCCTACATGGAGGACCTGTCCGTGGGCTGGGACCCTGGCCTTACTGACAACCTCGCTGCCCGAGAGGAACTCCATCTTGTGAATATCGTCCTTGCTGAGCCATGGCACAGAGTCAGTGTGCTCAGTCCTTATTCTCCGTGTGTCAGTGTCTGGAAACTCCCTCTCTCCAGCTGACATCTTACACCAGTGGGCCTCCCTCTCACTCCCTTTCTCTGCTTCTGCTGCTGTTTCCACTGTGGGCCGGGTCTCTTTATGCCCAGACAAAGACTGTCTGTCACGTTTCCTGAATTCTCTGGGGACCTTTTTCACAGCCTGCTGCTTGGTTAGGTTCTTCCTCCCTGCTTTCCCTGCCTGCCCTGCCTGCCCGGTGTGCCCCTGGTCCTGTCTCTGTTCATCTGGAGCACATTTGTGCTCAGAGTCAGACAGGCCGAGGTCTGCAGTAGAAGGGCGGCTCTGGCTACGAGCTACAGTCTGGGGCACGGCTGGGTGGACGTTCCCTTGTCTGGGAAGAGGTGGTGGCTGGGTGGAGAGCTCTGAACCACTGCAGTTGGTTAGATGGCTTCCATCATGCCTTATTAGCACAGCATTGACTGTCAATGGCTGGATATGACGTTGTTTGTCTCTACTAGAACTTGGCGGCATCTCTTTCTTCTCTTTCCTTTTGGAGGTAATGCCCTTAGTTTTACGATTCTTCTTGTAGTTGCTGTGAGTTCTCTCATCTGTCATGCTAGCTGCTCCCCCATCCAATTTGGGCTGGTCCTTCACCAGGTGATGCTTGGAGGACTCTTTGACTTTGTCACTCTGCTTCCAACCTCCACTGTGACCGTTGAGGGCTAGAGGAAGATGGTGGTGGTGAGGGGCCAATGTGGCCCTTTCCCTGGGTCTAGCCCTCGCTCTATACCCTCCGGCTCCAGCAGAGCTCAGGCCTCGTGAGGGCAGCCTGCGTGTCTCAGAGGGGGGGAAGGGGAGGGTGTTGATCACCACCACAGACAGGGTAAAGAGGAGGAGGAAGGCCCACACTGCCCACCTCTTGCAGCAGATCTTGGACCACACTCTCAAGGCCTGCATGCATGGGAAACAGGAAACAAAGAGAAAGTTAGGTCTGTAGTTGGGAGCAAACCACCAAAAAGCCATGATTATAATGGAGCAGAGCTATAAATAAAATGTATTTACTCTCTAAACTGTACGGTCGCTGGTCGGCCACTTGAACTGAACAGCTCAGATTCCAGTATGTGTTTACAGAAGAGGAAACTTAAATCTCTCAGAGGTTGAGAAATGCAAATATCAGTACACAGACTGAAGGACGAGGGTAAACAAAAAAATTAAACAACCTGTGTTTAAAAAAAAAACATCGATTTGTTAAGTTATTCTGTTAAAACACTAAGGAGAGAGAGAGAAAGAGAGAAAGAAAGAGTTGATCCACATGTATCCCATCTGCAATGCACACAAGTGTAAATAAAGCCCTTTTCAGTCATAGTTGGGCTTTCTTCTGCTTATACTGTAGGAAAGTTACAGTTACTGAGCTGAGACAAATACGATGGCACACACATAGATATTGTAGCATTCCCTTCTGCACGCCAGACCATCCAGAATGTGCTGACAGGTAGTGCATGCCAAATGGTATATAGTGCACTCCTTTTGACCAAGGCCCATAGGGAATAGGGTGCCATTTGGGACACAGACAGATTCTGGATGGCTTACTTCTACTGCAGCCTCTGTGATGATGAATTACTTTTCTGTGGCATAGGCCTAAATACAAACCGGTCCCATTCCATAAAGTCTCCATCGCATATAGAGTATGTATGCCATAGAGATATATCCATTCAGATGGATCCCTATGGAATATGCTCTCAATGTTATTCAAACCTATGGTAAATCCAGAGGCAGTTATTTATCTGAATCATATATCAATGAAAGGATTAGGCTATGGTATAGAGCTATAGAGGCTATGGTGTAGAGCTATAGAGGCTATGGTATAGAGCTATAGAGGCTATGGTGTAGAGCTATAGAGGCTATGGTGTAGAGCTATAGAGGCTTTGGTGTAGAGCTATAGAGGCTATGGTATAGGGCTATATAGGCTATGGTATAGAGCTATAGAGGCTATGGTATAAAGCTATAGAGGTTATGGTATAGGGCTATAGAGACTATGGTATAGGGCTATAGAGACTATGGTATAGGGCTATAGAGGCTATGGTATAGAGCTATAGAGGCTATGGTATAGAGCTATAGAGGCTATGGTATAAAGCTATAGAGGCTATGGTGTAGAGCTATAGAGGCTATGGTGTAAAGCTATAGAGGCTATGGTATAAAGCTATAGAGGCTATGGTATAAAGCTATAGAGGCTATGGTATAAAGCTATAGAGGCTATGGTATAGAGCTATAGAGGCTATGGTATAGAGCTATAGAGGCTATGGTATAAAGCTATAGAGGCTATGGTATAGAGCTATAGAGGCTATGGTATGAAGCTATAGAGGCTATGGTGTAGAGCTATAGAGCCTATGGTATAAAGCTATAGAGGCTATGGTATAGAGCTATAGAGGCTATGGTATAGAGCTATAGAGGCTATGGTATAGAGCTATAGAGGCTATGGTATAGAGCTATAGAGGCTATGGTATAGAGCTATAGAGGCTATGGTATAGAGCTATAGAGGCTATGGTATAGGGCTATAGAGGCTATGGTATAGAGCTATAGAGGCTATGGTGTAGAGCTATAGAGCCATGACTACATGGAACTCTTCCACCTCAGTTAACCCAAGCAATAAAATCAGATTGAAAAAAATCACCCATAAAACAACACCTCACGGCACAACGCTGACTTTGAACACACACACACACACACACACACACACACACACACACACACACACACACACACACACACACACACACACACACACACACACACACACACACACGCACACACACACACACACATTATTCTCAGTAATATAATATAGTATTGTAAATTTGTAATTGAGTGATGTATATGATGTTTTGTATGATGTAATGTTTCATTTCTGTTCGGACCCTAGGAAGAGTATCTGTTGCCTTGGCAACAGCTAATGGGGATCCTAATAAAATAATAAAGACTAAATATTATGGTTCCATTCGATCTTCACATACAGTGGAAGTAGGAAGTTTACATACACTTAGGTTGGAGTCATTAAACTCGTTTTTCAACCACTCCACAAATTTCTTGTTTACAAACTATAGTTTTGGCAGTTGGTTAGGACATTCATTTTTCCAACAATTGTTTACAGACTGATTATTTCACTTATAATTCACTGTATCAGTATGTATGTATTTCAGCGAGCAAGCCTTTCTAATCGACCTGGCCCGGGTATCCTGGAAGGATATTGACCTCATCCCGTCAGTAGAGGATGCCTGGTTATTTATAAAAAATGCCTTCCTCACCATCTTAAATAAGCATGCCCCATTTAAGAAATGTAGAACCAGGAACAGATATAGCCCTTGGTTCTCTCCAGACCTGACTGCCCTTAACCAACACAAAAACATCCTGTGGCGTTCTGCATTAGCATCGAACAGCCCCCGTGATATGCAACTTTTCAGGGAAGTTAGAAACCAATATACACAGGCAGTTAGAAAAGCCAAGGCTAGCTTTTTCAAGTAGAAATTTGCTTCCTGCAACACAAACTCAAAAATGTTCTGGGACACTGTAAAGTCCATGGAGAATAAGAACACCTCCTCCCAGCTGCCCACTGCACTGAGGATAGGAAACTCTGTCACCTCCGATAAATCCACTATAATTGAGAATTTCAATAAGCATTTTTCTACGGCTGGCCATGCTTTCCACCTGGCCACCCTACCGCGGTCAACAGCACTGCAACTCCCACAGCTACACGCCCAAGCCTTCCCCATGTCTCCTTCTCCCAAATCCAGTCAGCTGATGTTCTGAAAGAGCTGCAAAATCTGTCTCCCTACAAATCAGCCGGGCTAGACAATCTGGACCCTTTCTTTCTAAAATGATCTGCCGAAATTGGTTGCAACCCCTATTACTAGCCTGTTCAACCTCTCTTTCGTGTCGTCTGAGATTCCAAAAGATTGGAAAGCAGCTGCTGTCATCCCCCTCTTCAGAGGAGGGGACACTCTTGACCCAAACTGCTACAGACCTATATCTATCCTACCCTGCCTTTCTAAGGTCTTCGAAAGCCAAGTCAACAAACAAATTACTGACCATTTCGAATCCCACTGCACTTTCTCCGCTATGCAATCTGGTTTCAGAGCTGGTCATGGGTGCACCTCAGCCACGCTCAAGGTCCTAAACGATATCGTAACCGCCATCGATAAGAAACAATACTGTGCTGCCGTATTCATTGACCTGGCCAAGGCTTTCGACTCTGTCGGCCACCGGCAGACTCAATAGCCTTGGTTTCTCAAATGATTGCCTCGCCTGGTTCACCAACTACTTCTCTGATAGAGTTCAATGTGTCAAATCGGATGGCCTGTTGTCCGGGCCCCATGTAGTCTCTATGGGGGTGCCACAGGGTTCAATTCTTGGGCCAACTCTTTTCTCTGTATACATCAATGATGTCGCTCTTGCTGCTGGTGAGTCTCTGATCCACCTCTACGCAGACGACACCATTCTGTATACTTCTGGCCCTTCTTTGGACACTGTGTTAACAACCCTCCAGACGAGCTTCAATGCCATACAACTCTCCTCCCGTGGCCTCCAACTGCTCTTAAATACAAGTAAAACTAAAGGTATGCTCTTCAACCGATCGCTGCCCGCATCTGCCCGTCCGTCCAGCATCACTACTCTGGACAGTTCTTACTTAGAATATGTGGACAACTACAAATACCTAGGTGTCTAGTTAGACTGTAAGCTCTCCTCCCAGACTCAGATCAAACATCTCCAATCCAAAGTTAAATTTAGAATTGGCTTCCTATTTCGCAACAAAGCATCCTTCACTCATGCTGCCAAACATACCCTCGTAAAACTGACCATCCTACCGATCCTCGACTTCGGCGATGTAATTTACAAAATAGCCTCCAATATCCTACTCAATAAACTGGATGCAGTCTATCACAGTGCCATCCGTTTTGTCACCAAAGCCCCATATACTACCCACCACTGCGACCTGTACGCTCTCATTGGCTGGCCCTCACTTCAAACTCGTCGCCAAACCCACTGGCTCCAGGTCATCTACAAGACCCTGCTAGGTAAAGTCCCCCCTTATCTCAGCTCACTGGTCACCGTAGCAGCACCCACCTGTAGCACTGCGCTCCAGCAGGTATATCTCTCTGGTCACACCCAAAGCCAATTCCTCATTTGGCCGTCTCTCCTTCCAGTTCTATGCTGCCAATTACTGGAACGAACTACAAAAATCTCTGAAACTGGAAACACTTATCTCCCTCACTAGCTTTAAGCACCAGCTGTCAGAGCAGCTCACAGATCACTGCACCTGTACATAGCCCATCTATAATTTAGCCCAAACAACTACCTCTTCCCTTACTGTATTTATTTATTTATCTATTTTGCTCCTTTGCACCCCATTATTTCTATTTCTACTTTGCACTTTCTTCCACTACAAATCTACCATTCCAGTGTTTTACTTGCTATATTGTATTTACTTTGCCACCATGGCCTTTTTTGCCTTTACCTCCCTTATCTCACCTCATTTGCTCACATTGTATATAGACTTATTTTTCTACTGTATTATTGACTGTATGTTTGTTTTACTCCATGTGTAACTCTGTGTTGTTGTATGTGTTGAACTGCTTTGTTTTATCTTGGCCAGGTCGCACTTGTAAATGAGAACTTGTTCTCAACTTGCCTACCTGGTTAAATAAAGGTGAAATATTTGTTTTTTTTAAATAAAAGTATCACAATTCCAGTGGGTCAGAAGTTTACATACACTAAGTTGACTGTGCCTTTAATCAGCTTGGAAAATTCCAGAAAATGATGTCATGGCTTTAGAAGCTTCTGATACGCTAATTGGCATCATTTGAGTCAATTGGAAGTGTACCTGTGGATGTATTTCAAGGCCTACCTTCAAACTCAGTGCCTCTTTGCTTGACATCATGGGAAAATGAAAAGGAATCAGCCAAGAACTCAGAAAAAAATTGTAGACCTCCACAAGTCTGGTTCATCCTTGGGAGCAATTTCCAAATGCCTGAATGTACCACATTCATCTGTACAAACAATAGTACGCAAGTATAAACACCATGGGACCACGCATCCGTCATACCGCTCAGGATGAACGTACTTTGATGCGAAAAGTGCAAATCAATCCCAGAACAACAGCAAAGGACCTTGTTAAGATGCTGGAGGAAACGGGTACAAAAGAATCTATATCCACAGTAAAACGAGTCCTATATCGACATAACCTGAAAGGCCGCTCAGCAAAGAAGAAGCCCCTGCTCCAAAACCGCCATTAAAAAATCCAGACTACGGTTTGCAACTGCACATGGGGACAAAAATCTTACTTTTTGGAGAAATGTCCTCTGGTCTGATCAATAAAAAAAATAGAACTGTTTGGCCATAATGACCATCGTTATGTTTGGAAGAAAAAGGGGGATGCTTGCAAGCCAAAGAACACCATCCCAACCGTGAAGCACGGGGGTGGCAGCATCATGTTGTGGGGGTGCTTTGCTGCAGGAGGGACTGGTGTACTTCACAAAATAGATGGTATCATGAGGCAGGAAAATTATGTGGATATATTGAAGCAACATCTCAAGACATCAGTCAGGAAGTTAAAGCTTGGTCGCAAATGGGTCTTCCAAATGGACAATGACCCCAAGCATACTTCCAAAGTTGTGGCAAAATGGCTTAAGGACAACAAAGTCAAGGTATTGGAGTGGCCATCACAAAGCCCTGACCTCAATCCTATAGAAAATTTGCTACCAAATACTAATTGAGTGTATGTAAACTTCTGACCCACTGGGAATGTGATGAAAGAAATAAAAGCTGAAATAAAAACATTTCAGCTACTATTATTCTGACATTTCACATTCTTAAAATAAAGTGGTGATCCTAACTGACCTAAGACAGGGAATTCTTACTAGGATTAAATGTCAGGAATTATTAAAAATTGAGTTTAAATGTATTTGGCTAAGGTGTATGTAAACTTCCGACGTCAACTGTACATACAGTATGATTATGAATATAACTTAGCTTCTTCCATGTTTTTGTTTCTAATCTTTTCTATTTTGTCTGAGTTACATTTAGATTAATATTTGAATATTCTCCTCTTTAACCAAGCCGCTCTCTGAGTGACAGCCAGAAACTGCCATCAAGGATCAGCTGTACTGGCCCACAATGCAACTCTGTTTATATAACCAATAGTAGGGGAACGCAGTCATCTCTCAGAAAGACAACCTACATCAGCTGTCCCTCTGCCTGCCTCTCTCCTGTCCTCTCTTCCTCCCTCTCTCCTCTCTTTTTCTCTGAGGGAATTCAACGGAAGGAATGTTTCAAACCCATGAGATCTTTTCCCAGTCGGTGGCTGACGACAGTTTTACAGCTTTCCCATACCCCACCTGTGAATGGATTTCATTATGCTCTTCTGAAAGAATGTCATGCCAGTAGTTCTGACTGAGTCAGGGGTCCTGATGGGCTTTTAGATGTCCGTGGAGATCCCTGTCTGAATAAGATCTACTACTTACCCAGCTGACTCACAGGACGCAAACAAATCAACCCCTAACCCCCAGGCATATGTGTAGATCTGAGATAGTTGGATAGGTAGAATATAGTATACCACCAGAATATGGTGGTGGCTCCATCTTGCCCTCTGATAGGCCAGATGAAATTCCCGCCATATTGCTTGCACCTATCCAATCCTCTCATATCTAAAGAAGTGTCCATAGGGTGTATCTCTAGGGATTCATTTGCATAAGATATGTCCTGCACCTATACTGTACTGTAAATTGTAATAAACTCCTGAGCAGCAGAGATATTCTTTGGCGGTGGGTGGATAAAGCTGAAGTTTCACTATGCCAAGGTCCAACACCCTCACTCCAGTGACGCACTGCACCAGCCTCCACCTGGCAAAGCCAGAAGGCTCACTCACACTCACTGATGAAACCTGCTCTCCAAGAACACATTATACACGTTCCAACATTCTGGAATTTTGTGGAAGTGACACAGATGCACCCTGTCTTGAGCCTTTCTAAATCCTGCACAAAAGTAGTGCACTATATAGGGAATAGGGTGTCATTTAAGATGCACACAGGGTCTATTTTGTTGTAGGTTTTGTGCCACGGGCAGGTGAAGCTCAAAAGGCACCTTATTCCCTATTTAGTGCACTACGGCCCTGGTCAAAAGTATCGCACAATCTAAGGAATAGGTTGCCATTCGGGATGTAAGCCAAGTGTCGGCTCAGATTGTTTTCCCAGTGGTTTGACCAACCGGTTCTAATTAGTGGTCAGGCATGTAGCACCTTGTGTGTCTGTGTGACTGTGTGACTGTGTCAACATGAAGACATCGTGTTGATTTTTTGTGGCTTTAGCACTTCTCTATAGCAGACATGCACAGCAAGGGGGTATGATACACAGCTCAACACCAAACCACAGCACAAAAAAACAACAAGACAAATGCCTTGGTGTCACGTTTGATAGGAATTTTAATAATCACAAAAACAAAATAGTTTGAAATTGACAAAGTCATTGTTGTATTGCATGGCTGCAGATGAATGGTTTTCAGCTCACATTCTATATGATCTGTTACATGCCCACACAACACATTTTAGCACCTACGTAACACGAAGAACACTAGAAGAATACAGGAAGTATACAGTAGCTTAACTTTATTGAGTGGAGTCATCCTCGTCAATTACCTTTCTTGCAGTGATCTTTACCAATATTTGTTCAGCATTTGTCTGTGTTCCACGTCAGTCTAATGCCAGCTATGACAACCGCAAGGCTGGAATCCTAATAGGCTATAGCCTCCCACTCGTTTCAGCAGGCCAGGTGTCTGATGCCGTTACCTTCTAATCCATTCTTTTTACATCTCTTCTCCTTTAGTAGACGGAACGCTCGAGGACAGGTTTGCAGGAATGCTGAGACATGCAACAAAAATGCTTTACAGGATTCAAAGAAGATTAGGAAAAAATCTGTCTCATTATTTTCTGTGTTTAGCAGCGAGGGGGAGGAGGAGAAAGAGGAAAGGAAGGGTGGAAGAGAGAAAGGTGGAAGTAGGGAGGGTGGGAGAGAGTGGGAGGGGAGAGAGAGAAAAGGGGAGAGCGAAAAGGAGAGGGTGAATACTGTAGATGAATAGCATTAATATTACACAGAGAATAGCATCTAAAAAGAGCCCTAAAGTAGCCTTGTTCAGTGGGAGGACAACAGACTGGCTTGGTGGTCAGGCTTTAGGGACTGTCACAGTCATATTCTGGAAAAGCACTGGGCTGCAGCTCTATTAGCATAACCACGTACACTAGCATGTGGAGGGAGGCTCTCTCTCTCTTTCCTGCTGATACATTGTAGTTAATCACCCGTTGAGAATGAAACTCCTGCATGGCAGAACAAAGGAGTAAATTCTCTCGCCATTCTACCATGGCAAAACAGATACACTGTGACTACACACAGAATATTATTCAGTTAATGGGCATGTACGAATTGTATGTGTGAAATTGTGTAAAACCATATCTATTTGCATGAGTGCACATGTGTGTCTGTCTGTCTGTATGGGCACAGGAGGTTTAGGGGGTATTGACATTTTCTAACATGAAATTAATTGCTTCTATGTTCATGTAGAGTATTATTGTTTGCATTAAATAGATGTTCTAGTCAAAAAGAGGGAATAATTACTGTCTCACATGACCATTCAGTCCCAGCGCTGAGGCAACTTTGAAAGAGAAAAATAAGCGAGAACCCTTTCAATGAACCGCATACAACAAAAAGGCTAACAAAGAATGCAATAAATCCACTGACTGCTTTGGAAAACCACACAGAACATCACAACAAACAATTCTGCTGTAGTGTTGACTGGTGAGTGGTGAGGGAGAACAAAGTCCATCATCTGACAGTAATATGACATGATGGCATAGAAAAGGCAGCATGAGATCTCTCCACTGATATCAGACAGGGGAAGACCTTAATTGAATCCGTCACCACATCTCTGCTGCCTGAGAGATCCCACTGACCGGAAGTGTTATGGAGCAAAACACAGCCAAACATTATCGCAAGATGGCTATACTGAAAGGAAAGGAATAAACTGTGTGGTTGGTTGAACACAGATTCATGAGGGAGAGTGGGAGAGAGAGGAAGTGGTGTTTTGAAAGTGTACTAGAGTGGAAGCAGTAATGCACATGACGCTCTAGGCTGGATTAAAATAGTCTCACTGGCCCACACACACACACACACACACACACACACGTACACACACAAAACACACACACACTTACATGCACGCACACACATTCAAACACTCTCTCTCGCTCTCTCTAGATGTATAGCAATGCTGAGTTCCAAGTGACCTTGACAATACCTGATGATGCATATTTCACTGCAACGACCCCATCCCATGGGAAAAGAAACCTGCTCGTCCCATAGACTGAAATGTAAACTGCTGCTCATCATTCTCCTCCCCAGTCAGCATCAGCAATATCCTCCTTCCACTGGTCTCTTACTATACCACAGAGGGCCATTCTCATAATGGGCTAGTCATAGGTCTATATTCAGCTTTATACCCCGGGACCTGGGAGAAAGAGTGGTGAGATAGGGGCCCAAACAGAACAACAGTGCTTTTATTCTCCTCTTTAACCAAGCCTCTCTCTGAGTGACAGCCAGACTGATACAGGTGTGCTTCTCCGCTGCACACAGAGAGACCTTCAGTGTAATGACTTGATGATGTTAATCTACAAAGGGAACTCTGCAGGTGTGTGAGAGAAAGAGAGGACAGATAGAGTGAGAGAGTGAAAGAGAGATGGGGAGATAGAGAGGGGAAGAGGAGAAGTGGGGCAACCATCTGCTGCTTAGCCTGTCCTGTGAGTGCGTGTTTGTGTATGCGTGCCTGTGTGTATACGTGTCTGTGTGCATGTGTGTGTGTGCGCCTGTGTGTATGCGTGTACATGATCAGCAACGCCTCTTTGTTATGGCAGAGGCGTCAGTACTCAGTAAAGGAGTGTGACAACAGCCGATCTGCTGCAGTCAATGATTCACAGTGTGAGACTGAAGAAGTCAGCCTAGGCTGGTGCTAGTGCTGGTTATATCAAGTAAACACAGACACAAAAGAGACAAATAGAGACCACTACACATATTCTACACACACACACATACACACAACCTCCCGAGCAGCGAGCAGAGCGGGCCTGCCTGGAGAGATAGGTGGGGACAGCTCTGAATCACTGTCAAGATCCCGTTATCACAGTAGTCAAATCACTGCAGGTTTTCTGAATGACAGAGGAAAACATCCTTAAGCGTGACAGGCAAACTGTATGTGCAGCACTGTATGGATGGATGTGTGAGATACAGGAGAGTCATGATCTAAACATTCCCCAAGGCTATACTGCCACTGTGTCCGAGGAAAATCTACAAGGTAAAGCCTACAAGACAAGAGGATCAGTGTAGCCTGCAGTGAGGTCATCAGTCAGTTACTTGTCAAGATATACCCAAAGAACAATGGCAATTTGAACAGGACACTTTTGTGCACTAAATGTCAAATATTTCAGTTATTCAAATGATGTATGAGAGCAGCATGTCCGAGTGTGATGTTGAATTACAGATTAATATCACCCACCTGCAGCATAAACTGCTTAAGGTCAATTGACTGTCCTGTGGCAGTGTGGCTAGCTGCTGATAACATTGTATTCTATGCATGTAAATGAATACTGACAACTGACTTCCCATGGGGCACACTGTTGATGCATTTAGCCGGCTGAATACATTTGTGATTTATTACACACGCACACACTCACACAGACGTTAATCAGCAGCCTTAATAGTAGTCAGTGAGGCGCTGTTCTCTGCAGTACACTTTATAGGCCCCATGCCAGACCCTGCCTGCACAGTGATAAATAATGGGACCGACTTGAGAGCATGTTTGCCTTTTCAATTGTTGCAAGTTGAAATCATAATCTAAACCTTTCACAAAAAAAGCCTAGTCTAAACAATTTGATTTAGTTGTCATGCTTCCACCAAATCACGCATGTTAGTAAATTAAGGAATGATGCCTAGTGATATATGTTATAAACTCCAGGGCTTAGTAACAGCTATGAAAAACATGAATCCCCTGAGAAAGAATGTTCTAACCATATGGCTGCAGTGTGTGAGCACATTTAAGAAGGTCTGCTTTTAATCTGACACACCATGGCAAGAGAGGAACCTCAGAAGAAGGATGTTAGAAAGAAGGGTGACATTTTTGGTGCAAAATTGGCCCAGAATAAGCAACCTTACATTCTTTCATCATCGTAATGCAAAAACACAAGACAAAAGCTTGATTTACCAAGCAAAATCACCACTATTTGGTGATAGAAACCTCCTGCCAGACCTCCCCTCCTGCAAATGTATTTTCTATGTGGATTACTGAGATTATAAGCAATCTACAACCCATCAGCGTTTTTCCTGGTCCCCAGTTGGAACAACCTGTTTTTTCATCAATAAACACACTCTGGAAACCTCAGTACCACACACAGTCCTGCAGCCACATCCCCGGACTAATCTAACCACCAACCTTTTACCAGGAGCCATCTTTCCCCTAATGCTCTCTGGGACTGGGAGATGTAAAGATGCTCTAAACCCATCAGGCCTCATAAAACAGGAGCTTATAGCCAGAGCTCAGAGCTGTTATGACATGTTCCTTTCTTCCTAGTGAATATGTCAGCTCACAAGGTAGAATTCCTGCACAGTGCACACTGAAACCTATGAAAGTGTATACGTGTATAGGTTGCACTGATCGCACACAAACATTCAAGCACACGCGCACACACACACACACACACACACACACACACACACACACACACACACACACACACACACACACACACACACACACACACACACACACACACACACACACACACACACACACTAAAACCCAGATGAAAAGTGTGAGTTAAAAAAGTTCAGACGCCAGTGTTTGGATGGTAATTTTGCCTACTTCACGCAGTCCTACTAGACCATATAAAGAGATCCACAGGTAGGACTACTGTAGAACCTGTTTAGGACTAATATGAAACTGTATTTGACTCCAGTCTTTTCATCACAATTCAATCATTTTAAGTACTTAACCTTATCTTTAGTCTATGTCATAAGGGAAACCTAATGTTAAGTGTTAAGAGGGCGTTGTTTTGTCACCCTGAACTGGTGTGGTGTGGAGTGCTGTCCTGCTAACAGATTTACTTGGAAGCCAATATTACATGGGTAATTCATAATGCATTGAAGCAACGAGCATTCCATCCTGTCTGAGACAGGAACCATGGGATTATTTGGACTGCTCTGCTTCGAGACCCGATAATGCCTGGAATATGGTATTTGACATCGGTTGTCCTTCCCTTTAAGCGCACAAAGTTACGGCGCTGCTTTCACTTTCAAAGCAAACCCAGGAACTGAAATCCCAGCTGAGAATACAACCAAGGATGGACGGCACTCACAGTGCCCTGTGTCTAACCAATATACTGTGGGGTTTGAGTTTTTGTGTGTGCCTGAGTACAGCAGTGAATTCCAATGGGGCCCCTTGAATGACTTGAGGCAGACTTGAGGTTGATGGTGTAGTCAGTGCATGATTGTGTTTGAAGAGAAAAGATGCCTCTCTCTACCTCACTTGAGCTGGCTGAGCACAGAAACATTGCATGCAGATGGAGGTGATCACTATTCAAATACAGTCTAGGGTGCCAAACCCTTTTTTTTGTTGTTGCCAGGAGTGAAGTAGTGCTCCTCAAAATATAAAAATAACACAATAACTAACAGGTTGTAAAATCCATGACACAATACTCCTTATGCTTCATTTAAGGTCCAATAGATGAGAAGTTGGAGTTATTCTTGGATTCCATGGAGCTGTTCAAACCAGGGTCTCCTGTCTACATGTATGGAATCAATTAAGAAAATATGAGACTGCAGGGGCTGGCTGGTGGAACTGGGAGACTTGATTCCTGATCACCCAGTTGAAAGAGTGTTTTGACTAAAACTTTTTTTTTACTTTCTGTAAGAGGGTTGACTATCAATTTGAATATTTGTAAGGCATGAACATATAATGTTCTTTCAGATTAATATCATACATTCTCATGCTCTCTCAACATGCAAGATAATCAGAATATTAACGTTTATTACTTCTAGTCTCTCCACTCATTCTACTGATACTTTTACCATAAGTAATGACACTTCACACGTTTCTCTGATCAGGAGTCAATGCACAACAGACATAATGGGTAGTGGAAGTCAGCTCTTGGTGCTGATGTGTCAACATATGAACAATAACAAATGCTCTGAGCTGACCACTTTCTTGCTTACTTTCCTTCAGACTAAATAGGATTACAATTCCGTATCACATGAAATAAAGGCACACATCATTTCGGCGATAGTGTAGCCTACAGATAGAATTGATTTAGCTTTTTTAGCCAAACGGTTTGGAAGTTCGCTATTCTGCAGCTTTATCGAGAACAGCATAAACATAATTGCAGCAAGAGTATGCAAATTCAGCACTTTCACGTGGATGCATAGCCAAAACAAAAGTTTGAAATTGTGCTATCGCGCAGCAAAAGGAGAATTCTGATTTAAGGAAACATGAACCACACTTACCATCGTTTTCCCCACCCTGGTGCATTCCACAAGGAACGTTTACAGCCTTTATTATAGTGCAAACACGTCCGGTGACACCATGTAGATATGGTTACACAAACGTTATTGAAGACTGGACAGCATTGGTTCTGAAGATGCAGCGTGCATAAAGTCTCCAGCTCCTCCACAATGCTTTTTCCATATACTATCACTTTTGAATTGAGCTATGTTTCATCTCCATCTATAGGCTACATTGCGGTTGTCATTAATTGTAGGGTACCTTGGCATTAATAAAGGTAACAATAAATCTCGCAAATTACAATACTTAAGTAGGCTACAGTACGTTTCAGTGGCTTCAAACTTTTGTGGTACCCTACTTCTGCAGAAGAAATTCCCAAACTACAGTTTTGCTTTAGCGCAAAGTGGAGCAAAGGCATATCAAAATCAGCCCTCACTCCCGAGGGACCCGTGCGTTTTGGAAAGTTTATTTCACAGTAAAAGTCCTCTTTCTGGGACGAGATGGGTATTTGGTAGACTCTTGGAATGCGCTGTAATTTGAGAGCAGTCGGCCTGCCCGCGCAGCGCTTGCGTGGTCTTGCTGTCCATACATTGGATACAGGCGCCTTGCAATTGCAGAGCACGTTTTTAAATGACTCATGAAGCCTAATTTAAATAACGACACGCACATAGCCTTGATGGATGAGAGCAATAAATGATAAGAACCAGACCCATAAAAACGAATTAATGTTGCTTTTTATCCACTTTGAAATGTGCTTGAATTGTAAAGTACTAGGCTCACTATCCATCCCCTGGCAAAGGAGTCACAGGGGACAGATCTAACAGATACCCCTTACCAATTAGGTATATAACCTTAACTAATAACACATAGAGCAATTTTTTGGGACAAATATTAGGCCTAGTCTTGGACTAAAAAACATGCTCAATGGATAGACCTAATCTCCATTGAAAGTGATTTTTAGTCTAGCACTAGGCTTGATCTGTGTCTGGGAAACTGGCCCATAGGGTTCTATCCTCTTCAGAGATGAAGAACAAACTGTTACATTTCTCTGAAGATGAGGTGCGTTTCAACCATAAACGGATTAAAAGCCAACGGACAAAGGACGTCAATTCTTGGTTCACTAATAAATCTGTATGGTCAAGGACTGCCCCCTTCTGGTAGCTACTGACCTAGGGCACATTGAATTGCAGTCAAAAACGGATAAAAAAGGAAAATGCATCCCAATTCTCCACCCTTCTGAAGGGGAAAGTACAAGTGCATGCAATTGTGGAGAATCAGAACACATACCCAAAGGCTACAGGGGGAAGTAGGCTAGGTAAGGTAAAGAAGAGGGAGGAAACAGATATAACTAGCTGGAGTCTGGAGATGTTAACATCATGGGTAATGTTCAGTTTATTGTTAATATGGAACATTCAACCAACAAAAAAATGACTGCATGACAAGGATTTGCTGATATAGTACATCAGACGAGAAACATGCAAGATCTCTGAGGTAGATGATCACATAACCGGTAATGCCATGCCATCCAGCAAAATATGTAATAAAGAGATTGTAGTCATTTCAGGTGTTTACCATGCTACCTTCAACCTTCATTCAACCTCCTGATCTACAGTACTGTATAGCTGATGACTTAGTGCAAACGGCGATCATTTTTGCTCAGCAGTTCATTATGCAATTAATACTTTTATTTTACTTTAAAGACCAATTGAGCATTTGAAGTCAATGAATCTCTTAGAAATTGTCTCATTTGTCTGTTTGGGATGAGCCTAAAGCAGCGAACAAGATCTTATAATGCATTACTGACCCTCAAGTGTATCTTCTCACTGAAAACACTCAAACAAACACATGGAATGGAGATCCTTTAAACAGGTTAAGATACATTATTATGTTTTGTATAATTTCAGCCAGTGGTTTTGAAAGTACCCCGAAATACCCTGAAAATGTTGCACAATTGTATACAATTGTATCCATTTTGTATGATATGATACCTCTTGCAAAATGTTTTTTTTAATTCTCCTGCAATGAATATGATATATTACAAATTCCAATTTGTACAATATGTTATGCATTTGTAAGTGCTTAAAGAGGCAGTGCAGTCAAAACGTGATTTCCCGTTTTTCAGTATGAGGTCAAAACAACACTGTTCAGGTGGGAGGGAGTGTTTGGCCCACAGCATGACATCACAATCTGATCTGATTATTTTGATCAATGACCAGTCAACTTTTATTAGCATATGTATCATACTACTTTGAAGGTGTAAGCGGGGTAGGCTCTAGTCCAGAGTCTAGATGATCCTATCTGCCAATCAGGGCTGTGTATGTAAATATATTTACATTTGTATCAACACACCCACACAATCAGACTGAGCATCTCAATGGCAAAGGAGGCTCGAAATAAATAAAAACTAATATATTTTGAGTTATTTTCATGGAATAAACACACACAGTGATTTATTAGACATATAGTGATGATTTAAAAATAAAATGAATAAGACTCCATGTGGGCTTTAAGATCCTGTTAAAGCTCTTTAACTGATGATGATAATATCTGGTGATAATACATTGCACCTGTCAGTGTTCTATTGTTGCCTGCTGTAACTGTGTCTGGGTGGGACCAGAAACACTTTCCTCCATCGGGTGTAACTAGGGTTGTACATTTTCTGTAACTTTCCCAAAATTCCAAGGTTTTCTAGAAATCCTGGTTGGAGGATTCCATTCCCTCCTGATTCCAGGAATCTTCCAACCCGGATTTCTGGAAAAAACACATTTTGGGAAAGTTACTGTAATTTTGCAACTCTAGGTTTAACTGTAATTTGAACACTCTGCCCTCTAGTGGGGGTCAGTAGCAGGCGCGCACAGCCTTGATGATCAGAAACATGACACTGACGATGGTGAGGGCGGTGAAGAGGAAGAGGAGGCCACCGAACACAGAGTTGGCCATGGGCAGACGCACCAGCTTGGCCTCAGCAGGGATCATGTTGGATGTATGTAGCATGTAGCCCAGACTCCAGCCTATACTTGTGTTATGTACCTGGAGGGTACAGAGAGACAGCGTGAGGAGAGACAGACAGACACTCACTAAAAACAGACTACTGACCACTTGCCTGTACACCTGTCGAATAGGGGTTCCCAGACTTTTTCACTCAGGTCATTTTACCCTCGCGCCCCCCTGCCGACCCCTAGGGGGCACACCACACAGTAGAGAATTGACAAGACAGTTTGAAGACAGACAGACCCATTTGTAATAAACTGTCATAACACCAATTAAAAAAGTTAATATTGGCCGTTGATTACATCACTTTTTTTGCATGGTGGGGTGGCGAACATTTTATTGATATCAAAATGGGATCACAGGCCAAAAATGTTTGGGAACCCCTGCTCTACACCATAGCCCCTACACCAGATGTGATCAAACTTCTGGGCTTGGTGGGCCAAAAAATAATCTGAGTGGTGGGCCTCAGGCCGAACAAATAGACATTATCTATTTTGAAAAATAAAAGGTAAACAATCGTTTTTTAGGGTATTTAAACAATAACTTTTTAGTAAGCAATCATAAAATCACACTTCAAACATTAATCAAATTGTAGCCATATAACTTGACACCTATCAACACATTCTTATTACCAGTATTAAAGATGTATGAAAAATTGTAACCGTTGCGGCACAGAAACTGCTACCAAGTTTATATGAAGCGCCATTTTGGGGGCCCTAATCGAGATTTGGATGGGAGGCCCACCCACTTCGTGGGCAAAACATTTTAGTGCCCCACCCTCTTGGTAGTATTTTTTTTTGGTTTCATGCAGTGTTAAAGTAAATTCTCTGCAATTCTACACATGTTTCCAAAGGACGGTGAGAAAATGTTGCAGTTTCAAAGGTAATATCCTGAAATTCTACACATTTTGCCAAGAGTTTTTTTGTTTGTTGTTGTTGCAGTTTTAAAGCGAATTTCCTGCCATTCTACACATTTTGCCATGACTTATGCCATGTTCATATGTTTTCTGAGCGGGTCAAACCAAACAAAATATATTCTGGCGGGTCAAACCAAACATTGGCCCACGGGCCCCAGTTTAATCTGCCCTGCCCTACACCCTAGGTAATCTCCGTTAGCCCAAAACTAAATTCTTTGGTCAGCTTCTCAATTAAGTTCTGGGTCCCATACGAAGTGATGAAAAGATGATAAAACAAGGACCGGAACCAGAACGAGGAGCTCCACCTTCTCTTTTTGCAAGTTACGGGCCAGTCTATTGGCTGAATGTCCCCTCTGAATGTCAACTCACCTTCTGAAATTCCGAAGATGCTAACACCTGTGAAATCGTAACCAGTGACGAAAAACCTAAGCACCGGAACTATTGCTGTTCGTTATCCATCGGTGCCCATGTTTAAACATAGCATTTATGTTCATGTTGTCTGCCTACAGGAGATTACACCATAGGAGATGGACAAGAATGCATGAAGAAAGACAGACTCACTTAAAACAGACAGACTACTGACCCCTAACCCCTACACCAATGGTATGCAAACTTTTTCAGTTGGGACTCCTTTTTTTTCACCTGAATTTCTGGGTGCCCCATTTTTTTCGTTAGAAATTATGGCGATCCCACCCCACCCCAAATCTAACGATACAACCTTAAAATCAGCACATTTTGATTTTCACATCACCAAATAACCTTCAATTCATAAAATGTTCAGCACTCTTATAAAATTAAGAGAAGCAATACATACATTTATTCAATAAAATTATAGGTTTCAAATGATCTTTCTTAAAAAACGTTTGTATATTGTCCCATAAAATAGAATGTACTCTTAATTTTTAATTTGTCAACCCCACCTTTGAATACCACTGTCCCCTACACCCTAGGGGACAGACAAGACAGAGTGAAGAGGGGATACCTAGTTAGTTGTCTAACTGAATGTATTCAACTGAAATGTGTCTTTCGCATGTAACCCAACCCCTCTGAATCAGAGATGTTTGGGGGGCTGCCTTAATAAACATCCAGGTCTTTGGCACCAACTGCTTAACTGCTTTGCTCAGGGGTAGAATAACAGATTTTTACCTTGTCAGCTCAGGGATTCAATCCAGCAACCTTCCGGTTACTGGCCCAACACTCTAACCACTAGGCTACCTGCCACCCCTATAAAGACAGAGGTCCTCATAAATTAACCCCAGATGGTTCAGCACAACTGACTTGTTCTCCTTAGTTAAATACCTACAGTAGTCCCAGTAGTCATGGAATGCATTGCCTCTGTTTATTTAGTTGAGGAGTGCTCAAATGCTTCACTGCCACACCTATAAACCGCTATCTCCTACACCCCAGCCAATGGGATGAACAAGATTTATGGGACGAACAGACTTAAAACAGATTATTGCTCAATTCCAAATGGTCACCTAGCCTCTACATCCTAGGCACTACATTCGATCTGATAGGATTGGATGGATACAGTATAAAAATTATGTCAATATCTTCATATTACCTTCTGATTGGCTAGGTGGAAATATCTCCTTACTGCTTCCACCTATCCAATCCTCTCTGATCTACATGAGTGGCAGGAGAGTAGGGGCTAGTGGTCGATTTGGAGTTCAGAAATCCTGACCCTTTTCCCAATTCTGGCATTCTCTATCATGTCTTTTTTGCTACAAGCTCTCACAGTCTCACATCAGAATTAGATGTTCATCCATGTTTCTCAAACGTCAAATTTCGAAGTTATAGATGCTTATGCCCATCCACCATCCCCGTTCACAACGCCCTAGCAAAACCGAAACCTACTTGACGATAACAGCGCTCATTGTTGCCCCTAGTGGCCGGTTTCCACGTCATCTCCCGACGTCCTCAGACATGGATGGAAGTTGAATAATGACTTGTGTCACGGGTGACCTGCCTGCTTTTTTAACATCAATAGTCTATTGGAAAAGGCTGAAAGACAACAATGCATAACGAACATTACAAGTTAGAAGAATGTTTGCCGTTTATAAATAATTGAGGCAAACTATGCCCCCCAGGGGGAAAATGACTCTAAAATCTGTCTTCCCTTCCACTGAAGAAGTCATGTCTTACAACCCCCTCTGATGATGGGACGAAAGGCATCAATTTCTCCTGACACCCAAAACACAAAGGACAGAGAGACAGTAGCTTGCTTGTGTGTAAGATTGAAAACAGAGAATCATCATGGGATCTCGGGGGCCAAATCCCCCATTTTTCATAATGTCAAACAAGCTACTGTAACCAGTCTGTATTGTGCTTTGATTTTGAAAGAAATACTTAATGTTACACTTTATTGAGTCTAACAGACTGAAAGACTTCAGCTGGAAGTTTCAGTCTGGACTTCCATCACGAGTTCCATTTCCTGGGGGCATAGGAAACGATTCTAACTGCTTCCTTGTCAATATCTTGGCCTCTGTTAATTATAGTATACCCAACATTTATATTGGTTTCCAATGGAATGAGTCACTCTCTACTTGTATGTTTCTCTTTTTGCCGTACAGTATATGACCATGAAAACATTCGTAACTACAAACTATGACAATTTTTGCACTTTCATTTGGAAGCATGTGTTTGGATCCTCCAAGGTACCTGGCTGTATTCTGCCACACTTACCTGTTTTCGGAAGTCAATGTGTTTCCAAGTGTCTTTATTGAACTTGTAGCCATTTACAAGTAATGTCTGGACGTAATGTGCTGAATAGCAGTAGGACTTTCTGTATTTTTCAGTTATCCAGCCTTTTTTTAGCTTGAGCTAAAAAAGAAGAAAAACAAACAAACATTCCATTTGTCTATCCATTACATTTTCCATGTGTTGAGGCAATTTTCTAAGAATTTATTCTAACAATACATTTCTAATAATACATTGCAATAGCCTAGATAATTGTTGGGCAGAACCCCTGTCTTACAAACAATGTATCTGTTGTCTGTGTGTACAGTAGTTCCATTTAGAACACCACCCAGGAAAGGTCCTCATAAATTAACCTCAGATGGTACAGTACAGTTGACCTGTTGTCCACTTTTTTATATACCAGCAGATCCCAATAGTCATGGAATGCATGGTCACCTTTTCTCAGGTGGAGTAAGCTTACACCACATCATTAAATAGAACATCTATTTACTCATATTTTACTTCTATGCTCACCCCTATTTTAGCTAATGTCATCCTCTTCCCTTTCTCTGTCACAGCTATAAATGTGAAAATTGCTATACAGATGTATGATCTTAATTTGATCACTCTTTCGTTGCTGAGAAACTTGTAGTGTATTTTAGTTTTAAAAAGGCTTCTAAAGTTTGTAATTTCCACTTTGAAATTTCAGACTTGATTTGCCCTAACGAAAAATGTATAAACCCCTACTGTCACGTTCGTCGTACTGATTAGATCAAGGCGCAGCAGGAATGTGAATACTCATCTTCTTTATTAAGATGAAAAACCAAAACAAACACTTAAACAAAGACGAGAAAACAGTCCTGTGAGACATACAGCTACACATGGAACAACTACCCACAAAAACCCATGAAAAAACACCCCTACTAAATAGGACCTTCAATTAGAGGCAACGAGGAACAGCTGCCTCCAATTGAAAGTCAACCCAATAAACTAAACATAGAAATAGAATAACTAGACACAGACATAGAAATAGACTAATATAGAACAGTAACCAAAACAAAACAAAACACATAAAACAAACACCCCCCTGACCAAACTACAATAACAAATAACCCCTTTACTGGTCAGGACATGACACCTACAAAAAAGGGGTTATTATTATGTGGATTAATTATAATCCACATAATAATTCACATTTCCTGTTGCTGCAGGATTATTTTCCTGCTGTAACACACTGGCTCAAATTAAGATTCTACATCAGTAGCTGTCAGTGTAAAAGGACTCCCAGTGGGCCAGTCCATGGAGCAGAGTGACAACTACCATCACCACCAACAACTACAACAACAACATGGACTCACGGTGGGCCAGTCCCAGGAGCAGAATTCCCAGGTAGAGGAGTTCCACTGGTCCAGTTGTGAAATGCCTTTCAGCTCGACAGCCTGAGCAGTGTAAAAGAACCCAGCATAGGCCTGAGGGAGGGAACATGGGTTAGGAGCTCAGACAGACACAATATTTATTAGATAACTGCAGAATATGCCCTATATATACAGCATGTCTGTCTGTCTGTCTGTCTGTGTGTGTGTATGCCTGTACCAGAAAGTCCCCGGGTCCCACGGATGGTTGGTAGACTCCGTCAAAGGAACAGTTCTTCGTGCAGGAGGTCACGTCAAATATAGATTGCACCACGTCACTACAGGCTCCGTTGTCTGATGACCCCTTCAGGGTGATCATCTGCTTGGGATCGTAGTCGGCAGGCGTCTCTATGCACTCAGTCCCAAAGATGGACTCAGCCGACACAGTCATGTTGTAACCAAGATTGAAGCAGGGGTTGGTCACATGTGTAGCATTCTTAGAGTTCTGATCAGTGAGACAAAGAGAGTACAGTAAAAGTATTTACAGTATGTCACTTTAACATTCATGAAGAAGGAATCCAAAGGATCAATAGCTGAGCTTGAACCTCTTTTCTACTGTAGTAATTACAGTGTTACTAGGCTACACAGGTACAAGAACAACTATAAGTAAAGTGGGACCACTATTTACATTGTTGTCTCGTCAAAATGGTTGTCTTCAGTTGCGCATGCATTATCTACCATCCTAGCAAAACAGACACTTTTCGACCAAGCTTGCAAAGCAAACCATATAGAAATGGACAGATCAATATGGTTAATACCTTGATGCACTTTGCCTCTTCTCCGAGAGACATTAAAGTGTCAAGGTAATGAGGTGTCCTCAGATTTCTTAGGATGTGGTAATTAGATATTAATGGGTGTTATGGACTTAGACAGAAGGATTGCATTAATTACAAAAAAAGGCACTTAGCTAAGTATAAAAGCATCATCATCATCATCATCATGTTGACAATGCTGCCAGGAACGAATGTGAGGGATGACATCATAACAGATTCTGGGTTCAAATAGTATTTCTTTTTCTTTACTGCTGGAATAGTCCCAAAACTCCAAACCCAGCCCATTTAGCACTCCAGGCATGACCAATCAGGTATTTGGAAGAAAACAAATACTATTTGAAGTAAACCCAGATTTCCTTTACACAGTACCTTCACTAAAGCAGCGAGGACTCTCTTCTCTGCCTCGTTCTTCCCATAACACAGGAAGCTGTGAGTGTAGATGTTGTATTCATAGCCATAGAGGGAGACCTGTACGATGTCTGTTCCCTGGGCGTTGGGATCTGGGAGGGTGAACGCTATCTGGGTGGACGCCCCTCCTAGATCCATGGAGCCCACCATCTTCCCTCCAGCAGGCCGCACCCACATATTCCATATGTTTCTCTACAAACCAGAGGATAGATTGATGTTTTCAAATCAATTATAATCTTTATGAAAAACAATGATAAGAACTGTACTGTATTATGATAAATGCATTCTGATAAAAACCCTACACTGCTAGAATAAACGTTGCTATATTTAAGGGTTCAATGGCTCGCTTCATACATGGCCCTCAAAAAGGTTCAATATAGAGCCGCAAAACAATCTTATTTTAAGCATTGTAGAAGCTAAGGAACTTGTCTGTCGGTCCTGCATTGAAGACCAAAATTGGTCAAATTATTTTTTATCAATAAAAAAATATACCAGTTCCATTTAAGGACAAAAAAATGACAGCTGCGCCATACAGGTTGCAAAATAGTTGGGAAGATATTTTTGATGTGCTGATTCCATAGCACATGGCTTATTAACTGATATACAAAACAACCCCGGATTCAAAACTAGATTCAAAGAGTTTTTCAATTTAAATGATTATACAAAATTCTTTCAACCAATAGAATGTATTGGGGATAAAAACCATCCCAACTCCGCAGATTTTGCTGTGAAGAGACAGAATCATTAGGTCACTTGTTTTGGTACTGCACATATGTAGCTTGTTTTTGGTCGCAGGTTCAGGAATGGCTGAAAAAACTTTACATTTACCTAAAGCTAACTCTGCAAAAAGCACTGCTGGGTGACATGAAAAGCCATAGTCATTCAATCAATAATATAATAGAACTCTTATTAAAAATGCTCATCTTTAATTTACAACTAGAAACTATGAGAATAGATTGGTTCAGAATGTTTGTGAAACATCACAGCACAGTTAAAGAATATATGGCAAATAGAAATCAAAACTGGATGATTTTCAGAAATAAATGGGAGGGGTTGAGGGTAGCTGAATGCTAAAACATTTATAAAATAAAAGATCACTGATGTAAACTGTACCGTGTCCGTAAAATGTATAAAATATGTATAATCTGGAAGTAGAAACCTAAGTATTGTCTTCCATTAGTTAACTCCAGTTAGGGGAGGGGTAGTAGGGTTATGGTCAAATAAAAATAAGTAAAATATATTTAAAAAATAAGAAAAAAATATGTGGGGGATTGAAAATAATTGTTTGCATCATTTCCAATCCCCCATATATTTTTAAAAATATATTTTCCTTCAAAACCATCCAGTTTTGATTTCTACTTGCCATATAATTATTACACTGATATAACCCACAATCTAGCTGCAATATTAAAGATGATCTACCTCCTACATTTATATATATATAAACATTGATTTTGTGTTAAAATGTCCATTATTTCTTTGTCTTTATTTTTGATCCCCATTAGCTGTTACTGAAGCAGCAGTTACTCTTCCTGGGATCCACATAAAACATAAAACAAAAAACATGACATAATACAGAACATCAATAGACAAGAACAGCTCAAGGATAGAACTACACACAATTGACATAAGAACAATAGAACTAAAAATTGTTCCTACATACATTTACACACAATACTGACAGTTACCCACACATCAGTACATATACATACAGTATGCCTAAGAGTTATTTAGGTCATTCTAAAGTTATTGTAAACATTTTGAAGTTAATGTACATTTGTAATGTACCTCCAGGAAGTTTCCTATCAGGTAGTTGAAGTTATTGTAAAGGTTTTGAAGTTAATGTAAAGTTGTAATGTACCCCCAGGAAGTCTCCCATCAGGTAGTTTAAGTTACTGTAAATGTTTTGAAGTTAATGTAAAGTTGTAATGTACCCCCAGGAAGTCTCCCATCAGGTAGTTTAAGTTACTGTAAAGGTTTTGAAGTTAATGTAAAGTTGTAATGTACCTCCAGGAAGTTTCCCAACAGGTAGTTGACGGTGATCCATCCGTACAGCCCTTCCTCTTTCCCTGACATGATGGAGGCGTTTTGGAAGTTAAACGGCAGAGATTGGAGGTAGTTCTGCAGGTTCCTTAAGATCTCATTGGATTTTGTTTCATTCTGTGAACTTGTAATCAAGAGAGAGATACATTTTGAGGTTGTATATTATCTATAGTCCAGTAGAGAATTTAGAGATCAATAAAAGGCCTACAGTAGGCTGATTAAATACGGTGTAAAACCTATTAGTATTCTGTGTGTGGGATCAGTATGTGAGTCATATGTGTGCATGCACACGTCTACTTCTGTATCTACCATAGATCCATTCCCAAAAGTGCAACAACAGAGATTGGTCAGCCAGATAGACTATAAAGGACTCCATACCTAGAAGATTGGTGAGGTACGCTCACACTGGAGGAAGACAAACCCACAACTCACTGTAGCAGTCTCATCCCAGCAGTTGCCCCAAGGTAGAGGACGGTTGAATTGTGTTGGTCTGCGGGGATGATTTGTGTGATGTTGTTCATACATTCTCTGATCGACGCCCAGGACTGTTGGTCCTGTGCATTGTCAACTAACATATCCGAGATACCAGGGCCTAGGGAATCAAATCAGACTGAGCTCAGAGTCATACAATACTTATTATCTAAGTCACAAGCAAATTGTGCACTAGATAGCTAGCAAGACTGCATCACTAGACAAAACTGGATTACATTTATAGTGCTTTAAACCAGGTACTTAAAGGGCAACTCCACCACTTTTCAACCTCATTTTTATTATCTCCAGCACAATACCAGTTTCAACATTTGTGAAAACGGTACAAGTTTTGTAGAAAAAAATATAAAGTTAGAAAGTTCTACCCGATCGCTTCATCAAAAGTGAAAAACGGTGATTTTCAAACACTATGAGATTTACGGTGACAGGGGGAGCAAGAAAATACCCTCCATTGGTCTAGAAACTTAGGTTGCTGCTTCTGAGAATCACCGTTTTTTTACTTTTAATTCTACCCTGTGATGTCACAGAGAAGCATTCTTTTAGGAACTTTCTTCTTATCTTTTTAACCACATATCATAGAAACACGCTTTTTCACATATGTAGACATTGGTTGGTGCTGGAGATGATGAATATGAGGTTTAAAAGTGGCGGAAATTAACCTTTAACATATTATATAACAAGGAGTATGACACACAGTACTGAAAGGCTGTATGAGGATAAGTGCATTTCACATGCAAGTCCTTTTCCAAAAAGTCATGTATTATGGCATCTTCATAAAAAAGATTATGACAAGGGCATCCCGAGTGGCACAGCGGTCTAAGGCCTTTGCCTCCCGAGCCCACTGGAGAGTTGCAGCGATGAGACAAGATCGAAATTGGGGAGAAAAAGGGCATAAAATACAATTAAAAAAGAGCAAGATTGTGACCTTTGTGAGAATGTGTCGGATTCATCACATTACGATGCAGACTCACCAGTGACACTGCATCTCATTATGAACATACAGACTCCGTTTTTAAATGTCAATTATTATACAACATTCTTGTCATCAACAGAATGTTAGACAGCATACGGTATATGAGGCATACAACCATCTCAGCTCTGCAGATTTAGCTGCGAAGAGACAGAATCATTAGATCATTTATTCTGGTTTTGCCCCCACGTAGCTTGTTGTGGTCACAGGTTCAGGAGTTGTTGAAATATCACAACATTCATCTAAAATTAACCCTCCAAAATGCACCATTGGACGATTTGGAAAGCAATAGTCAATATATCAGCAATATAATAATACTCTCAGCAAAAATATTCATCTTTAACTTACAATTTGTGGATACTATTCGATTGGAAAGGTTCAGAATTGAGGTAAGACATCACAGCGCAGTTGACAAATATATGTCATATGGAAATCAAGAGAGGGTGGTCTACAGAGATAGGTGGGATGGGTTGAGAGTAGCTGAGGGGTGGGATTAAAAGCTCATGCTCTATAATAGTTAGGACCGAAAACACTATCATGTACACCGGATATGTCTCAGTACTATGTATCCACATTTAATGTGTTTAACCCAAAAATATATTTATGTTTTTGTAATACTGTGCATGTATGTAAAATGTCTATTTCACAAAATAGCTGTGAATATGAAGTTTCTTTAGTCCTCTGAAGAGGGTTGGGCCAATAAAAACATGCAGACTCACCAGCGACCATGCATCTGAGTGTCTGGCTCACCACTCCAGTGTTATTTTGCTTCTCGGCTGGCCATTGATACAGATGCACAGTAGAGCGGGAGGAGCCTGAGTCGATTACTATGCCATACTGCACACAGAGGAGAGCAGGAAAATCACACTACATATTCAAGATGCTAGTTCATATACAGATGTTTTGTCTTAATTTGATCACTTTGTTGTCGCAGATAATCCTTATGATTAATTCACCGAAAACCCGCAGTTTTCTTTCTCTCTCGCTCACTCAAACACTAAAGCACCAGACAGATTAAATGTCCTACTACTGTAGGTCCTACTGCTGCGACATTCAAATGTACAGAAATGTATCTGAAATGCAGCCATACACAACTTTTGTTTCATATAGCTTAATAACACAAGATAGATATTGATCTCTACTATGATATACAAGTGTATCCGAAATGCAACCATAGGCTACACCTAAATTATAGCCTACTCTAGCCTATCAAAACTAATTTCCCGTTAGAAATGATCAGTTTTTCTTTTTTTGGATAATCAAATCCTCCTGCTGCAGGATTATTTTACTCCTGCAACAAAACATTCAAAGTCAATTGATACAGCTATAGTGGATCTGAACCTAAGGAGTGAAAACATACTCTTTACTGCTGTCCAAGAGTAGGAGGATTCTATTAGATCCAGAAATGATGCAGTGGCACGCACATAACCATTGTATAATGAAAGGCAATAATGTATGTTATGGTAAACAACCACTATCCCCTAAAGTACAGTCCATAAAATACCTCACAATTATTGCACTCCGTTCCTGATTGGCTAGAAGCACAATGATTGCACTCCATTATGGTATGATTATTACTTCCATAAAGCTGAGAACAGAGACAGAACGTGAATACATTAAAAAAAATGCAGCTATTCTGTAATCACAGGAAACACTCACTCAGGCAGGAAGACAAATCCATAGAAATGTTTTGCTCTGCCTGGAACTAGATTCTGGTTCAAGTTTGTCCTCACATCAGTCCAAAAGGACTGATTATGTTTATTTTTTGTGTGTATGTACTGACATGTACTGATAGATGCAAACACATACGCACACTACATGTTATTGTTTTTAAATGTATGTAAATTGTAAATGTCATGTGTCAGACCCCAGTAAGACTAGCTGTTGTCATTGGTGTTGGCTAATGGGGATCCTAATAAAATAAAAAAGGCAGCAATAATACATATTCCAGACCCAGACCTGGATTCAAACAGGCCAAGTATTTGCTATCTTTGAGTGTTTGGTTGAAAACAGGCCAAGTATTTGCTATCTTTGAGTGTTTGGTTGAAAACAGGCCAAGAATTCGCTGTCTTTGAGTGTTTGGTTGAAAACAGGCTAAGTATTTGCTACCTTTGAGTGTTTGGTTGAAAACAGGCCAAGTATTTGCTATCTTTGAGTGTTTGGTTGAAAACAGGCCAAGTATTCGCTATCTTTGAGTGTTTGGTTGAAAACAGGCCAAGTATTCGCAATCTTTGAGTGTTTGGTTGAAAACAGGCCAAGTATTTGCTATCTTTGAGTGTTTGGTTGAAAACAGGCCAAGTATTCGCAATCTTTGAGTGTTTGGTTGAAAACAGGCCAAGTATTTGCTATCTTTGAGTGTTTGGTTGAGCCTGCCCTGGAGTGGTAGATGGGCAGGGTTTTCACTTTTGTGGACTACTTCCATCAGTACCATTCCATTGTGTCAAGCAAGATTAAATAAAGCACAGCTACATTGTTTTGGAAAGTAAACAAATACTATTTGAACCAACCTCAGAGTCTCAGTTCCTGCAGTGTTGAAGTTAGTTTTCCCTTCTCTTATATAGACCTGGTGTGCAGACTAAAGGTGATTGGCTTTCATTTCACAGAGTTATTAAACGTTAGTCATCTTTTGATTAATAAGAAATCATGTGTTAACCCTGTTACCCAAAGCTGTATCAAGTCAACTAGTCAGGTGTCCCTTCGTCCTTCCTTTTGAGTGTGTCCCACTCACGTCAAAGGTTTCCCCAACACAAACCTGCCTTGAATACAAACCACCCAGGTCTTTATAATGCCATCTATGCTAACTGCCCCCATTCACTGTAGTTTGGCCTGACTCCTAAACAGGCTGTAGAGACCCAGTCTGATCTGTCAAATTCTCTTTGTGATGATTGTCTTGATGTCTGGGTAATACATTTACATTTGATTCATTTAGCAGATACTTCACACTGTCAATACAGCTATTTGAGCAGAGAAGGATGAGGAATGGGGTTGTTGTTTTTACCTTCAGACGTGACTCAAAGACACGCTTATGACCCTGGATCACGGATATTGTAATGATGACAGCCAGACTTGCCAGGAGAAAGAAGAAAGCTAGATATGTCCCAGACTTGCATGCCATTTCCTGTAGGGCAGAGGACAGCATGTTTTAGCTGTTGACATTTGACATTTATTATGTTGTCCAAGTCTTACACAGACTGAACAAGCCCCAACGCAATAAGCAGGGCTGCTGAACCCTGTTCCTGGAGCACTACCATCCTATAGGTTTCTGCACCAACCCTATAATCTAGCACACCTGATTCGAATAATAAGCTGGTTGATAAGCTAAATACACTGTCTGTTTTTTGTTTTGTTTCGTTTTTTTGAGAACGTGTGGTTATAAACGGTTATGACACAGTAATTACATGCTTGAAACTGCCGATAAATACAGCAATTATATCACTAGTATCTCTTTCTTCTGTGTGTCAATGTCATCACCTGTGGTGTACGTCCCAAATGGCACCTTATTCCCTACATAGTGCACTACTTTTGACAAGAGCCCAGTAGGCCCTGATCAAAATGAATGCACTATACAGGGAGTAGGATGCCATTTGGGACTTAGCATTGTGTCATCAGCTACAGGACTGTCAGTGGACTAGTTTAGCCATAAAGTGACTGTTTCTGTTTATCTCTCTGAACAAGCACACTGGTCACAGTTGTCATTTATGAGATGAAAGACTCCGGTGGGAGCTATTTCCAGAGCTGAAGCTTTTCACAAACTCAGAGGTAATCCAATGTGTTTCACACCTTGTCAGGAATGTTTGATCATGTTAAATTAACGACAAGGCTGTTGTTCTTTCTTAAAAGAATACTGTAGGCCACTCAAACTCAACTCTGGACCTCAAAACAAGTTCCACTGTATTTTGTCATTGTTCCCTTCTAATCAGGGAGTGATTTAGACCTGGGACACCAGGTGCTTGCAATGCATTATCAGGTAGAACAGAAAACCAGCAGGCTCCGGAACTCGAAGGGTAAGAGTTGAGTACCCCTGCTGTAGATCTTTTCTAATTGCATAGCCATCTGATATCTAATGTAGTGCAGTGGTAATATTGGCCACCCCCCCAAACAACACTAAACTCGAAGTTTTTGCCTGCTGAAAGACATGAAGTTTCATACAAGGTTATATTCCTAACCTCTGACCTTTTAATTCAGACCATCTTGGTAACCACTGGTATAACTGCATCCTTATCAAATCAAATCAAATTTATTTTTATATAGCCCTTCGTACATCAGCTGATATTCTCAAAGTGCTACTACAAAGTAGCCAACAACAAATATATGGAGTATACACGATATCGAGGTCACTAAGCATTAGGCCTACCTGCTTTGAAAGAGCTTACATAATCACTGATTTGAATGAATTAAGATACAGAACACATATTCTTGTTTCAGTCACTTTATCTTCTTACATAGAGATAAGAATACACACCACCCTGGACTTTATAATGCCATCTATGCTAACTGCCCCCATTCACTGTAGATAGGCCTGATTCTTAAACAGGCTGTAGATACCCAGGGCTCTATTCAATCCGTATCGCAGTAGTTCAGCATTACAGCGCGATTGAAATTTAAAGGCAATGTTCCCACATTAGCAGAGACTGCATTCACGGTAAACGCTGCATATGTCTTCTGTCTCTAAAATGACCGTTACATTTCTATTGCGCAATCTGTAACGCTTCAGGGAACCAGACTGAATAGAGCACCCAGTCTGATCTGTCCCCTTCTGTTTGTTATGATAGTTTTGATGTCTGGGTAAATAAAAGGTAATACACTGTCAATACAAAATCAAGCACACAAAGCAAATACCTGCTTTAAAAGAGCTTACATAATCACTGATTTGAATGAATTAAGATACAGAACACGCTGTTGTTTCATTCACTTCATCTTCTTACATGGAGATAATACAAACCACAGTGTCTTAACTGTCCTGAGAAATGTGTATACTGAAGTAGAATGCATATCGATTCAGTAGGTTAACTAACTAATAATCTTTCATTGGGAACAGTGAAAATGCATTATACCGCTGCTTTCTATGTATCACGTTGCCTTCAGTGTCTGAGGGTGAGATGTTGACCTACCCCAACCTATTGGCACTGTGCCCCAAGCACCTTACTATTCTCCGTCTCTACTGAGCAGTTTCCGCCCCAAGGCAAGGCACAATCTCAGCTGTTTTTATTCACATGACTTGCTATGGTTAAAGAGTTCCATGAGAACATTCACACCAAGACAGTGTTTCTTGCTGTGGTGCTGGGAATAAGACAAAACCTGTCCTTCTGCAACTCTTTACCTAGTTAAACATGCATGTTCATTTTGTTAATCTCTTTAAGTTCAATATTTTCTTAGTTTAACATAGTATGGTTTGAAGCTGTATTCCTTCAAAGGAAAATAGAAAATTGGAATAAAGCATATTGTTATTATTAATAGATCGTTATTACATTACCTTCACTGAATTACTCAAATGAACTGCAATACACAACAACAAAAAACAGATAGAAAAGTTATAGGCTTAAATATGAAAGGTCAGAGTAATCTCACACAGTATCTTACCCTGCTGATAACAATACATCCCCCCTGGTCTTTTCTGAATGAATGAGTAGATCTGTTAGCTTACCTCAGAGTGAGTGTGGATCTTCCTTCGTCAGTTGGAAGCAGCAGTAAGTGTTCTGAAGAATACAGCTCCTCATTCCTCATTGATCAGCCTAACAAGAGGGAGGGGCCTCAAGCACAGGCCAGCAACAACCAACAGAGGCCCCTTCCATCTGAGAAGAGCAAAATCAAGAAAGCGGTGGGATGTTTGTTGAACTTATATTAGGAGAAATAGACAATAGAGATAATCTATCACACAACAGCCTTTCTTTAACTAGGTAAGTCACTGAGAACACATTCTCTTTTGCAATAACGACTTGAGTTAAATATTTACAGTTGACCACTCTCATACACAGATTGCAGTTGGGTGGGAGGTAAGTGTTTAATTGATTGATTGTTTAAACACAAGGCAGAGGACTTAATGCAAAGGTCTACGGAAAGTCCAGTGAAGAAAACAATGCATGGAGCGTTAGTTAGGATTCGACCCAATATCGGGTGCACTGTGGAAAGTTTAGTTTTACCGTCCGACACAGGTGAGGGGAATCAACCCAACCTGTTTAACATACAGTACAGTACACTCTTAGAATTTGTGGTGACTTGAGGAACCCTGGAGATCCTCAAGGAACCCCTGGAGTTCCTCAAGGAACCATTGCTCGTCACTTGTTCATATTTGCACCTTTGGTTGGTTGAGGGGTTCCTGTAGCAAAGGGTTCCTGGAGGAACCCTGGACTGGAGGCGTGGCTTAGTAGGGGCGTGGCTTACAGATTGACCTTTTTTGGCCACCCGTTAGAGTAAATTACATTCCTGTTCATCTGTTCATCTGTTCTGTTGTATTGTTATTGCATGTTAAGGTTGAACACTGACAGTTTTGCAGCTTCATTGAGGTGTACAGAGATGTATGAATTCTTCAAGAGCTTATGGAAATCCTTAAATTGGAATAGTTACCATTTTATGACAATATGTAATCAGCAACCTTATTAATATTATATTGGAATATGTATTATGCATAAATATTCAAGGAAATAGACATTTGCCGTGTACAAACTTAACATGATGAACAGGAATGACATTTACTCTAACGGGTGGCCAAAAGTAACTATCTGAAAGCCATGCCTCCAATAATCCATGCCTCCAAACTTCTGATAGGCTACCGCCTCTACAATATATTATTAAAAAGGTTCAAAATGTAACCTCTCCCATCACAAAAAGGTTGCGGTTTATACCTTTAGACAGAGGTTCCTCGAAGACCCTTCTCAGAGGGGTTCCTCGTGGAACCTTTTTTACCTGGAAAGGTTCCACTGTTGTGGCAATTTTTTAACCACAAAAGTTTCTTCCAGGCACCTTTACTGTTAAGAGTGTAGAGTAGAACCAATGCTGTAATATCCTGATAGAGAAAGTAAAGCAAACAGATAGGCTACTGTGTATGAGCTGCTAGCTAGCTAACTTTACTGTGGAGCTAAGTGAATTAAATATCATCAGCTAGCTAACTTCCTATTAGCTAGCTAACTTGATGTTCTTAGAATTGTAAGGTAAAACCACAGGCTACAAATGCATGTAGATGCCATGGAAGAGGGTGAAAGGAATGTCGCTCCAGCTGTCAGAAAAGGGAGACAGTAGGGTACTAAGCCAAATGCCAGAAACAAACTGTAAACCGAAATAAAACTGCTTGGCAGGGAAAAACAAATTTGAATATAATAATGTAAAGAGTTAAATCCTTTGTTGTTGCTGTAATGAATACAGCCATGTTTTTTCATCTGATTTTAATGACATTATGTCAATAGGTGTTATTGGTTTAAACTAATTTTTATTGTTTCAGTTACCACTGGACAAGTAGTTAGCCAAAATGTACCATAGGACCATATTGTCCTAGTCAAAAAATACCAGTGGTATACAGCTACCACACAGTTTACCATTACCACAAACATTACCACAAAATGTGGCACCACCAAATTACCACACAAAAACCACAGGATTTGTAATGAGAGCAGGCTGGGCTGCCTCCCAGTCATGCTAATGCTAACATGCCTGTGCAAGGGTTGAGTTTCTTCCTTGGTTGTTTGATGGACAAGGTATTTCAAGTTTCGTAATTTTTTCTACTTTATTCTCATTTGAAAATAAACAAAAACCAGTTGCAACTGTCTACAGTCCTTTTGTCCAGTATTTTGGCACCTTAACACAACTCCAGCCGGGCGGTGTCTTTACAGTAACCATTCTAACCAAGGTGAAAGATAATTTTATGTGCAACATGCCTCAGCATGGGGCTGTCAGAAGCGACTGTTAACTAATCTGACACTCAAATATGTTTGGCGTGCTTCACACACTCCCCCCCTCAGAAGGGCAGGCTGGACAGGCTTCCTTTGATAGCCTACAGTAACAGTATGCGGTGTCGAAAGTACCACACAAAGACAGCTAACTAGACTACTGCTGCCTGCATGGAAATCTACTAGACTCGTGTGTGGTCCAAGGCTGAGTACAATACAAAGCAAGGGGCGATGATCAAACTGAATTTGATTTGTGATTCATCATGCAGAGAGATTTACTGGGGTATTTTTAGCTACTGGGAGTGTGATCTGACACCCGTTTGTCTGAGGGAAGTGGAAAGGCAGCCCCTTACAATTAGATTTAGGAGGAAGATGCAGGAAAGCTAGCAAGGCTCCACTATCTCCTATACTGACTGAAGCTCTCTGTCTTCATAGTTCTGCACACAAACAATAGCTCCTGCGAACATCAGTCTTTTAGATTGTGAACTTTAATTCAGTTAGCAACGCAAATTGATGGTGTGTGTGTGTGCTCATTACATTTACATTTACATTTTAGTCATTTAGCAGACGCTCTTATCCAGAGCGACTTACAAATTGGTGCATTCACCTATAATATCCAGTGGAACAACCACTTTACAATAGTGCATCTAAATCTTTTAAGGGGGGGGGTTAGAAGGATTACTTTATCCTATCCCAGGTATTCCTTGAAGAGGTGGGGTTTCAGGTGTCTCCGGAAGGTGGTGATTGACTCCGCTGTCCTGGCGTCGTCATCTTACACTGTGACAGTAAAGACATTTTTTGCAGTTGTTTTATCATAATTATTCAAAATGTTAACCCAAACTGAAGCGTTGTCTTACCCCAAGAGGAGTTACGCGGTTGTCTTACAATTTTAATACAAGCTCTACCTACAGAAAATGCCTGCAGTAAACAATGCATGCAATGCAAGCATAAAAACTTTGCACACTGAAATGCAATGTACATTGCAACAATATCTATTGAGAACATCTGTGATTTACTTTTTTGGAACATAACTGTTTTGATCGCATTGCAACTATAAAATGCTCCATGCATTGTTTTCATACCAGGGCTTTCCGTTGACCTTTTTATTCAAATTCTTCTATCTCAGTTCATCAGCATCAACATCGCTACATTAACAACTGCATTACGACATCTGAAATCCACAGAGGAATATACCCCAAAATTAATGACATTGAACTCAATGTTCTCAGAGTGCACTAAACTCCCCATTTGGAGAAGACACTAGCGTGAATAGTATGTGGTCTTGCTTGTGGCCTGATAAATTAGAACAGAAAGCTCTTTGGATCCTCGGTTGGGTGACTGTCAGGAGCCACAAAAGAAAACAGAAGGATAAGCTAATCAAAGAGGATCATTAGAGAAGAGACAGATCATATATGGTCTCTCTGCGGCCAGCAGCACTAGGAATCAACTATCAATCAATTATGAGACAACTGCAATTAAAATGGCCTCTAACAACCTGAGTTACTTCAGTCTAGAACAACGCTTAAGGTGTCAAATTAGTCTTTCTGAAAATGTTATTTTCTCATAATGACGTTATGAGACATTGAAACAGTGAAACACTATACAATACCAGGCAATGGGACAGAATTCCTGAATTCAAATCTATCTAAGTTAGGTTACCTTACCAACATTATCTTAACATTGTAGTCTACTAACTCCTGAAAAGTATGTAATGATGTAAGGCAAATGCTACTGTTAGATACATCTCTGCTGTGTATACATTACTTGTGTCTCCCAATACAAAGACAGTATTATTAGAGGAACGTTGGATAGCCAGCAGTTCAATGTATCACAAGAAAAGGGCACTGTATATTCCATGAAATACCCAACTACTCAGAAATGTGGAATGACTCAGAAAGTACAGTTTGTTTGGAGTAGGCCCACATTCCATCCATGATATCCACCAGATATGGGTTCAAATAACATTTTTAATATTTCATATACTTTGATAGTTTGCTTGAGGCTGCCTGGAGTGCCAGATAGGAGATGTTTGTGAATTCAGGACTATTCCATTGATTTTAATGATTCCATTGCACCAGGCAAGATCAGTCGAACACAGTATAAGTATTTTAAAGATTTCAAATACTATTTGAACCTAGGTCTGATATCCACTAGACATCTACCCCCATTTGAACTGTTTTCTCCTGTTAAATACAATCAGTCATCTGAAAGTATGTTGCTAATGTCCCCCATGTGTAGATGATGCATTTAAAAACCTGGGGGAGAAGCCTGTTTGATGCTAACAGGTTTAATGTTTCATTAAATGTTAAGATACTTATTTATACAAGTTCATTATTCTTGTTATAACAGCATCATAATGCATGATATATTTCAGCCTTACTTCTACTATATTACTGAAGCAGCTTCTCCTTAAAGGATGTTACATAATACAATAGGTAATAGGCTTTGCATGTAAAGTTGTGAAATACCAACCTTCATTAGCATTAAATTACTGGGGCACTTTGTGCTAATCTCATTTCATTGTGGTACTACAGCAATCAAAGCACAGTTCAACACAAGCATTACACGCAAGCTCTGAAACAGGATACGCTAGTTCTCGGATATAGCTATGACTGTAAATTAGATTTGCTTCTTATGACTTGCAATGATTTCCCATTCGGGTCTGTGACAGTGTCGAAACACATTATCTATCGAGTCTACTCCCAATTAACAATGTCTAATAGGGAAATGGCCACGCTGGATTACAGGGACATTTGGGATTGGGAACAGTTTTTAATACAACTTTGTGGATGCAGGAAGTCTGTGTGTAACTTACATCTGCATCTATCACTTGCAGTTTAACTTCCTGCGTACAACATGGGCTTTCTGTTTCACTAAGGGCGGAGGTCATAGACCTGGCAGTGTGGTGCCAGGACAATAAACTCTTTCTCAATGTCATTAAGACCAAGGAGCTGATCATGGAATACATTAAAGAGCATCCTGACTGGTTGTATCACCGTCTGGTATGGCAACTGCACCGCCCTCGACCGAAAGGCAGAGGGTGGTGCGGACGGCCCAGAGCATCAGTGTGGGCGAGCTCCCAGCCATCCAGGACTTACAGTACATGCCAGGCGGTGTCTGAGAAAGGCCCGAAAAATTGCAAAAGACTCCAGACAACCGAGACATAGACTGTTCTCCATGCAGTTCTCCATGCAGGCGGTAACGGTGCATCAAGGCTCAGACCAACAGGCTCCTAAACAGCTTCTATCCCCAGGCTATAAGACTGTTAAATGGCTAACAATTACTGCTCTCCCTCTCACACAGACTATCCACACTGACTCTATGCCCATCCACAGGTCTCTACACACTCAAACACACACCTTCACTGTCACTCCTACTCACACGCGCACACACATATACCCTCACACATAACTGACACACACTTACACCTCCTTACACCTACGCTGTTTCTGAAATGATTATTGATTCGATTATTTACCAGCATTACACTGCCGTTCTTTGATGATTGATTGCCATTACCATGTATCTATTTATCCTGCTACTAGTCAGCATTACTTCTGTTTACATGTACAGTGCCTTCAGAAGTATTCAGACCCCTTGACTTTTTCCACATTTTGTTAGGTTACAGCTTTATTTTAAAATCGATTAAATAATTTCCCCCCTCAATCTACACACAATACCCCATAATGACAATGCAAAACAGCTTTAGACATTTTTTTCAAATGTATTCAAAAATAAAAAACTGAATTATCACATTTACATGAGTATTCAGACCTTTTAATTTGTTGAAGCACCTTTGGCAGCATTTACAGCATTGAGTCTTCTTGGGTATGATGCTACAAGCTTGGCACACCCGCATTTGAGGAGTTTATCCCATTCTTCTCTGCAGATCCTCTCAAGCTCTGTCAGGTTGGATGGGGAGCATTGCTGCAAAGCTATTTTCAGGTCTCTCCAGAGATGTTCGATCGAGTTCAAGTCCGGGCTCTGGCTAGGACACTCAAGGACATTCAGAGACTTGTCCCGAAGCCACTCCTCCGTTGTCTTGGCTGTGTGCTTAGGGTCGTTGTCCTGTTGAAGGTGGACCTTCGCCTCAGTCTGAGGTCCTGAGCGCTCTGGAACTGGTTTTCATCAAGGATCTCTCTGTACTTTGCTCCGTTCATCTTTGCCTCGATCCTGACTAGCCTCCCAGTCACTGCCACTGAAAAACACCTCCACAGCATGATGCTGCCACCACCATGCTTCACCGTAGGGATGATGCCAGGTTTCCTCCAGACGTGATGCCTGGCATTCAGGCCAAAGAGTTCAACCTTGGTTTCGTCAGACCAGAGAATCTTGTTTCTCATGGTCTGAGAGTCTTTAGGTGCCTTTTGGCAAACTCCAAGCGGGTTGTCATGTGCCTTTTACTGAGGAGTGGCTTCCGTCTGGCCAATCTACCACACAAGTCTGATTGGTGGAGTGCTGCAGAGATGATTGTCCTTCTGGAAGGTTCTCCCATCTCCACAGAGGAACTCTAGAGCTCTGTCAGAGAGACCATCGGGTTCTTGGTCACCTCCCTGACCAAGGTCCTTCTCCCCTGATTGCTCAGTTTGGCCGGGTGGCCAGCTCTAGGAAGAGTCTTGGTGATTCCAAACTTCTTCCATTTAAGAATGATGGAGGCCACAGTGTTCTTGGGGACATTCAATGCTGCAGAAATGTTTTGGTACCCTTCCCCAGATCTGTGCCTCAACACAATGCTGTCTCAGAGCTCTACGGACAATTCCGTCGACCTCATGGCTTGGTCTTTGCTCTGACATGCAGTGTCAACTGTGTGACCTTATATAGAAAGGTGTGTGTCTTTCCAAGTCATGTCCAATCAATTAAATGTACCACAGGTGGACTCCAATCAAGTTGTAGAAACATCTCAAGGATGATCAATGGAAACAGGATGCAACTGAGCTCAATTTCGAGTCTCATAGGAAAGGGTGTGAATACTTGTGTAAATAAGGTGTTTCTGTTTTATTTATTTTGTATAAATTTGCAACATTTTCAAAAACCTGTTTTCTCTTTGTCATTTTGGGGTATTGTGTGTAGATTGCTGAGGAAAATTGTTTATTTCATCAATTTTAGAATAAGGCTGTAACTTCAAGGGGTCTGAATACTCTCCGAAGGCACTGTATATATTATCATTAGTATACTACCATAAGTATTTCTATATTCCTACTACCAGTCACTTTTTATGCATAAACCCACCTCAACAACTCCAGTACTCCAACACACTGAATAAGGTACTGGCACTTGTTTGTGACAGATCCCAGAGCTGCTTTTCAATACATACCAGATCTGGTTGTTGGGCTCCCCTGGTGGACCTGTTTGGAACCTGGGTGTACGTCCCAAATTACACCCCAGTCCCTATTTAGTGCAATACTATATAGGGAATATGGTGCCAATACGGATGCAGACTGGGTATGTTAGGCTTTTTAGCTAAAGGTTTTACCAAAGATTTTTATAACTAAACCAAGATAGACCACCGCCTGTCGTTTTCAATGGGAACAAATTAGTCATAGTGGGCTGAAGAAGTAAGGAGGTAGGCAGAGCCAAGCACGAGCTAGTGAGATCCTATTGGCGCGTTCTCGCATTCTCATATGCATATTTTCATTAGGGCTCGCCTCCTCTGTGAAGTGCGCTTGTGCAATAACTCAATTCAACCTTTGCATTCCTTCTAAACAACTTAGGGCACTCTGTTCATAACATATCCTAGTTTTGGGAACAGAAAACTGTATTGAAATCAAATTATTAATCGATGAGAAAATGTGCAGAATGTCGCCCAAAATCCATCTCATTCCATCTTCTCCCACGGCCGGCCAGTGGGTTTCCTCTCACTATTATATTCCGTAGTGAGTGGAAACGCCAAGCAGATGCTTCACATTTATCCATCCGGTGAAATACCGGTCTCATTGTTCTGTCTATGGTTTCACTGCTCCAACCCTCGCTGGACTGGGACAATGCTGCCATCTAGTGGTTTGTAAGGGCGTCGCACCAAAACTCAAATATTGTATTTGAAATGGTGTGATTTTGATAGTGCTGATTGAGTTTTAAATAGGCTAATCATACATAATCAGTTGTGGGTACCAATGGACCTTTCCAATCCAATGTGAAAGTATGACATACTCAAACACACATTGCAAACCCATTTATTTTGTTGTGTAAAGAGGACCGTACAATGATGCCACAAGGCAGATAAGTAGCAGGAAGCCACAATGCCACTCAAAGCATATAAAAGAATACAGCTACGCTTAAGGTTTTCCTCCTTCAAAAAACATAGGATTGCACTACCACCTTATCGCCAGGTAAAAGATGATCAAGTTAACAATACAATTTCCCCCCAGTGTGAGACTGAAGCAGTCAGCCCACTGCTGGTTATATCAAGTAAACACAGATACAAAAGAGACAAATAGAGACCACTACACATATTCTACACACACACACACCCCTCCATCCCTCATTCAAAAGGCACACTTGACTTGTGAATCAAACCAGGGACAGGGATATTTTATCTCTTAAGATGACTTAGTTAATTTATTTCGAGTGACTCCATGACATGCTGGGATTCACAGCTTAAAGGTCTAATCCAATTCAACTGGTTTGTTTATCCAACAGCCCAAAAGAAACATCATATGATGTGCATACAGTAAAGTACACATTTGAAACACATTCATATTACCTTCTTAAGGAGAGACCCCTCTCAAGTCAATTCCTCCTTGGCTCACTGCTACTGCTGAGGGCATTAAGTGAAGCTAGGTACGTATTGTTTTTGTGTCTCTTCAAATCAACTGAGACACTAACTGTTGTCTGTATATTTTATTCATGCAGGGCGAAGGCCTACTGTAAGTGTTTTAACTGTTGCTCCCATAAGAGCTCCTATTTGTCTCCTCATGTGTCTCATGGGTTATTATGATGTTCAGGACAAAGCTGCTTATGAAACAGGGTTGGGGTCACTTCCTTTTCAATTCAGTCGATTATGGAATTAAATGTTTTTGCTCAATGCTTCTCTATGAGTACATTTTAGAATTAGAATTTTAGTTTACTTTCAGAATTGACTGAATTGAAATGGGAATGGCCACAACTCTGGTATAAGCTACCCATTTCTCTGGTATAAGATACCTGTGTCTCTGGTATAAGATAACTGTGTCTCTGGTATAAGATACCCGTGTCTCTGGTATAAGATACCCGTGTCTCTGGTATAAGATAACTGTGTCTCTGGTATAAGATAACTGTGTCTCTGGTATAAGATACCCGTGTCTCTGGTATAAGATACCCGTGTCTCTGGTATAAGATAACCGTGTCTCTGGTATAAGATACCCGTGTCTCTGGTATAAGATAACTGTGTCTCTGGTATAAGATACCTGTGTCTCTGGTATAAGATACCTGTGTCTCTGGTATAAGATACCTGTGTCTCTGGTATAAGATAAATGTTTGTCTGGTATAAGATAAATGTTTGTCTGGTATAAGATAAATGTTTGTCTGGTATAAAGATAACTGTGTCTCTGGTATAAGATAACTGTGTCTCTGGTATAAGATAACTGTGTCTCTGGTATAAGATAACTGTGTCTCTGGTATAAGATAACTGTGTCTCTGGTATAAGATACCTGTGTCTCTGGTATAAGATAACTGTGTCTCTGGTATAAGATAACTGTGTCTCTGGTATAAGATAACTGTGTCTCTGGTATAAGATAACTGTGTCTCTGGTATAAGATAACTGTGTCTCTGGTATAAGATAACTGTGTCTCTGGTATAAGATAACTGTGTCTCTGGTATAAGATACCTGTTTTTCTGGTATAAGATAAATGTTTGTCTGGTATAAGATAACTGTCTCTGGTATAAGATACCTGTTTTTCTGGTATAAGTTAAATGTTTGTCTGGTATAAGATACCTGTTTCTCTCTTTGGCATAATCTCAACATGCTGCTAATTTTTGTACTTATTTTTTTGGCTTCATGAAAACAGTGAACAGCGCAAACCTTGTGGGACACTAACTGTTTATATCTCTACTTACTGTATAATTGTGCCAAACCATATAATGTTTTCTGACTCTTAAATGTTCTGAATTGTGAACATGTATAATGTGCAATCTTGTTTTAGGGACCTATACTATCCCAATGTTTTAATCAATATGCTCCTAAGGGGATAAATAATGTTGTACTGAATATCTCTACTAATCACGCTACTAGAGCAGGTAAACACAGCTGACTGATCAGCCTGGATAAACCTCAGGCAGGATAAAGCCCCACATACTAAGTCCTTGCCTGTATTTTTAGCATGCTGGCCTTTCTCTAAAGTGATTTGGATGAACAGTTGGTTGAGAAGGGACAGGGCAGGGTAGGTGAGGGTGAGGGTGAGGGTGAGGGTGAGGGGGGGGGGGATGCCCGTCTCTAGCCTGGCCTCTCTCATTTAGCACACTGGTGTGGAGTCAGAGCAGAACTAAGTCAGTCTGGTTTTACATAGAACACATGCTTGAGTGTTGTCAGAAAACCCTACACTACAGTAACCTATCAGGCAAAACCTTAACATCTGGATATGATTTGCTTCATCCACATACGCACCTTTAATTTATTCACTCACCCACACAAATTCACTGATTCACATACAACCACACATATAAATACACACATGGGATGACACAGCAAAGAGAAAGGGCTGCAGTTACACTATGCTGATGATGTATACACAGTAAGATCACAGGAGGTTGGTGCCACCTCAATTAGGGAGGATGGGCTCGTGGTAATGACTGGAGCGGAATCGGTGGAATGGTATCAAACACATGGTTTGATGCCATTCCAGTTGCTCCCTTTCAGCCATTATTATGAGCCGTCCTCCCCTCAGCAGCCTCCACTGAGTGAGATCCAGGCCTGTATTCATATAGCATCTCAGAGTAGGAGTGCTGAACTAGGATCAGTTTAGCCTTTTACTTCACAAGGAATAAGATAACATGGACACTCCTACTCTGAGACACTTTTTGAATACCGGCCATGGTCAGGTGGGGTTAGTGCCCTTATTCATCAAGCGTCTCAGAGTAGGAGTGCTGATCTAAGATACGTTTCTAGGATCAATTTTGCCTTTTATATTTTAATGAATGGACAGGGGGGGACCTGATCCTAGACCTGCACTCTTACTCTGAAATACTGCTTGATACAGCTCCTGGTCCAACCCAGCCTGTCTAGTCAATGTGGATGGTCAGTGGGGCAGCTCCTGCATGACCTCTTCGGCCAGCTGGGTGATGAGTCGCCAGGCCTCACGGATGTGACGTGACTCGGTGGTGCGGGCGCAGACGGCGAAGCGCAGCACAAACTGACCAGACAGCTGGCACGGCACCAGGTGGATCTTCCTGCCATTGTTGATCCTCTTCAGCAAGGTCTCGTTCACCTCGTTGGAGCCCTTTTAGGAGGAAAGGTAAGATAGTTTGCGTCCCAAATAGCACCCTATTCCCTATATAGTGCACCCTATTACCTATACATCCCATTGGGCTCTGGTAAAAAGCAGTGCACTATATAGGGAATAGTGTGCCATTTAGGATGTAACAATAGTCAAATACTTTTTAAACACTTAAAGAAATGTATGCCGGCAATCTGAACAATGCATAATAAGCATAGGTGCAAAAACGTCAACTAAAACTATATACCATAGACCTAACGATAAATAATTTTAGTCTACTCCAGTCCAAAGATAGTTTACGATGGTCTGTTGAACGTTCGATGATCATGTGCTGAACTAACATTCACAGTTGGCTGAATTGTCTTACCTTTAGTCTAAAGCAGACCAGCCCCAAGACGACGTCTGCGCTGATCTCAAAGCGCTGGTCAGCGCGAACCAGGCTCTCAAACTCTTTGGCCAACTCCACATGCTGTGAAGGCAGAGAGACAGTCATTCATTCATACTCAGACAGCCTTCCACTGAAGTCTGAGGTGCTGCAGATGGAAATTAGTTAAGGTGAACTTCTTCTTATGGACACTAGGTGGCAGCCTAGTAACTTAATTTGAATTAATACATTTTCCTAGAGGGTGGTGTCCTTACAGCAGCTAGCTAGCTGGCTGTTGTAATATACCTTCAGCAAATGCTGAAACCATAAATTGTAGCTACATTGTCTTTAATGTTCATTTACCCTTGAGAAGGGCTCCATTCTCAACCAAAGGGTTAATGTGATGAAAATACTAGATGAACATTAAAGTACATAGCCCTATCCATACAACTTCTGAATCGAACAGAAAATGCATTGTTGTTTAGTATGCCTATGGAACCAGATATATCTCAGTTTTAGTACAGAAATTAAAAGCACAAGCTCTTTGACAGTGAATCTAGTCATAAAAAGGTCAGTGTTAGCCCAAAGGCTGGCAGATGGCGATATTGAGTAATTTCAGCTTACTGTCCAAAGAGGATCTACAGTATGCAGCCTGCTATACATTTGTATCCCCGTGGACCGGTTAGTACATAAAACAATCTCCATTCAGGCTGAAAAGGATTTCGATTTCCTTTTTAACTTGATTTAGTGGCGACAAAATGGTGGCTAATGCTACTTCCTGACATTGCGTACAGTGTTCAGACCAATGGTAAACAACAGTATGCTGCAACCTGATTGGCTGAACGCGATACACAACATCCGGGAATTGCAATTAGCCACTCTAGCATGGTGGTGGAAAATGTTGTTTCATAAAGTAAGTATGCATATTTCCCCTGTTTTTTTATGCCTTCTCACCATTAAATCAAGTTAAGAAGCAAATCGATGACTTTGCAGCCTGAATGGAGAATGTTTTATGTACGAACCAGTCCACAGGGGATACGAATGTATAGCCGGTTGCATAGATTCCCTTTGGATGATAAAATGAAACAACTCAAAATCGCCATCTGCCGGCCTTTGGGCTAGGTCAGTATGTACTTTTATGTTTGTACAAAGACATCCAGAAATCTGAAGAAAATAACCATGAAATAGTCGTCATACTGTCCAACCTTCCTTGGAGGTAAACCTCCAAGCTAAATACCATGTCCTATTCCAGCTCAACCCTGTTCAAACTCTTATTCACCACAGGATCAAACATGTAATTCATTCACTAATCTGTGTGTGGCATTGAATGCTTAATGAGAACCGAAACGTGTATCATTGCATGTAATCACAACTACACAGTAGTACATCATGGTGTACAGTATTTGTAACCAAAGGCTGAGTGAGAACAGCCAGGACAGGACTATTAGTAATAACTCCAATGCCAACTCACTCATTAATGAGGCCAAAACTCTGGTCCTAACTGTGATTATTAGCTGACCACTCCACTTCCTCATTCCCAGCCAGTAGGTCACCACCGCTATGAGGTTTAATGGTCCGTGTGTGTCCACTATAATTAACTTACTGTTTGTATGTCTATTCACAAACTGTATGCTGCTGTACCAAGATGATAGAAATGTCTCTGTATGGGGCTTTTCCTATGTAATCTGACCTACAGTAGTCACTGGTCAACTTGTTGAATAGCACTGTTTTGTAAAAAGACAACTGTAGCCTACATATGATTGATTACAAACATGCTTTACTGGAATTGTTCTATCTAATATAGACAGTAGATGAATGCATTATGCCTCAGTGTATGGCTGGAGGCCTTGTGTTGCTGCTGCTGTTGCTTCATTTACTGATAGAGCTAGATAGACACAGACCAGGCTGATTTGATTGACAGACAGAGGAAGGGAAGGGAACCAAAGCTGTTTCTGTGCTTTGCTGTTACCTTACGGATGTAGTCCTGAAGGCCTTTGAGCCCATACATCCGGAACACAAACCACATCTTGAGAGAGCGGAATCTTCGGCCCAGTGGAATCTGCCAGTGCTGTGAGGTAGTGTGAGGTAGAGGGGGAGATAGGGTGAGGCAGAGGGGGATAAGTGGGTTAGGGTTAGTGGAGCAAACAGAATGAATTCATCTGATATGACATCCAGCGTCACTCTTACACAACGACAGAATATAATGATAATAGGTAAGCATTCAGTTTACCCTGTAATCTGTGACCAGCCCTGTAAATAAACAGATGAGTAATTATTTTATTAGCAATTCACAACCAACATTTTAATTCACTGTAGTCCATCACTTGTAGTGTGTATCTATACCATAATTATTAGCATATTATGGAATGTTGTAACCATCGCTGACCTTTATACCAAATCATTACAGCACCATTAATTCTACACCTCTCTCTCTCTCTCTCTCTCTCAGGGCTTTATTGGCATGGGAATCATGTTAACATTGCCAAAGCAAGTGAAGTAGATAATAAACAAAAGTAAAATAAACAATAAAAATTAACAGTAAACATTACACTCATAACGATGTGCAAATAGTTAAAGTACAAAAGGGAAAAAAATTCACATAAATATGAGTCTCTCTCGCTCTCTATATATAATTAAATTCAAGGGCTTTATTGGCATGGAAAACAGATGTCTCTCGCTCTCTCATTGCCTCCACATACAGTAGAAAAGCCCTGTTGCAGTGGTAATAACCTGTAATTTCATTGAGCTGGAACTGGGGGAGCAGTGGCCTTACTGTGAGCAGCCTCCCTCTGTGAGGAGAGGTTGGCCAGTCTTTTGTCTTTCTGTCAGTCCAATTAAGGAGGAGGAGGCTTCAGGCACAGCTGCAGCCTGCCAGAGGCAGACTCTTGTGCTGTGTTTCTGCGTCCCAAATGGCATCCTATTCCCTACATAGTGCACTACTTTTTACCCGAGTCCTATGGGTCCTGGTCAAAGTAGTGCACTATTTAAGGAATAGGGTTCCAATTGGGACACAGCCTACATCTGCATCTAAGAAGGGTGACACTCTGTCACTGGCTAACACTGGCAGGCAGCGATGCAACAGGACCATTAGTGGACTATTACAGTGCAAATGTTTTGTTGGGAGGACATGAGGGACATCGGTAATTTAATTGGATTGTTTTAAAGTGACATATTGTGTAAGGCGTGTTATTAGGAGAGCATTTGCCACACCTTATTGTATTAGCTCTCTAACACAAGAACACACAAACATACGGTGCAACTACAGTACATGAACACACACACACACACACACACACGTTTGCACACGCACACTCGAGCATACGCACACACACACACCCGAGCCATATAAAACATGGGGCTATGGTGGTGAGTATTAGTTTATCCACCTTGGGTTTATTAGCAAGCCTAAAGCCAGCAGGATTGTGAGGTGAGTAAGCCGACAGACCCTTGATGTGATGTACTGGGCTCTCACACTAACACCATTCACATCACATTACATTACAGGGACTCCAGGCATCATCTGCACTTGATCAAATTAAACCACTATACTGTAAATAGGCTGATGAGACGATTGCTAGATTTACCACATTTAAACCTAATAGATTGGGAATAACACGAAAAAGTGATGTCAAAATATCTACCTGACTCTTGATGATCATGTTTCAGGTATAGAGGATCCATCTTGAAGGCCCCAATGAGATCAGATCTTTTCCTCACCCTATGGACAGACACTGAAACACTGTTACCCTCTGAGAGCTCCCACAGAAAACAGAAGGGTAGGCTAAAGGACAAGGCTTTTTAAAGAAGAGCACAGAAAACAGAAGGGTAGGCTAAAGGGCAAGGCTTTTTAAAGAAGAGCACAGAAAACAGAAGGGTAGGCTAAAGGGCAAGGCTTTTTAAAGAAGAGCACAGAAAACAGAAGGGTAGGCTAAAGGGCAAGGCTTTTTAAAGAAGAGCACAGAAAACAGAAGGGTAGGATAAAGGGCAAGGCTTTTTAAAGAAGAGCACAGAAAACAGAAGGGTAGGCTAAAGGGCAAGGCTTTTTAAAGAAGAGCACAGAAAACAGAAGGGTAGGCTAAAGGGCAAGGCTTTTTAAAGAAGAGCACAGAGAACAGAAGGGTAGGCTAAAGGGCAAGGCTTTTTAAAGAAGAGCACAGAAAACAGAAGGGTAGGCTAAAGGGCAAGGCTTTTTAAAGAAGAGCACAGAAAACAGAAGGGTAGGCTAAAGGGCAAGGCTTTTTAAAGAAGAGCACAGAAAACAGAAGGGTAGGCTAAAGGGCAAGGCTTTTTAAAGAAGAGCACAGAGAACAGAAGGGTAGGCTAAAGGGCAAGGCTTTTTAAAGAAGAGCACAGAAAACAGAAGGGTAGGCTAAAGGGCAAGGCTTTTTAAAGAAGAGCACAGAGAACAGAAGGGTAGGCTAAAGGGCAAGGCTTTTTAAAGAAGAGCACAGAGAACAGAAGGGTAGGCTAAAGGGCAAGGCTTTTTAAAGAAGAGCACAGAGAACAGAAGGGTAGGCTAAAGGGCAAGGCTTTTTAAAGAAGAGCACAGAAAACAGAAGGGTAGGCTAAAGGGCAAGGCTTTTTAAAGAAGAGCACAGAGAACAGAAGGGTAGGCTAAAGGGCAAGGCTTTTTAAAGAAGAGCACAGAAAACAGAAGGGTAGGCTAAAGGGCAAGGCTTTTTAAAGAAGAGCACAGAGAACAGAAGGGTAGGCTAAAGGGCAAGGCTTTTTAAAGAAGAGCACAGAAAACAGAAGGGTAGGCTAAAGGGCAAGGCTTTTTAAAGAAAAGCACAGAGAACAGCTCCCCCACATACAGATGCTGTTCAGTGCTACATTAAGTCTTACAAAAGACACACAGTATTGAAGTAAATTATAATCTCTATTTTATTGACGTATATTCTCTTTTTGTTAACTTATATTGAACAATAAAGTTGTATTGTATTGTAAAGTGACAATGGTCTAAGGGGACACCCTACAGGGGGTGACACTGCGCTCTAGATTTTTCTCTGAGAATGAGTTGAAAGAATTCTGTTTTCACAATCAGTTGAGCATGAAATAAGGAAGTAAGATTATAAGTGAGACCAGGGTCTCTCAGTAACACATTCACCTGCCATTGTTACAAACTGTTATAAACCAATAATACCATACTACCATTCATAAACTGAGATGCTACAAGTAATTTTAACTTTGTTCCAGTTATTAAAATACACTATAGCGTCATAAAAAAAGAAGCAGACAGCTATTTCTGAGCAGACTACATAAGTCTCTCCTTGCATAATTCATTTCCTTTGTTAACTGATTTTGTCATGGCAACTCACCGGGGATGGAAGAGGGCATTGAGCGTTCTATCAACAAGAAATGTTGTTTGTGGGGTGATGAGAGAGAGGGCAGATGGGATGCCTATTCCCACCCACTCTGTTTAAAGAATGCTTTAGGTGTCTAGATAGTACTTCTGGAGGTGACTTTGTTATGACGGCCCATTGTAGAGTAGTGTAGTCAATTAAGCAACAGTGTAACTAAGGATGGGGAGAAAAGTACAACCTTAGATTTTAGGTTATAGACGCGTATACAGTTGCACAGTGTCGTGCTGAGCTCACAAGGCAGTTTAGATTTGAATCAATATTAAAAACCATGTTGAAGCCGCTCCCCTCTCCCCATTGAACAGAAAATAAACTAAAGGGTCCTACAAAATGTAAAAAATATATATTATACAAATAAAGATTTTACTTAAGGAAACTACGTTTTTATTTAAATGACCAGCAGGGAATTTTACAGACTGTCCCCCTGGTCAGATAAAACAACCTGTTCAATAATAAAACAATGTTTCTACAAAGGCTGACTGTCAATCACTTGATAACTTACCACATTGTAGAGCAGTCAAAGTTGACTAACAGCCATTTGTGTGGGTTGAAATTGAAAGAGTCTGCAAACTGAAAGGGATAAAAGAGTCAGCCATTCAAATCAGCTGATTTCAACCCAAATGTGTAGGTCACCCTCTTAATACACAAGCAATTTTTCCCATTTAATTGTAGGAAAACAGTAGTCTTATAATATATTTGACTTGTCAAAGCCCCTTGCTGCCATCACTAGGTTTGCACTGACTGCAGCTGGCCTACCACCACAACAGATAATAATATTTCACTAGGATGGCTCCAATTATATGGCGCACGCAGCATATCTAACACCCAGGCAACCTTTATTTGAAATGCTAAATAGAGCATCTTGCACAATAACTCTATTGTCACCACCTTGGTTCCTCAAAGATAGAAATCTCCAGTCTCATCTATTTGCTCTCTATCGTTGCTTTTCTAATATCCTTCACCATCTGCCTTCACAGACGCAATAAAAGCAGGCAGCAATAGGAGACAATATCAATCAGAGGGGCTTGTGCCCAGTTGTTACCATGCTGACAGATGCAGGAGACTGCCTATCACTCATATCCTAGCAACCAGCCTCAGCTGCAGAGGGAGCCGGTGTGCCTGACTGCCTGTCATTCAGGTGTGTGTGTGTGTGTGTGTGTGTGTGTGTGTCCGCCTCCTCTACTACATCCTTTCCTTGCCCCCCCCCCCCCACCCCCTCTCTCCAACATTGTTTGAACTTGTGTCGCTAATAAACAGTGATATTTCTTGGACGAGGAGAGCAGCAGGGTTTTATCTAAAGGTCTGATGATGCCTGAGGAAATGACTTTAGCCTTATCTGTGCTCTCAGTGTGGCTCTCCACTCGGCTTCGCTCGGCTGGAGAGACGCACGCTGTTCAAAAGGCCAACGGATGCTTTTCTCATTTCCTACCGATTTTTGGGCATATTACTCATTCTAGCACGCTTCCCTCTTGACAGTCAAATTAAGTTATTATCAAATACAAATTATAATGGGTGTAAATACAAGTATGTTCACTGACAATTTAACTGGAAGCTGGAAGTGTGTGTGTGTGTGTGTGTGTGTGTGTGTGTGTGTGTGGTGTGTGTGTGTGTGTGTGTGTGTGTGTATTTGTGGCTGGTTTCTAACCTCAATGCCATTCAACAGGGGTCTGAATTCAGGACAGATAAAGGAGCTCCCAGCATATGCAGCATCAATGTGCATCCAGATTTTCTCTGCATTACCTGAGACAAAAATACAAATGTGTAGAACCAGTAGTACAGAAACATACAGAGCTGGTCCTGAGACATGACTGTACAGTAGATTCCTACGTCTTTATCAGTCTATAACCATGTGTCGGTGCTAATAGACAGCCTTTAGGAGTATGTTAATCATGCTTTTGAGAATCATACTTACATATGGGCCCAAGTTCAGTAATGTGATCAAATGCACATGAGGGAGTGGTCCCAAGAGTAGCACAGAACTAAATGAAAGAACAAAAATCAATGACTCATAAAGTAACATCTTCATGACAACAATGAGTGAGGTGTACTGTATTATGATGGTCTAACAAAGGGCTCTACCATAACTGAAAATATAATGCCATAATACTTGAACGATATGGTAATCATACATGTCATTTCCTCCTCTAAAGACAGCCATAGAAAGAGATTTGTCCATTCAGATAAAGACTGTGATTAGGACATCTTTGTCCGTTGGGAGACAAACTAGCCCAGTATAGTAATCATTTACAGATACTGATCTCCTGGCATTTATCATGGGTTAACAAGATCCAGTTTCATTTGATTTGGCAGTGGAGGCGATTAAAATTAAAATTTCATGCCATTTAGGCCTCAGGGCATGGTACACACAAACAGCAGTGGACCGGGAGAGGAAGATGGGAGAAAGATGTAATTCATCGTTCAACTGTTGTCACTGTGAGTCTATGTGTGGGTTCTAGGGCTAGACTGTCGTTTCACTACGCATGTTCTTTCTGGAAATATACAGTACTTTACATTATATTCATAAGAGTGTGTTTGTGGACTGTATTGGACTATTGGTTATTTCTGATTGACTATTGTCTGGACAGTTGATTGTGGCATATTCTTTATAATAAGGGGAAAATGAATGTTTCCATTCTAAGTGGCAATCTGCCGCCTCAAAGCTTGTCCATGTATATGGACGTGTGTTCTGTTGTTACGTAGAAGGGGATGAGTGTGTTCTGTTCTTACATACAGTGCCTTGCAAAAGTATTCACCCCCTTGGCATTTTTCCTATTTTGTAGCATTACAACCTGTAATTTAAATAGATTTTTATTTGGATTTCATGTAATGAACATACACATAATAGTCCAAATTGGTGAAGTGAAATGAAAAATTACTTGTTTCCAAAAATTCCAAAAAATAAAATAAGATCTGGTGCAACCAATTACCTTCAGAAGTCACATAATTAGTTAAATAAAGTCCACCTGTGTGCAATCTAAGTGTCACATGATCTGTCACGTGATCTCAGCATATATACACTTGTTCTGAAAGGCCCCAGGAAGGGGCACCACCAAGCAAGTGGCACTATGAAGACCAAGAAGCTCTCCAAACAGGTCAGGGACAAAGTTGTGGAGAAGTACAGATCAGGGTTGGGTTACAAAAAAATATCAGAAACTTTGAACATCCCACAGATCACCATTAAATCCATTATTAAAAAATGGATAGAATATGGCACCACAACAAACCTGCCAAGAGAGGGCCAAAACTCACAGACCAGGCAAGGAGGGCATTAATCAAAGAGGCAATAAAGAGACCAAAGATAACAATGAAGGAGCCTGCAAAGCTCCACAGCGGAGAACGGAGTATCTGTCCATAGGACCACTTTAAGCTGTACACTCCACAGAGCTGGGCTTTATGGAAGAGTGGCCAAAAAAAGGCATTGCTTAAAGAAAAAAATAAGCAAACATCTGGAAGACGGTACTCTGGTCAGATGAAACTACAATTGAGCTTTTTGGCCATCAAGGAAAACGCTGTGTCTGGCGCAAACCCAACTCCTCTCATCACCCTGAGAACACCATCCCCACAGTGAAGCATGGTGGTGGCAGCATCATGCTGTGGGGATGTTTTTCATCGGCAGGGACTGGGAAACTGGTCAGAATTGAAGGAATGATGGATGGCGCTAAATACAGGGAAATTCTTAAGGGAAACAATTCTTGAGGGAAACCTATTTCAGTCTTCCAGAGATTTGAGACTGGGACAGAGGTTCACCTTCTAGCAGGACAATGACCCTAAGCATACTGCTAAAGCAACACTCGAGTGGTTTAGGGGGAAACATTTAAATGGCTTGGAATGGCCCAGACCTCAATCCAGTATAGAATCTGTGGTATGACTTAAATATTGCTGTACACCAGCGGAACGCATCCAGTTTGAAGGAGCTGGAGCAGTTTTGTCTTGAAGAATGGGCAAAAATCCAAGTGGCTAGATGTGCCAAGCTTATAGAGACATATCCCAAGAGACTTGCAGCTGTAATTGCTGCAAACGGTGAATTGGATATACATGGTTTCCAGATACTCCCGTAAAGCCCAGCTCATTGGCTATCTAGCTAGCTTTGTTTGACCCCGATTGGTGCTTATTTGACAAAGTCATTCAAGTGATGGCCGCCCGTGTTATCGGCGTGCCATGAAGGCGTCGCTCTCTGACCAAATATGGTGTCCTATAAGATATACTACACCCCTAATTAAATAGTGAAGTCTTGTTACCTTCTAGGATCTCTGAGGAATAGATACGAATGTGATTTGACTTGTTGAAACAACGTTAAGGGTGAGATTTTCACAGATTCCTCTCTTTGCAAATTGAAGGAGTGGAAATACAAAATCAATCGTGCATGCTATATGGACCTTTTTAGGATATGAAAAAGGATTTTCTCTAACAAAACGACACCTCATGTTATCTCTGGGACCCTTTGGATGATAAATCAGAACAAGATTTCAGAATGTATGTATATACTGTACTCTATACCATCTACTGCATCTTGCCTATGCCGTTCGGCCATCACTCATCCATATATTTTTATGTACATATTCTTATTCATTCCTTCACACTTGTGTGTTTAAGGTAGTTGTGAAATTGTTAGATTACTTGTTAGATATTACCCCATGGTCGGAACTAGAAGCACAAGCATTTCACTACACTCGTATTAACATCTGCTAACCATGTGTATGTGACAAATACAATTTGATTGATTTGAATGTAAGCACACATTTCACCTTCAGAGGTGAATTTATCAAACCTGTCACGATGAAAAAAGTGTTTTGTTGTTAGGAACTCTCCTCAAAAAATAGCATGGCATTTTTTTCGCAGTAATAGCTACTGTAAATTGGACAGTGCAGTTATATTAACAAGAATTTCAGCTTTCAGCTGATATAAGACACTTATATGTACCGGCATTTGTTGTTTCTCTAAAATCTGCGATCTTAACATAACACGCTGCATGATTTACAACTGTCCCGTTGACGGAACGCCGATCCTTATAAGGCAACAAAATAGGAAAAATGCCAAGGGGGTGAATACTTTCGCAAGCCACTGTACTGTAGAAGGGGATGAATGTGTTCTGTTCTTACGTAGAAGGGGATAAGTCCTGCAGCCTTGTCTTCCTGTATCATTCTCCGGAGGGTCTCTCCCTGGACAGCATACTTGTCTGACTGCTCCGTCGGAATCTTCTTCATCCTCACTCCGGCAATCATACCTGCTCGTTCCACCGAGCAATGAGCCTGTTCAAAGAGAGTAGAGTAGAGTTAACACAGGTGACTTCAAGATAGCCAACTATGTCACAACCCCAAAAGAGTAGGTGATATACATGTAGATCACTTCAAAAAAATGTAACAACGTCAGACCAAAGAGAGTAGAGCTCCCAAGATAGCCAACAACATCACAGCCCAAAGAGAGATAATGATTTTGGTGACTTAAAGACAGCCAACATCGTCACGGCAACCAGACTTAAGCCAGATCATGATAATAGGTTATTTTACAGCATTCTAAGTTATCATTCTATCTCAGCATATAGTACTGTACATTTGGCCAAAGATGAAATAATGTTTGCAGTCTGTCCATCAAGTAAGACGTTAAAGAACCAGTTGCACTGTGTAACGTCACGGCTATTTTCCTCTTCCCCTTAAAGGCCAGTGTTGTCCTAGGGGCAGAGCCATAATCTAATCCCATCCTGCTCAGGTCAACAGAGCAGAGATAGCATGACTGTGCTGCCTGACAAACAGACCCATATCACAAGAAAGGCTTACCAAGGAAAACTTCCAAAATGACTAATTCAAGGCAGAAAGGAGTTGGAGAAAGCTACAAAAAAAGCAGAGATGTATTTATTTTAGCTCACTTTAATCCATTGTACAGGATGCAAAAATGGTGATGTCTCCCTCAGAGTGACCTGACCATTGCACTTACCTCCTATTTATAGCCTAGTGGCCCATTGAAACAAAACAATATAGGGGTCTCCTGAGTGGGGCAGCAGTCTAAGGCACCGGTGGGGCTTTACTTGGCTCATCGCGCTTTAGTGACTCCTTGTGGCAGGCCAGGTGCCTGCGGGCTGACCCCGGTCACCAGTTGAACGGTGTTTCTTCTGACACATTGGTGTGGCTGGCTTCCAGGTTAAGCTGGCGGGTGTTAAGGAGCGTGGTTAGGCGGGTCATGTTTCAGAGGACGCATGACTCCACCTTCGCCTCTCGCGAGCTCATTGGGGAGTTGCAGCGATGAGACAAGATCAAAAATTGGGGAGAAAAAGGGGGTAAAAAATATATATACAAAAAATGAATAATAATAATAATAAACACAACAATATAAAACAAATATGATGATAATATATTTCACGGTAATTGGAAAATTATAGCACCAAATACTAATAATAATGTGCATTTGAGCATGTACAGTATATGATATTTGTAGTGCTACAATTAATGAAGCTTTGATTAATGAGACATTATTTATCTTATCATTAGTATTATTTTGTACTAGAATTTGCCATTTACCTTGAAACATATTATCATTATTATTTGAAATTGTTGAGTCTCAACGGGCCACTAGGCTATACATAAGTGCTATGGTCAGGTCACTGAAGACGTCATCTTCCGGGCTCTGGCTGGGCCACTCAAGGACATTCAGAAACTTGTCACGAAGCCACTCCTCCGTTGTCTTGGCTGTATGCTTAAGGTTGTTGTCCTGTTGGAAGGTGAACCTTCGCCCCAGTCTCAGGTCCTGAGCGCTTTGGAGCAGGTTTTCATCAAGGATCTCTCTGTACTTTGCTCTGTTCATCTTTCCCTCAATCCAGACTAGTCTCCCAATCCCTGCCATTGAAAAACATTCCCACAGCATGATGCTGCCACCACCATGCTTCACTGTAGGGATGGTATTGGCCAGGTGATGAGCAGTGCCTGGTTTCCTCCAAACATGATGCTTAGCATTCAGGCCAAAGTGTTCAATCTTGGTTTCATCAGACCAGAGAATCTTGTTTCTCATAGTCTGAGAGTCCTTAGGTGCCTTTTGGCAAACTCCAAGCGGGCTGTCTTGTGCCTTTTCCTGAGGAGTGGCTTCCGTCTGGCCACTCTACCATAAAGGCCTGATTGGTGGAGTGCTGCAGAGATGGTTGTCCTTCTGGAAGGTTCTCCCATCTCCACAGAGGAACTCTAGAGCTCTGTCAGAGAGACCATCGGGTTCTTGGTCACCTCCCTGACCAAGGTCCTTCTCCCCTGATTGCTCAGTTTGGCCGGGTGGCCAGCTCTAGGAAGACTCTTGGTGGTTCCAAACTTCTTACATTTAAGAATGATCGAGGCCACAGTGTTCTTGGGGAGTTTCGATGCTGCAGACATTTTTTGGTACCCTTCCCAGATCTGTGCCTTGACACAATCCTGTCTTGGAGCTCTACAGACAATTGCTCTGACATGCACTGTCAACTGTTGGACCTTATAGACAGGTGTGTGCCTTTCTAAATCATGTCCAATCAATTTAATTTACCACAGGTGAACTCCAATCAAGCTGTAGAAACCTCTCAACCTCTCAATTTAAAGTCTCATAGCAAAGGATCTGAATACTTATGTAAATAAGCTATATGTTTTTTAAATATACACATTTGCAAACAGTTTCTAAAAACCTGTTTTCGCTTTGTCATTATGGGTTATTATGTGTAGATTGATGAGGGAAAATTTTTATTTAATCAATTTTAGAACAAGGCCTTATGTAACAAAATGTGGAAAAAGTGAGGGGGTCTGAATACTTTCCTAATGCACTGTATATCATATTTTAAACAATAGATGAAGAGGAACTAATATCCCAAATTATAAAGATAAAAACCAAACATTTGTTTATTATTTTGTGAATTATTCCCTCTTTATCTACTGGTTAATAACCAATAGATATATTAGAAGTCCAAAACGCACCTGCATTACGGTGGGACTGATTGGGTTCAAGTGCTCTAAAGTGCTCATCAATTTTGTGGCCTGACCTGTTCAGGGTAGGAGTAGGATTAATAATAGTAAGAGTAGAAACCTGACCTGATCGGAGGAGTAGGCCACCAGTTTGGAGGTAATGCCAGTCTCTGGACGCTGTGGGTCACTGGCCAGGATCATTCTGACAGCCCTGGAGCGGGCAGCTAGGAGAGCCACCAGAGTCGCCTCACTGGCCGTACCCTTCAGAAAGACAGGAAAGTAAGCGGGGTGACTTTCAATGACTTCAGTCAAACCAGTAGACCTTGCAACATGTACCTCATCTGGTGTCATAGGGAGGGTCCAGAAAAACTGTCTTGGGAAGTCTGGTTAGATCAGATATCCAGTGCAAAATGTTCTATAAAACACGTACATAACATGTAAAATCTGATCCATACAAACCTGATGGTTTTCAAAGAACTCTTGTTCTTTGCTGATGCTATTCATATGCACAGCCACCTAAGCATCATCAATGACTATTGAGTCAGCTTGTTGTGCTGTTAGAATCATCCTTTGATCCTATCTGCTAGCCTGCCTGTTAACAATAATGTCCACACCTTAATGACTGAAAATAACTGATATGTCTCAGACAGCCACAAGTCATTGTACAACTATTATTTAGGAAATTGTATGCGGCACAACAAATGTTCAGATTGCAAATATCGAGCATGACTCCTGAACTATTGGAAATATCAAGTTAGATCACGTAAATCAATCCATCATGATTTTTACAATGGTGTGAAGTGGCGCTCTGGCTGTGGAGGTTTCAGAAAGGAGGCGGCCGACAAGTTGGTATGGTGTAAAACTCAGGATGAGGGTGTTTAGTCTATTAACAGGGAGTAAATAACAAAGCCGTCAAAAATATACACTACCGTTGCGCTGTCAAATAGCCTAAACCAGACCTCAATCATGCCTGCGTGGGGCTCCCGAGTGGCGCAGCGGTCTAAGGCACTGCATCTCAGTGCAAGAGGCATCACTACAGTCCCTGGTTTGAATCCAGGCTGTATCACATCCGGCTGTGATTGGGAGTCCCATAGGGGCCTTGCACAATTAGCCCAGTGTCGTCCAGGTTCGGCCGGGGTAGGCCGTCATTGTAAATAACAATTTGTTCTTAACTGACTTGCCTAGTTAAATAAAGGTTGCATACTGACCTTTACCCTGTCTGCCTGTCTAGTAGGTGAACAACAGGTATTAAATAGGATACCAATCATTAATCAACATGTTTAATAAAAAGGGCATACATGAACATAGGCTCCAAATCATCATGACCATTTTCAGGTAATGCATTTGACATTACATACTGTAATTAGCCTATACACATTTAAATAATATTGTAAAACCATGCCTAAAGCATTAAAAACCCAGGATACATATTTCTCTCCCCGATGATATTTAGCAACATTGCATTACCCAACACCACAAGATAATTGGCACTCCCGAACACAGCTTGTTTGACAGACCCCCAAAAGGAAAAAACAATTCACCTCTTCAAATTCAAGGATTAAAGTAATTGTCCAGTGAAAATCTCCCTATTAAAAGTTCAGATTCTGTTAGCTTATACCCACATTTTGTTGACTCATCCTATACTTGTATTTGTGGCCAAAGCAAGAATTGGAGAAAAAACTCCACCTCAAACTTGTATCACAAACAGACCGTTTCAAAAATGCTTGCCATTTCCTCATACAAGATGATATCATCCTCCTGAGAAGGATGAGCTGGCCAATCAAATAACATTTTATTTATCACATGCGCCAAATACAACAGCTGTAGAAATGCTTACTTGCAATCCCTTAACCAACAATTCAGTTTTATGAAAAATAAGTGTTAAGAAAGTATTTACTAAAATAAAGAAAGAAAAAATAAAATAACAGTAACGAGGCTATATACAGGTGGTACCGGTACAGAGTCAATGTGCGGGGGCACAGGTTAGTCAAGGTAATTGAGGTAATATGTACATCTAGGTAGAGGTAAAGTGACCATGCATAGATAATAAACAGAAAGTAAAAGAAGCGGAACAATGGGGGGCCGACAATGCAAATCGTCCGAGTAGCCATTTGATTAGCTGTTCAGGGGTAGAAGCTGTTAAGAAGCCTTTTGGACCTAGACTTGCCGCTCCGGTACCGCTTGCGGTAGCAGAGAGAACAGTCTATGACTAGGGTGGCTGGAGTCTTTGGCAATTTTTAGGGCCTTCCTCTGACAACGCCTGGTATAGAGATCCTGGATGGCAGGAAGCTTGGCCCCAGTGATGCACTGGGCCATACGCACTACCCTCTGTAGTGCCTTGTGGTCGGAGGCCAAGCAGTTGCCATACCAGGTGGTGATGCAACCAGTAAGGATGCTCTTGATGGTGCAGCTGTAGAACTTTTTGAGGATCTGAGGATCCATGCCAAATCTTTTCAGTCTTCTGAGGGAGAATAGGCATTGTCGTACCCTCTTCACGACTGTCATGGTGTGTTTGGACCAAAGAAACTCGTTGGTGTTGTGGACACCAAGGAACTTGAAGCTCTCAACCTGCTCCACTACATCCCTGTCGATGAGAATGGGGGTGTGCTCGGCCCTCCTTTTCCTGTAGTCCACGATCATCTCCTTTGTCTTGATCACATTGAGGGAGAGGTTGTTATCACTGCCAGGTCTCTGACCTCCTCCCTATAGGCTGTCTCATCGTTGTCGGTGATCAGGCCTACCAATGTTGTGTTGTCGGCAAACTTAATGATGGTGTTGGAGTCGTGCTTCGCCGTGCAGTCATGGGTGAACAGGGAGTACAGGAGGGGACTGAGCATGCACACCTTAGGGGCCCCGTGTTGATGATCAGCGTGGCAGATGTGTTGTTACCTAACCTTACCACCTGGGAGCGGCCCGTCAGGAAGTCCAGGATCCAGTTGCAAAGGAAGGTGTTTAGTTCCATGGTCCTTAGCACAGTGATGAGCTTTGAGGGCACTCTGTGTTGAACACTGAGCTGTAGTCAATGAATAGCATTCTCATATTGGTATTCCTTTTTTCCATGTGGGAAAGGGCAGTGTTAAGTGCAATATAAATGGTTTCATCTGTGGATCTGTTGGTGCGGTATGCAAATTGCAGTGGGTCTAGGGTTTCTGGGATAATGACCAGCCTTTCAAAGCACTTCATGGCTACAGACGTGAGTGCTACGGGTCGATAGTCATTTGGGCAGGTTACCTTGGTGTTCTTGGACACAGGGACTATGGTGGTCTGTTTGAAACATGTAGGTATTACAGACTCGGTTAGGGACAGGTTGAAAATGTCAGTGAAGACACTTGCCAGTTGGTCAGCGCATGCTCAGAGTGCATGTCCTGGTTATCCGTCTGGCCCTGCGGCCTTGTAAATGTTGACCTGTTTAAAGGTCTTACTCACATCGGCTACGCAGAGTGTGATCACATAGTCATCCGGAACAGTTGGTGCTCTCATGTATGCTTCAGTGTTGCTTTTTCCTCGAAGCGTGCATAGATGTCTTTATGCCTGTCTGGTAGGCTTGTGTCACTGGGCAGCTCGCGGCTGTGCTTCCCTTTGTAGTCCGTAATAGTTTGCCTGCCATATCCGACGAGCGTCGGAGCCGGTGTAGTAGGATTCAATCTTAGTCCTGTATTGATGCTTTGCCTGTTTGATGGTTTGTCGGAGGGCATAGTGTGATTTCCTATAAGCGTCCAGGTTAGAGCCCTCTCCTTGAAAGCGCCAGCTCTACCCTTTAGCTCAGTGCAGATGTTGCCTGTAATCCATGGATACTGGTTGGGGTATGCACGTACGGTCACTGTGGGGACGACGTCATCGATGCACTTATTGATGAAGCCAGTGACTGATGTGGTGTACTCCTCAATGCCATCGGAAGAATCCCGGAACATATTATAGTCTGTGCTAGCAAAACAGTCCTGTAGCATTGCATCTGCATCATCTGACCCCTCCGTATTGAGCGAGTCACTGGTATTTCCTGCTTTAGTTTTTGCTTGTAAGCAGGAATCAGGAGGATAGAGTTATGGTCAGATTTGCCAAATGGAGGGCGAGGGAGAGCTTTGTACTTGTCTCTGTGTGTGGAGTAAAGGTGGTCTAGAGTTTTTTTCCTGTGGTTGCACATCTAACATGCTGTTATTGACAAATAGACACAGACTGCCAGCCCCTGTCTTACTGGAGGCAGCTGTTCTATCTTGCCGATGCATGGAAAACCCAGCCAGCTGTATGTTATCCATGTCGTCGTTCAGCCACGACTCAGTGAAACATAAGATATTACAGTTTTTACAGCACTCCACTCGCATTAATATTTTAATGACCAGCATACACCCACACCCTTCTGTTGTTGGGGTACGCCCATACCCTTCCAACACCTAAAAACAGCTTTTAAACATTCTTCATTAAACATTTTTGGAAGGAAAACTATTTCACTCATATTGTAATTAATTATAGGTCACATTACATATAAATCTGGAAACACTGTACCATTACGTTGGTCAATTTGCAACAATTCCATAAAGTAGAAATAGCGAACATTAACTTATTTGGGATAGGGGGCAGTATTTTCACGGCCGGATAAAAAAAACGTACCCGATTTAATCTGGTTACTACTCCTGCCCAGAAACTAGAATATGCATATAATTAGTAGATTTGGATAGAAAACACTTTAAAGTTTCTAAAACTGTTTGAATGGTGTCTGTGAGTATAACAGAACTTATATGGCAGGCCAAAACCTGAGAAGATTCCATACAGGAAGTGCCCTGTCTGACAATTTGTTGTCCTTCTGTTGCATCTCTATCAAAAATACAGCATCTGTGCTGTAACGTGACATTTTCTAAGGCTTCCATTGGCTCTCTAAAGACGCCAGAAAGTGGAATGGGGTGTCTGCTGTCTCTGGGCAAAGAACAGCAGCAGAGTTTGTGAGTGGTCAGCCTGGGGACAGTGAGACTGAGATGCAGACAAGCCGGCTGAGGCGTGGGAGCCCGACGAGCCGGCTGAGGCGTGGGAGCCCAACGAGCCGGCTGAGGCATTGGAGCCCAACGAGCCGGCTGAGGCATTGGAGCCCGACGAGCCGTCTGAGGCGTGGGAGCCCGACGAGCCGGCTGAGGCATGGGAGCCCGACGAGCCGTCTGAGGCGTGGGAGCCCGACGAGCCGGCTGAGAGCATGATGTGAGGCCCGAAGAGCCTGCCGAGCCAACCCGAGGCAAGGAAATCTCTTGAGCCAGATAAGGTGTGGAAGACTGACCAGCCAACTGAGGCAACCCCGGTTCCTTTTGCAGCGGCACCCGGACCCGATGTCACCAACCAAAACAACAACAAAAAACTCCCTGATGCTTCCAATATTGGTGTCAGCATTCTGTGAGGACAGACGTTGAGAGACGAGAAGCAAGTACAGAGAGTGAACATTTAATAAATAACTGACATAAAACAAACAAGGAACAGTGTCTGGACAGGGGAAACATAACGACAATTATGCTGGATCAAACTGAGGAGCAGACCGATATAAGAGGGGCAATCAACAAAGTAATGGAGTCCAGGTGAGTCCAAAGAAGCGCCGATGTGCGTAACGATGGTGACAAGTGTGCATAATGATGGGCAGCCTGGTGCCCTCGGGCGCCAGGGAGGGGGAGCGGGAGCAGGCGTGACAGTAGCTGTCCATTTACCACCACACACCAATGCTGGCACTACGACCGCACTCAACAAGCTGATTTTTATGCAGGAAAACTGAAATTCATCTTACCTAATTTCTACCAGCATGTCACCTGTGCAATTAGAGGTGAAAAAAACTCTAGATCACCTTTGCTCCACACACAGAGACGCATACAACGCTTTCCCTCACCCTCCATTTGGCAAGTCTGACCATGATTTTATTCTCCTGATTCCTGCTTACAAGCAAAAACTCAAACAGGAAATACCAGTGAAACGCTCAATATGGAAGTGGATCGATGAAGCAGATGCTATGCTACAGGACTGTTGTGCTAGCACAGACTGGAATAGGTTTACCACATCAATCACCGGCATCATTAATAAGTGCATTGACAAAAACATTTTCCCACAGTGACCGTACATATCCCAATCAGAAGCCATTGATTACAAGCAACATCTGCACTGAGATAGAGGCTAGAGCTGCCGCTTTCAAGGAGCGGGACACTAACCCGGACGCTTATAAGAAATGCAGCTACGCCCTCCGAAGAACCATCAACAGGCAAAGTGTTAATACAGGACTAAGATCGAATCTGAAGCTCGTCAGATGTGTCAGGGCTTGCAAACTATCACAGATTACAAAGGGTAGCCTATCAGACAAGCTAAATGCCTTCTATGCTTGCTTCAAGGCAAGCAACACTGAACCATGCATGAGAGCCCCAGCTGTTCCAGACGACTGTGTGATCTGTAGCCAATGTGAGTAAGAGCTTTAACCAGGTTAACATTCACAAGACCGCAGGGCAAGACGGATTACCAGGACGCAAACTCAGTGCATGCACTGACCAGCTGGCAAGTATCTTCACTGACATTTTAAACCTCTCCCTGACCCAGTCTGTAATACCAACATGTTTCAAGCAGACCACCATAATCCCTGTGCCCAACAACGCCAAGGTAACCTGTCTAAATGACTACCGCCCCGTAGCACTCACATCTGTAGCCATGAAGTGCTTTGAAAGGTTGGTCATGGCTCACATCCACACTGTCATCCCAGACACCCTGGACTCACTCCAATTCCCCAACAGATCCACAGATGACGCAATCTCTATTGCACTCCACACTGCCCTTTCCCACTTATGTTAGAATGCTGTTCATTGACTACAGCTCAGCATTTAACACCATAGTCTCATCCAAGCACATCACTAAGCTAAGGACCCTGGGACTGAACACCTCCCTCTGCAACTGTATCCTGGAATTCCTGACCGGACACCCCCAGGTGGTGAGGGTAGGCAACAACACATCCGTCACGCTGACCCTCAACACGGGAGCCCCTCATAGGTGCGTGCTTAGTCCCCTCCTGTTTTCCCTGTTCACCCACAACTGTGTGGCCGCGTACGACTCCAACACCATCATTAAGTTTGCCGACGACACAACGGTGATAGGCTTGATCACCGACAACGATGAGACAACCTATAGGGAGGAGGTCAGAGACCACACTCAATGTCAGCAAGACAAAGGAGCTGATCGTGGACTACAGGAATCGGAGGGCCGAGCACGCCCCCATTCACATTGACAGGGCTGTAGTGGAGCGGGTTGAGAGCTTCAAGTTCCTCGGTGTCCACATCCCTAAGGATCTATCACGGTTCAAATACCAACACAGTCGTGACGAGGAAGCTGAAAAGACTTGTCATGGGTCCTCAAATCCTCAAAATGTTTTATATAGCTACACCATTGAGAGCATCTTGACTGGCTGCATCACTGCTTGGTATGGCAACTGCTTGGCATCCGACCACAAGACGCTACAGAGGGAAGTGCGTATGGCCCAGTACATCACTGGTGCCGAGCTCCCTGCCATCCAAGACCTCTATACCAGTTGGTGTCAGAGGAAGGTCCTAAAAATTGTCAAAGACTCCAGCCACCCAAGTTATAGACCTTTCTCTCTGCTACCGCATGGCAAGCGGTACCAATGCATCAAGTCTGGAACCTTCAGGACCCTGAACAGATTCTACCCCCAAGCCATAAATAGTTATTTAAATAGTTAACAAAATAGCTACCCGGACTATCTGCATTGACACTTTTTGCACTAACCTTTGCTGCTACTGTTTACTATCTGTCACTTTATTCCTACTTATATATACATATTTTATTTAAATACCTTGCACCCCTGCACATCGACTCACTACTGGTACCCATTGTACAGTATATAGCCAACTTATCGTTTCTCATTGTGTATCTGTTATTACTTTTATTATTATGTGCTTTATTTTTCAATTTTCTTTCTCTCTGCATTGTTGGGAATGACCCGTAAGTAAGCACTCCACTGTTAGTCCACACATGTTGTTTACCAAGCATGTGACGAATACAATTTGATTTGATTTGACAGTATTATAATTTCACTCGCAATCATAAACGCAAATCTCATTCATTAGCTTCTGTTTTAATAAAACTGCTCCTAAATGCATCTCATACTCTTTCGAATGCTCCTCGGAACATGGTGCATCATGTGAGATGGCAACTTGTCACAGCTCTCATTAGGCTGGCAACAAGTGAGAGGAGGCCTATTTGTTGCCATAGTGAAGTGCACTTAAAACCCCAGCCATAAACAAAACACCCCTAGGATGAGCCATGCTCCTCGATTGCTTCAATAGAGGGCCAGCCTTTTATCTCTCGCTCTCTCTCTCTCTCATGCCTCAGCCACCTCTCCTATCTTATCACTTGCTGAGACATTCACTTCAGCTGCACTGCAGTATCCACAACAATAAATGAATGCTGAACGCTTCACCACACGAAGTAAGTACCCACACCCCCAACAACCCACACACACACACACACACACACACTAGTCCATCTTTGGCTGACATATTAAAAAGGCAATTTCCTGCTGTTTATTTGGTGTTGTGAAGTGAAAAATAACAAAAAATATATGACAGACAAATTGCTGGCAGCGACAGAATCGAGAGCAGTCAATTGCTTTTCCTATTTTCCTAACATCTACATTGTTTGTAAAGGCAGTGGCATGGACTGTAAATATGGCATTGACCCTACTGTGAATGCCATATGTTCTGTACTTGGCAGTCCTTACTTTGAATATGACTATGACAAATATCCCATCAAATTTTTCATTTCAATTCATTAATTGAGCAATTCATGTATTTCAAAGTACGCTGTGGAAATGCAGCAATACAACTGTGTAAATAAAACCAAAGTATTGTCTAACCCCAAAGAAATGGTGGGTAGTTTTACCATACCTGGATGACGCCTCCTCCTTGTCCGTGTGTCCCGGCGATGAAGTCCTCTGGCAGCTTGAGCATCTTCCCCAGCCAGTCCATCATGACTGTCTCCAGCTCTGTACACGCCGGGCTGGCAGCCTACAGTAACATGGGGTTAGAGATAGGGTCAACACACAGCTCTGTACATGCCGGAATGGCAGCCTATAGTAACATGGGGTTAGAGATAGGGTCAACACACAGCTCTGTACACGCTGGGCTGGCAGCCTACAGTAACATGGGGTTAGAGATAGGGTCAACACACAGCTCTGTACACGCTGGGCTGGCAGCCTACAGTAACATGGGGTTAGAGATAGGGTCAACACACAGCTCTGTACACGCCGGAATGGCAGCCTACAGTACGTGGAGTGTAGAGTTACCACACCATTTGGACATGATGAGCGAAAAATGCTAATATCGGTCCATTGAATTGAATGGGATTTGTGCCACAAATGCTAAAACATTTATATTTGGAAACAGTGCCATGGAATCTAAACCAAAGCATGGATTGCTGTCATACCTTGTCCATAAACAGTTTACAAGGTAAGGAAGCCAATGTGTAATTTTGTAATTTTGGTGAACTATCCCTTTAATGTCTTAAAATGGTGATACTGTTCAAATCACATTAAAAAGAAAGAGAGAGGATGACAGAAACAGATGACAAGGTCATACATACCCAGGAGAATCCGATGCAACCAATAGCTCCAGACAGCATGTCTGCCAGCATGGCCGGGAAGGAGTTAGCCGTGGGGAAGTAGGCATAGAAGTACGGGCTGTGCCAGTGGGTCACCTTAACACAGAGGAAGAGTCGTGTCAGGTAGCCTAGAGGTTAGAGTCTAGTTCGAATCCCAGGTGTAACCTGACGGAGAAAATCTGACAGGATGTGTGCTGGCAATCAGAGGTTTGCTGGTATCAAAATCCTGCTAAATAACATGTCTTGCCATGGTGCCACTGAGCCCTTGAGCAAGGCAGTTAACCCGATAAACTGTTCCAGGCTGAAATCCCGTCTTGTGCCTGTATGGGGCACCACGGTAGAGGCTGCCAGTGTCCCCGTCTGTCTCCCTTACATGCTTTTCCCATGGTGAGTCATTCATTAGACTAACTGGGCTTATTCCACACTGTTAAAAGCAGAGGTGGTAGAGGAAAAAAAGATGATAATGATTGATAATGGAATAACGGCTTTCATGTTACAGCTAAGGAAAGAGTTTGGGTTGGGAGTCGGGGGCAGATAGATTGAAACTGGTTTGTTTCTCTGGCAGTGAGATTATTGTTGTGAGGTTAATCATTCATTTAAAGTCTTTGAACTTTGCCATGTGAAAGGCCACAGAATGCGGGGCATTTTACAACCACTTGTTAAAACAACTATATGGCTGATACGTGTCATATAGAGTTAATGTGAGCTTTCATTAACTGATTGCTCAGTGCAAACAACAAAGGACAATGGAACACCTTGTCTCGTTAGCAAAACGTTCAACACTGAAGCTCCTTACTGTACATCTTCTGAATGATTTCTAAACAACAGTCAACAGACCAGACCAAAATATGGAATTCCATATGCACCACCTATTCATAAGGAAGTATGCATAAGAGATTCAAACACCTTTATGAAATCTGTCATAATGACTATTGCAGTATGATTAATAATAGCAATTATAACACATTTATTTAATATAATGAATAATCTCTTGAAATAGATCTTTTTTTATCCATTGTACAGTGGAAATGTGTATTCTTACTGCCATGGAAGAGGTTGGGAGCAGCACAGGGTTAGCGGTTAGTGACTCTGTGCATTGAGTGTTGTGTATGTTCTCGTGATCGTTCAATGCAGCCGGATACCACTGGGTAAACAGCTCATTGGTATCATCAATATTATAATTTTTAATTATGAACTTTTCACTGACGAAATCTGGGAGAAAGCGGATCTCCAATAACGGAGTACCTGACCTAGACAGAGTTATGAAGGCCTTATGTATGCCACCTTCAAGCAAAGTGTTACCGTCATTTTATAGCTGTAATCACCCTTCAATCAATAGTCACCTCATCTATAATAATATAATAATCTAAGCCGCCTACCCCAGGCATGATGACCCTCTCAATGTCTTTGACTACGTCCTCGTAGGTTTCGGGCTCCTCAGGGGCCTCCTCAGGGATGAGGGACCGCAGGTACCCAGGCTCCACATCGGGGTACACCGGCCTCTGCTCTATGTTCTCCAGGTAATCTGCTATCAGGTCTACCATCTCCTTCCCTCTCCTCCGGAACTCTGCAGCGTCCATTGTACAACTGGAACAGACAAATGTCCCACTTTATTGTCCCAACCTTTAGTAACAGTCCCATACACGTAATCCCTGAGTACATTCACGCGCACGCACACACACACACACACACACACACACACACAACTTAGCATAATGTATTATTAAGGGAAAGCCAGCCACGTTGCGGACATCGACGCCTCGCTTTCTGGACAAACTAAACCTCTTTGCCCTGCTGCGAGGAAAACAACACTGAGCTGCAGACGTGGGCCCCTGCCACTCACGAGGACTGTGTGCTCCCAATCTACATGGCTAAAGCGAGTAAGACATTTAAGCGTTTTAACCCAAGCAAGGCTGCCGGCCCAGACGGCATCCCAAGCCATGTCCTCAAAGCATGCGCAGACCAGGTGGTTGAAGTGTTTACAGACATATTCAATCTCTTACTATCTCAGTCTGTTGTCCCAACTTGCTTCAAGATGTCCACCATTGTTACTGTACCCATGAAAGCGAAGGTAACTGAACTAAATGACTATCGCCCCGCAGCACTCACTTCTGTCATCTTTAAAGTGCTTTGAAAGGCTAGTTAAGGACCATAACACCTCCATCTTTCCTGACAACCTAGACCCACTACAATTTGCATATAGACCCACTACAATTTGCATGTAAGAATGCTGTTCATCAACTATAGCTCAGCCTTCAACACCGTAATGCCCTCCAAGCTCATCACTAAGCTCAGGGCCCTGGGTCTGAACCCCTCCCTGTAGAAATTGGGACCTGGACTTCCTGATGGGCCAACCCTAGATGGGGAAGGTAGGCTACAACACCTCTGCCACGCTGATCCTCAACACGTGGGCCCCACAGGGGTGTGCGCCCAGCCCCCTCCTGTCCTCCCTGTTAACCCACGCACGTCTCCAACTCAAGTTTGCTGACTACATAACAGTGGTAGACCTGACTAACTGTCACGTATTTCGTTGTGTTGAGGAAAGGAGGACCAAAATGCAGCGGGATTGTGGACACTCATGTTTATTCCTGATAAAAACAGGTAAGGTATCCACTTGAAGAAAAACAAAACAATAAACAATACTCACAACGGCAACAGTGTAGCAGGCTCAAACAAACGCAGTGCGCACAACAATCTCCCACAAAAGACAAACACACCCTCATATATGGGACTCTCAATCAAAGGCAAATAGACAACACCTGCCTTCAATTGAGAGTCCCAACCCCAATGAACCCAAACATAGAAACAGACACACTAGACTAAACATAGAATACATGAAAATCAAACAGTGCCCAAAAACCCCGGAATACCTAAATCAACTGCCCTACAACAAACACACCACCCCTAACCACATAAAACAAATACCCTCTGCCACGTCCTGACCAAACTACAATACCAATTAACCCTTATACTGGCCAGGATGTGACACTAGCAACAACGGCAAGACAGTCAACAGGGAGGAGGTGAGTGCCTTGGCAGACTGGTGCTAGGAAATAACCTCTACCTCAACGTAAAAAAAACAAAGGATCTGATCGTGGACTACAGGAGACAGCAAAGATAACAAGCCCCCATCCACATCTAGACAGAGGGTCAAAAGCTTAAAGTTTCTCTGTGTGCACATTGCTGAGGACCTGAAATGGTCCCTTTACACGACATTCGGCTCCTAAGATCCTCACAAACTTCTACAGATGCACCATTGAGAGCATCCTGTCAGGCTGTATCACCGCCTGGTACGGCATTTGCACTGTCCTCAATCTCAGGGCTCTCCAGAGGGTGGTGCGGTCAGTCCAACGCACCATCGGGAGCACACTGCCTGCCCTACAGGACATCTACAGCACCCGGTGTCACAGGAAGGCCAAGAAGATCATCAAGGACCTCCGCCACCCAAGCCACGGCTTGTTGACCCCACTACCAAGTTTTTTTATTTATTTTTACATTCTTTACGTTTTAGTCATTTAGCAGATGCTCTTATCCAAAGGCGACTTATTGTAGTAACTACATATATTTTTTATACTTTTTCGTACTGGTCCTTCATCTACAAGGCAGACACAATACAGGTGAATCTAAGCTAGGACCGAGAGACTGTCCAGTACCCTACTTTACCCCTTGTCACTGTCACTAGCCGGCTACCACCGGGTACTCTACCCTGCACCTTAGGGAATGCTGCCATATGTACATAGTAATTGAACGCTTTTAACTTTAATAAAGTTTATATACTATTTCTATATCTACTGCATTAAATGTTTTAGATTTTATATTATTGTGCGCTTGTTTGACATTTACTGTATTGATTGATAGGAACCAGGAACATAAGCATTTCGCTGCACCCGCCATAACACCTGCTAAACTGTGTACGCGACCAATACAACTTGATTTGAACACAAGAGCAGCATGACAAATACTACATACTTATATTGTGAGTTGATGTACTGATCAGATAGATAACATAGTGAGGCTAATACAGTACAGAGAGGTGTTCTGCCCCTGACTGACCACGGGTAACACTGCTACTGATAGTCCCCTATAATCCGCTCTAATGCAGGTGTGTGTGTGTGTGTTTGTGTGGTGTGCATGTATGTGTGTGTGTGTGTGTGACCCACTAAGTCTACTGCTCTATTTGATTGCTTGACAGAAAATTCCATTAGTGGTGATAAACCTAATCACCGTGCTGGTACACTTCTGGCTCTTTATGCCCTATCCAGACTCCAAAATGTACATATCTAACATTCAGCAAGTGGTTTAGTGCAGCATTTCCCATGCAGCGCCACGGAAACAAAGTGTCTAAAAGAGATTTCTAATCTGTTTCCGTGGTGGCCTAATCTGAAATGTATGATGAATAACACATGCAGGCTAAAAATGTAAGGTATGTCAGCAAGTTTCTTGCAATGTTTACATATTGAAGATTTATCAAAATGGGGAACGACAGCCTACAAAATTCAATACATAAAGCTAACTGTAATAGAACAAACGATCTGATTCAAATGACACAGATCAGAGGGAATTTCAAGAGCAATAGAGAAGCGAGAGAAAAAAAACTAAAGCAATTGCACTATAGTCTATCAAGCTGTTACGAAACACCACAGTACATCTACAGAATCGTATCATTCTGAATGCCACCCACAAAAGAGTTCTACCTGGAACCAAAATCGGTTCTCCTATGGGGACAGCTGAAGAACCCTTTTGGATTTTTTTTTCGTAAGAGCGTACAACCAAACATAGTCATTCAGGTGTTGTTATTTCTATCAATCCTCTCTGCCAGAGCTGTACGTATCAAGTTAAGGAGTGTTGATCTAGGAACAGTTTTGACCTTTGGACCATAATCACTAAGATTATATATACACCGGAGGGACCTGATCCTAGATCAGCACTCTTACTATGATACGGTACATACATCCCCTGGTGTGCATGTATTCTGCAGCCCAGTAGAGACCTGCAGTCCTGAAAAACCATAAGAATAATAGAGCGGTGGGTGGGTAGATGGTGGGTGGTAGTAGGTGGTTGGCGGTGGGTGTACTCACGTTGTCGGGCACAGTCGTGGTCGGGTCCTCCTCTCCTTCAGTCTTCACACACAGCAGCAGTGAGCAGTGGAGTGGTGTACAGCAGGAGCGACGAGCACAGCTCTTTTATCTGCCCAGTGGCCCCCCTCAGCCAGCCAATGGGAGTGTGGCTCCTGGCCAAGGCAGTGTGCACAGGCAGGAAGGACTGATTCACAAGGAGTTAATGAGATCCTACTAATTTTCCACACAGCCTGATCGACACAAAGGCTTAGCACACAGCTACCTGTTGCACGGCACTGTTATAACTACTATTGTTAATTGATATTACTGTTAGTATTACCACTTACCAATAAAGCCTCATAATCTTGGGTTTTGGCAAGCATTTAACTGACAAACATCATTTCAACCAATGTGGTATAACTGTTTATTACATACTTATTAACTACTAATTTAACGTTTACAAACTACTTATAAACCCTGATATGACTCATTTTAAGTATACCGTTTTGGTTGATATTTGATATAGTTAAATCAATAAACCAAACTCCTTTGTTGATTTGTGGTGGAAATCTGGGTAAAATGGATTATATTGATAGAGGAAATTGAAATAATGTGAACTATGTTGACTTTATACACTTTTTGCCTTCAGGGTTAATATTTTAGACTTAACCCATTGTCAACAAGCTAAACCTAGTTCCAAAATCCATATGGTTATGCATCCTCTAGGGTCTGTGGATATCTTAATGCTTAAATACACATTTTAGTTTATACAGACTGGCCAGATGTCAATCTGATGAAAGACCTCAAGCAAGATAACCTGATACCTCTTGTCATCTGAAAATCAGAGTACATCTGAATACTCATCTGCATAACCAGGATGTTGGTTTATCTACATTCTCTTATGGGCCCTGGATGGTAATTACCAATTGTGAAGTTGTGAGTACGAGTTAGATACATTCATCAACCATAAACTAAAAGTACAGCTGGTGCTCGCAAACAAATTATAGTGTTCACAAACCAAATCAATAAATAATGTTTTGTTGTTTCATTTAACTGCCGAAAATACTGTTATAGAGGTCATTTCCTTAGTGGGTTACGTCAGAGTTCAGCATGGGAGAAGTCGGAGCTCAGGGATAATAGAACAGTTTCCTAGTAATTACCTGTTGGAGGGGCGGTCAAGTGGATTTTTCTTTACAGTTGTATGCTTGTATTTACGACCTTACAAGATGTTATTAACACAGCATTAGGTCTGTATAGAGTAAATTGTCCAAGTCAAATTCTATGCATCTCAGCTCTTAACCGTTTTGTGCCAACATCTGTAATGCTTTTGAATGAATATTGATTGTTGGGACGTGAACAATCCTGAACATTTGAAATATGTTAGTTCGTGACATTTGTCCCTTAAAGGGGCAATCTGCAGGTGCTACATCATTTTTGGGATTTATAAATGAATGATAAGTAGCTTCCCACTGATTATTGAAGAATATAACTTATAAATGCCTCATGAGCTTAGTCCAACTGTCGTACCCCCACCAGAACCCAAAATATAAGCTTGTTTTACTTCAATGTTTGTAAACAAAGAAAATGTAAACAAACTACATGCCTTCAAAACAAGATTAAAACTATCATTTCTATATCATGAATGGTCAGTCCTTGCATCCATAGCTCTGTCTATGAATTTGAGAGTAGTTACTCCAGCCCCATCCCTCAGCTTTTGACGGAAACATTGTGCGGGGAATATGCTTTGTTATTGTTTCAATGGATGATTGCCCATTTAAATAGAGTATTTGATTCGCTATTCGTAGTGGTTGTCTGCCATCTACTGGGCAAACATGGTGAAGTACAACCCCACGTACAGTTGAACATTTCAAGCAGACATTTCAAGCTAGATGAAAATATATAACTAAACTCATGGTAAGTTGCAGTAGAATTGTAATGCCATCTAGAAGAAGTAGCATTTGCAATAGTATTCAAAAGAAACAGAATGATTTGCAAATAGAGTAGTGATTTAAATGTCCTTGATGAGGACTTCCCTACCAAGACAATACAGCACAGCTTAAATTAATAGCAATGAATTAATGTTTTATTCTAATTACAATAAACAGAACATATCAGTCCCTTATTTGTACAAAAATACCTGAAAAGGTTACAATGAAGATATATAAGCCATTCAGCTATTTACAGATCGAAGCAAAGCACAGTATGAATACAGGATCTTTCTCTTAAAAAGAGATACAGGTTCTTTTTTTTTGCATTCCCTGAAATACATAATCGTTTATTTTTATATAGATCTATATATATTTGCTTTACTCCTTTGTACAGTCACCGTATCTTGCATTGTGACAATATATGCAAAGCACAAGAGTCATTATCGATCACTGGGAAAGGTTCCCATGAACGGTCCAAAGTCAGCTCTAGTTTAGTGCAGAGAAAAAGGTCATCAGAGGCACCTGCTGCGTTTTAGGCTTCTTGAGACAAACAGACTTACACAAGAGAAAAGAGGGCACCTTAAATCAACTGTGCTGTACTACTGTTTTGGAGAAACTACTGGTATGCTGAAAGAATATCATAAAGGCCAAACTACTTACTAAAGAAAAAAATTGTTTGGCGAAATACTATTAACCCCAAGTTGATCAAAACAACTACACAATGTATTCGTTGCACATACAAAATCTCACTGGTCTGACGATATGACCAGTTTTCAACAGGCTCCATGTCAACCCTGAGCAACCCAGTTACATTCATTTCTCTGACATAAAAAAGTACATTTACTTAATTCACTTTCATCAGTTCACTACTTTGCAGGTGATTCAATGTCACTAGTAATATTCTACTAGTTCATAGCAAGACACTATGTGAGAGAACTCGCCTCTGATATGAATGTTTCTGAATACGAAAAACACCTATGTATCTGTATCTAACAGGCCTAACCAGTTAGTGTTGAGAAGTCAGTGATGTCTGAGTAGCTTAAGATGACCTGCAGGAACTATGAAAAGATGTACACCCAAGCCAACTCCAGTTCCATACCAGCAACATTTCAATATTACAGACATTTGTGAAGAGGTTTTTACATGACAAACACATAAGAAACAAACTCGATATGCACATTAAACCAAATGATAAAAACCACTAAAATAAATCAAGTTTCTTCATTTCATAAGTAGTTAAAAGAGTAAGCCAATGCGGTAATAATAGTGATCTGTAACCTAAATACAGTGTTGCATCTACATGGTTTCATATGCTAATATGGTACATTGATTCAGTACACAACTTTTACATGAGTTGCATATAACATTGTACAGCTAAGATTACCATCGGAGGAGGCAATCCTAACTGATTTCTACTGAAATCATTATGACCAATGGGAAGATATATTGTCCGACGTTTTGACCTAATTTAGCATAGGAGTAGGAAACAGCTTTGGCACCTAACCTGCTCATTGTATAGTCATAATGATGCCACACCCAGAGCCAGACATTAACATATATTAAATATTCATGAATCTGATCACACCCAATAAACAGTGAAGTGTAGCTCTCAAAATTCCATGGAAAAAATACTGCAGTGGGCATCTAGTGGTGCCATCACATCCAAGCCTTTCTAATTGGATAATACGCATAGCACACTATGTTGTGGAAAAGACTTAACTATTTAATGTACTGTACACCAATTTGTTTTTTACAATTGTGGCTCAAGTATTGTAAAGGTATAGCTTCACTTCTGACACAAAAAACTAAGTTCTGATTAACGCAAAGTTTAAACAGTGAAAGTTCTGTAAAATGGAAGACAACTAACTGTAATGAAAGTGACAGAGCAACTGAACTGACAAATCAAAAAACGGTGTGAATTTGAAAATCAACTCATGAATTAAATATCCAGATATGAAATTCATTCGATTGACAGTATCAGTGAAAGTCACACTTAAGAAGAGGTCAAATGTTTAAATATGTAAAAAAAAATTATATGTCATCTAATTCAACCTGTGTGTTTGAAATATTATTGAGGAGTTCATGTGAAAAGATTTCCTAAATGTAGAAGAATGTGTGAGAGAAAGGCATTAAACTGAATATCGATGTGAAACGCACTGTGACTGAAATATTAGTGACTTTTATTCCCCACACCTTTTCTACCGACACCAATTTGGAATGAAAACCATGACATTAGGGAACACCACTTGCTTCAATGTTACTTCATAGTAAGTGTTGGTGATAAAATAGTTTGAGTGAAATATAGGCTATGTAATAGATGCTATGTAATAATTACGCAGTTCAATCATTCCATGGTAATGATAAAACAGTACCGAACAGCGCTGAGAAAAGAGCTACATTTCAAGTAATCACTCACATCTAGATAAATAAATAAATTTCCGAAACAATACTTGAAATGATTGAGTCATTGCATCTTATTTTAAAAAATGTCACTGTGCAGAACTTGTAGATAGTGTGGCTAATATTCTGTATCTGAATCTATCTAGCTTAAGACACCATAAATAAAATAAAAAGATGGCTCTTTCTTAATGTTGCGTTACAGGTAAAAACATCTTTACAAATCGGTGTGTACACTGCAACCTTGGACAGCCTGGACAGTAAAAACCCTTCCACTTCAGGGTATCATCCATTACTAGGGCTTCACAGTGTCTGTTCGAAAAACAATCATTCAATCACATCATGGAAAAGAAAAGCAACAAGTCCAAAACGAATGGGCTTGGTGTGAGTCCCAAATGGCACCCTATTCCCGATATAGTGCACTACTTTTGACCAAAGCCTTATGGGCCCTAGTCAAAAGTAAGGTAATGCACTATGTAGGGAATACGGTGCCATTTGGGACGCACCCGTGGATTAAGAAGATGGGTCCTCACAGCAGATGAGTCGATTGATTCCAGTTCAATTCTACAGACAGCACAACAGACAGACCGACCTTGGACTGTACACGTCAACTCTGAGCTAGTCAGATCCCTCTAGTGGATCACAACAGGTTGGTGTAGTGGTTATATTTCCCTGTGTTCTGACGGAGGGAATGCAAACAGGTGGCTTTAAAAGGAAACTGTGGCAACCTCCCCAGTGGCCTAAGTTAGGTTTTAGTCATATAATCATAACCATGTCTTCAGAGAGCGTACAACATGGAATTACAGTCCACAAGATGGCCATATGCTTTCCAATGTTTTACATATAGATTATTATTGTGTTGACACCAAGAGAGACCCAAGAGCAGAGCCTTCCTTAGCTGTTATGTTGCTTGTTATCACCTGAAGAGCAGCTTGGTAGCCTAGTGCCATTCTGAATACGTACTGTAGGCAACAATAGAAGGGTTGGTTATAGCACACAGTATAGGACTAGGCTAGCAGCGTGGACCTCAACAGCTATCTATTACGTGGACTTAAATGAGTGGATGAGATGGGGAGTGAAGGAATACCTGTAGTAGTTTATATTTTGGGGGGGAAGTTCATGTGGTTGTATGTGGAACACCGGATGGTGGAGCTGATGACGGATTGATTTAACACTGAACTGGATGTAGTGATTTAGTTGTTGTTGTGTGACTGTTAGAACTCTATACGCTCCAGACTACTGATAAGAAACTAAAACGGACTAAGAACACATTTGATGATGCAGTACTAAAATGTTATGAATACAAAAGCCTGTGAGGTCACCAAAGAAGGAAAGAAAGAAATGAAGAAAAGTCCTATGAGAGTGGAATGAATGGATCCTGTGTAGTCCTTGAGTATCCTTCAGCTCCATCCTAAGTTACCAGCTCCAGCCTCTCCTTTCCCACAGCCTGACAGACAGCTGGCCTCGTGATCTGTCTCGTGATGTTCTTTTTACGAATATCAGATTGTCCATCCGTCCCTCCAACACAGGAGGGATTTGCCATTGTTGGTAACGAGAAGAATGAGAGTAGAGGAATTCTTCTTCAGTCAGTGTGGAAAGGCCTGTTCCCAGTTTCACAAGCGCCAAACTAGAAAACAATCAGCTTTTCAAAAAAAGGTTGTAGTATAGATGATTTGCAACAACAAAAAAATACTTTCATTATGTAAAAAAGTGGCCCAGACTAAACAAAGTCCTGATGATTGGACAAGGAAAATAAAAACTACTTTGATCTCATAAACTGTCACTAAACCGTGTCAGTGGATCAGAGCTTATTGGTGACTATGAATACAAACTTGAAAATGTTTTTTAATTTTTTTTATAAGAGTTAATAACAACGTGGTGCATCTTTTTGCTTTAATTTTTGCTTCTTTATCTCCTTCTTCCATCTGGAACACAGAGGTCACTGAAGTCCACTAGCGTCCATCCTAACCCACCAACCACTCCATCCCGTTCCATCCGCAGTCTCTGGCAGCTCATGACACATCCACAACAACATGAGTTCATCACATCAGCTTCTCCTAAAGAAAAAGTATTGAGTTTGTTTTTAGGCAGAGTCCGGTCAAGTCATAGGTCAGGGGTCATAAGGCTACGAGGGTGCAGGGGTGCTTGAGTTTACAAGGCAGGACTCCTCTGTTGAGCTGGTAGAACTCCACCAGCTGGATCAGGTCGGTGAATTTGGTGGACCCGTCGTCAAGGCTGAAGAAGATCTGGCCGTCCTCTTCACACTGCAGGACGGACCATAGAGACAATAGTCAGGTGAGAACAAGAGGAAGTAATGAACAACAAAAGTTACTTTACTCCATAAAATTGTTGGCTGTTTTACTTGGTTTTCTAGTGTGCCTGTAGACATAAGAGAGAGGGGGAGGTCAAAGAGAAGCCCAGAGGCAAGGTAAAGCTCACTTACTGGTAAGATCTGGAAATGCTTAATTTTCTGGTGATGGCACAGTGTGAGGACAAAGGCCTTTGGGTTGCTTTGACTGTCCCTCAAGAGAAACAACCTGAGCAGAAAATGGAGAAAATCAGTCTTTGGTGAAAACTTCAACGTCTGTCAAATTTACAAATTTAAATCCAACATATGTTGGCATGTGGGCTGGGCATTCTGAAGATGCAAGACACTTTAATAATGAAATAAATCCTAATCAAATATTAGGTTGGCCGTGTGGTTGCAGAGACTGAGGAGTCTTACCCGTCCACCTGGCCTTGTTGGTGGATCATCCGATGGGACTCTTCTCGCGTTATCCGCCCATGGAACCACAGCTGTGTTCTGTGAATAACTGGACGTGGAAGTGGAAAGGAGAGCTTTAGGACAGGGTCAAGGCTTTATCTACACAGAATGTAGCCAACTCAAATAACACAGGGATTGTGAGAATTTATGTTGTTGAATTACCTGAGTTTAATAAACAGGGATGTAGTGGACTGGGACTACCTAGAATGTTCATCCGTTGACTTCTCTTCTGAGATACAGAACAAACAAACATGGATTAGTTTGTTAATAAAAGGTTCTTACTTCATTGGCACAGCTGCATTACGGATAGCATGATAGCTTTGTGACAAGCATGACCCAGAGAAAAGTTGTTGCACTCTTGCTCAGATTATTTATAAATCACCAATGTTTCAGAAGTAAGTTTTCTTTCAGACCATAAGGTCATATAAGCATTGTAATAGCTTAATAACGTCGTAGTCGCATCATTGTAATATCTTAATAACGTCGTAGTCGCATTGTGGTCACGTTGTAGTAACATTGCTGTAACGTAGTTACGTTGTAGTAAGGTTGTATTATTGTTGTAGAACCATTGTAATAGTAACATTGTAGTAAGGTTGTAGTAATGTTGTAGAAAGAGACTCACCCTCCAGGCATTACCCTCCTCCATGGCAGCGCTCTGGGCCTCCAAGGGATTGTCGATCACCCTGCCTATCCTTCCTGAGAAATCCATGGCAACCAGAGAATTCTCGGACACACTCCGCTAGGGGGCGACAAAGCAGTGTCAATGTCAATACACTTCCAATGTAGAAAATGCCCTGTTAAGTACTAGGGCTATTTCTCAATTGTCTGTCATTGAAGTCCTCCTCTCTCCTCACTTCCTTCTCAGAATGCACTGGACAGTGTTGGGCCAGTAACCGAAAGGTCGCTGGTTCGAATCACCGAAATAGAGGACACAAAGAATCAAGAAAGACAACCGAGAAAGAGTCTGGATGTTAACAACAGTTTGGCTGGCACCTGTAAGGAGCTAAAAGGAGAGGCTTACCACTGGTGTTGAAAAGTGTGACAGAGTTTTTCTCTGCTGAGGAATCTTGTAGTTCTGATAGAGGACTATTCCATACTGTGAAGAATAAGGAGAATATCCACAAATGAAAAGGTTTGCTTTTGTTTGGGTTAAGTCAACCAATAGCAAACCTTCCAAAATATTCATCAAATTCATAAAGATAGATAGTATTCAAATTAGCATGGTATAACTGACTCTCACAACAACCCAGGTGAACTGGCATCTGATACAACCCTCTGGTATAACTGTGGCACTACTTTGCAGTGTATTGAGGGCTTGTTGCCATGGCGTTGGTACCTTGAAGAGTCTGAAGGCTGTCATCCAGGAAGTTCTGCTCTGTTCGTCTTCAGTACACAACATCCTCAACTCTTTCAGCTCAGTCCTCTTGTTGGGCTGTCAATTAACACACAACAACCAATTAGAGAGACCAAACAAACACCTCATCATTAGAAACAACCATTCAGACAGTATGGTTGTACTAAAACCCTCCTCCCTCGTACACTGACATATCCCATGAGATGATAGTTGATCTTGTTCAGGGTTGGCGGGGGGGAACTGTAATCCATTATGTTACCAGCAAAATATTGTAATCAGATTACAGATACTTTTGAAAAACTGGATGATTACTTCTAGGATTACTTTGAAATTCAGAAATTCTTTGACACCTTTCTGTTGTCTCAATGACATTCAAATCGGCATTGAAAAAGGTGTAAGTTTAAGTTTTTCCACCTGAGCGAGTCAGAGACCACTATGATGACACACCAAATGCGTTAGATGGAATGCGGAAAAAGAGCAGGAATGGGCTTTTGTAGGCTACAGTCCAAAGATTATCCAACTTGAATAAATGCGTAGAGGTAAGGACGACAGCAGTGGTGCAGTCTACGGGCGATACGGATATCACGTATTATTGATATCTACATAGCACAATGATGTGAATCACACCGCTGCTCTCTCTGTTAGTTATTTGCTCATTACAGATTGTGATTGTTGCGGATGGCTATTTACAAATGTTTATGTGTATTTTAACCCAATAATAGTTGAATTGAAGTTTAAGCTGCCTATCAATCATTGTTTTTGCAACCAGTGGACAGCGAGTGAAAAAATGCACTCCCTCAACAGCTGCATAGTGCGGATCCCAGCCTATAGAATAAAAGTATGAGTTGCTCCCTTCTAAACTCCTCTGTGGTATTGTGCGCCATAATGTCAAAAACAAGTTTCATTTAAGAAGACCACGAGTGGGGCTTTTATTGTTCAATCTAATTTGTGCTGATTCAAAATGCCCATGGGCCTAATGGATACATGATCAAACTCACACACTTAGACTTAAACAGCTGCAAATTATCCAGATACCAAATTGTCACCAACAAAAACGTATGCAATAGGCCTATAGTAAATGCAGCATATGGCATACATTTTTTACATGCAAATAGCTTTTTTCAGGAAGTGCTCAAAGCATGCCATTCCATGAGAGCAGCATTTATTTTTCTTACTCGAAGCAATGAGCCCAATCAGTCCTCTATGACAACAAAAACAACAGAGTTGGCTAATAAGTCCTTTGTTTTTGGGTTGTGCTCAGGTAAAGCAATTTGCCTAATCTATACTTCCATATTTCTAGGTCTTATTCTTGAAGATAAAGGGGTATTAAATTAACTGGAATGAATGTAAATACTGTAGGATAATTGTATTATTATCTGTATAAAATTAGAAAGAATGGATTAGAAGAAGCCAACATAACAAACCCATAAAGTAAAATGCAACATCCATTTATGGCCAGCTATGTAACCTCTAACATTGATTTATCCTGCAATATATGTTGTTCAATTGGTAATATAATGTTTTTTCTTCTTCTAATGCCTCTTAAGGTGAAAGTAATCTGCAAGTAATCAGATTACATTACTGAGTTGAGGTAATCCAAAAGTTATGTTACTGATTACAATTTGCGACAGGTAACTAGTAACTGTAACGGATTACATTTAGAAAGGAACCTACCCAAACCTGATCTTGTTGCAGAATAAAATAGGATTTTGTTTGATTTTGGTTTCATTCTCTATCCATTTATTATATAGCCAGTAAGTGGGTCAACACAGAGCACACAATGGCAGCGAGGCCTGCCTCTCGTCAGGCATGTCTCAGCAAGATACAGGATGCGTACCAAATGGCAACCTATTCCCTATATAGTGCACCATTTGGGAAGCAGACACAGTCTAGACACGACACTATTCAATAACTGTAATAGGAGACGGCTTGTCCTCCATAGAAGACAGCGGAATAATAGACAACATATGAGCATCTGAATGACTTGCAATGCCTCGAGTGCAGAGGCCTTTCTTTCTCTTGAACGCACCTTTATACAGAACTCGTAGTCTGTCGGCGCACTGTGTAGCTTCTTGCCTGTTGTTACTGTGAAGACATTGCTGTCCTCCAGGTCTGCTAGTAACTGTAAATGCCTGGGCTCCTGTGGAGGATAAATCAATAGCCGATGTCATTTCATCACAAAGAAACTTAAGCCTGGAGGTAACAGAGAGCAGAGGTCCACTCAAATCAATAGCAGCTTGTGTGGTTGTATGGGACATAGAGAAGGCAGGCATCTCTGAGCAGCAAGTATGTACACAGATGATTGAGGCAAGCAGCCTCTTAACTAGCAACTAAAGTATTACACTTTGTAGGCTATTACTAGTGCAGTTTAAATGTAGGATATTGGCTCAAGGATTTGGCAATACAAGCCTAATACTAACAGAGTTAGTGTACTAAGCATACAGTAGAAAAGAGTTGGCCAAATACCTTCGACGTTCCTTTTGTAGAAAAGTAAAGTCCTGAGCGTCTAAGGAACACATACAGCTTCTTCCAGGATTTCCTGCCCATCTCTTTCACATATAAAAAGCCCTGGATCTCAGGACAACTGCTGGAATTCAAGAAATTCTGAGAGAAGGAGAGAGAAGAAGGCTTTAGCACAAATCAAATATCATAATTTTCATGGGGCTCGGAGAAATAAACCTCCACCGCCTTCCTTCCTAGCCAGAAAACAAACATTTATATAACGAACAATCTTGGCATTCTTGTGATACCAATTTTTATGAGCCACCTTAAGCATGGGAGAGAAATGTTCAGACAGATGTTCTGTCTTATGTAACAGTATCAACCAAGACACATACACACTATAGAGACAGACAATTCAACAAGGAGTTCTGATTCTGACAGCAAGTTGTTGCAAGAACTGACTGGAGCGATAAGATAAGCACCTACTGCTTTTAACATGCCCTGCAGAATACAGAACTCTCTCTGCCACATTCAGACACTGTCTCCTGACCTGACAAGACACTAATTAAAGGTGCAATATGTCACTTTTTGATGACCCGACCAAACCGACATAGAAATTTAAGTTAAGGATCTGACATTCTCATTGAAAGCAAGTCTTAGAAGCGGTAGATGTGTTTTATGTGTGCCATTTCTATGCTTCCCGTTCTTAAGTTCCGCTTTTGCGTCTTTCACTCCCGGCTTTGTACACCAGCTTCAAACAGCTGAAAATACATTATTTTTGGTAATGGAAAAGTTATTTTACAGCGGTTTAGACAGCACACTGAATCTCTACATAATGACTGAAAGTAGGCTAACTATTAGAATTTTTGCAACCAGAAAATAGCGTAGCGGAGTTTTGCGTAGTGCACCTTTAAGTGATCCACTGTTTATGATCTGCCTTCACTGGATTCCTGGAACCGCCCCCAGCCTGCTCCTTCAATCTGACCATGTCAGGAATGGTATCATTTTAAAAGCTTTCTGCCATAGTGGATGGATTCCAGTCATGGGCCTTTTAATAACGCTTTGTCACACTATTACATTTGCAGGCTGAACATGTAAACTTCATTCCATTAGAGCCTCAGGTCTTTAAAGGCACCATGCATCTACGCTGTGCTGCCTGGCGCAGGATGGGAGGATGATGGCCTGACGCGCTGTGCTTTAACATTCAGTACGTTCCTTTACTCTCCTCTCACAGTTGCTTCCCTTCAGAAGCTGTAATGTCTGTCTGTCTGTTTGTCTTTCTGTTAGGCACGCCTGGCCTGCGTGTGCAGAGACACTCGTATGTCAACAGAACATCAAGTGTTACAGTCTGTTCTCTGACAAGACATGCGCACAAGGAGGTCAAAGGTGAGATTTTTGAAGGAGATCAGACATACAGTACACAACACAGACTGAAGTATCTTCACGGTTCCACGGTCTTCACGGTTCTACGGTCTTCACGGTTCTACGGTACATACCTGTAAAAGTTGAGATGGTGGGATTGCACCATTTGTTTCCTGGCACCATGCAACCATATGCTCGGGAAAGAAATTCTGTTGGTAAGTGAGAGAGGAAAGCAGTCATTTAGCGAGGAGGTTGTGGGTAAAAGGAAACTCAGAAGGATGGAAAGGAAACTCAGAAGGATGGAGGTGGAACGCCAAGAGACATTAAATGAATGCCCTTTCCCAAATGAAAATGAAGAAAAACATTAAACAATAGCATTTGTCTCATAGCTTTTCAAACTAGTTTCAAACTGTTTCTTAAATAAGTATGTTTAGGGACAGTTTCCCGGACCCTGGTTTAGCCTAGTCTTTCTGAGTCCTGGACAGTTATATCCACCAGTCTAACAGTATTATCACAATCTGTTCATTTTTCCGAATGTGAGTGGGTACATTCCTATAAAGTGAGTGAAAGATAACGCCCACTTGATTGTGAGAGTGTAGTGGGATTTTTCTGGGTAATATGCAAAATTTAACAAGCCCAACCAAACATTCTCCACTCATTTATGAAGTGCACTGCTTGTAAACAAAAAATAAAATCCAGGCTGTTTAGCTTGTTGTAACTGTTTACACATGTAAAGAATATAAATAGGACAAGCAAAAACTCTGCAGGCGAGCTCTGAGATTCTTTGGGAAAAAAAAGAAAAAAAAACCTACCAAGGGATTTCTGAAGAATTCATATTTGGCATAGTTCTTCCTGAACAGAAATCTGCCCTCGCTGGTCATGGATGCCTGCACTTGTACCACCAGCTCATGGTCCTCCAAGCACCTCTCTGTCGAGACAGAGAGAGAGAGAGAAGGAGCTAGTTACCAAATGGAAGTCTAATGGAAGCCAAATGGAAGGACACAATATCACGTCTTTAACAAGAAAAAGAACAACATTTGTAATCATTTTCATGTCCTGAACATTGGGTGTAGAGCAAACAATGAAAGAACAAGCAGTTCAGCCTATGACGCCCCCCCCCCATCCCCCACTCCCTGCGTACTCTGCCCACCCCCTCACCCTAACACACCACCCCACACACACCCTTATCTTATCCCAAACTTGCAGACAAATCAGCATGTTCTCACTATATTCCAGGGTTGGGATCAATTCCAGTCAATTCAGGAAGTACACTGAAATTCCAATTCCAATTCTCTTCAATGCTTTTCAATGAGGAGCATTTGGATTTGGAATTGGAATTTGGTTTACTTTCTGAATTGACCCCAACCCTGCTATATCCCCCCCCCCCATCCTGTCGATGTCTTGAGCATACATTCACTCCCCCCTCTCTCAAACAATTAGTGGGGCTATGCTGCTATGCTATACAGGCCCTGCTGTCTGCCTGGACCACTGACCCTGCCTGGCCCCTGCTCTCTCTGCAGTAACACATGTTTCACATCCAACTGTGGAAGCAGGATTCCTAAATAGATTTTGGCAGCAGGAAAGGAGACACTGGGGACTGGGGAGGAAGGGCCCAGGCTTTCTTGGACATGCAGTAAGATACTCGCACTCATTAGGAGGGAGAGAAAGAGGAAATAGACAATGTGGACGTTTTCAGAAACTATGTGGGTACTGATGTTGCAACCTGGTTGGATTCCAGTCCGCTTACATCCCAAAAAATGGAGAGCCAATCCAGTACCTCCTCTACCTTGCCTTTACTGAGGCTCTTTGGTGAGTCACTACCTCTCTGACCATGAGTCAGTCAAGCCCCTGACTCACTAGCTTAAAGCCTGTAGAGGTTGTAACCCTTTGTGGGGGAAGCTGAGGGAGGGTCATTGGCCATTATACTTATCAGCTATTCTCTTCACCCGATGACTGACAGTGGCCTTCTCTCGCTCTCTCGCTCTCTCTCTCTCTAAGGAAACACCCCCACTGATTGTTGGGTTGTCTTTCAACTATCTCCTCTGGATTCCGCCATTCTGAAGAGAAGAGACGACTCAGTAATGACAGAAGCGTTAGCCTTCTTTATACCAGGGAGTCAGGGACTCTGTCTCCATTTTGGATCTGTGTGTCTCTATGTCTTTTCCAGTTTCCTCCTTAGTGAGGGGATTGGGAGCAAGGTTGCGAAAGCAACATATCTAATTGGCTGGATGTCATTCTTATACAACAAAGCCCATCTGGACAGGCCTGGTCAGATTAAGGAGCAATTAGGAAGAGTGACCTTGCCTTGCCTCTAGTGGACTGGACTCACCATAGAGAGCCTGCCCTAGCTCCATTCAGGCAGCTTCTAAAGGTCAGATCAGCACTGGTTCCTTCTACAACGAATGGAGGTTGCGTACAAATGGCACCTTATAGTGCAATATAGTGCCTTGTAGTTCACTATAAGAAAAGAGTGCCATTTGAGATGCACCCATAGTCTGTATAATTTGGCCATTGTAGAGGGATGATGTTATACTGGCTATCCCTACTGCACTTAGCACGGTTCTGGCAGCGCTGACACCAAACCAATCAGAACAGATCATGTGACGGTATTTTAAGAGCTTTAGAGGCCTGTGCTTCAGATATGTAATATTGTTGTGTTCTAAATCGCCATATAATGTTATTAGTTTGAAGATTTAGAAATAAATATGCCATTTCCTTTGGATTATAATGCGCTCAGGATATCAAAAGGAAATTGACGTTTATTAGCAAATTCATTAAAAAAACGTTCAAAGCCTGGATAATTCAGACACACATATCAATATGAACTATACCCTCTTCACATATGCAACATAAAACCTAAATAATTACTGCAAATAATACTGCATATAATTGTTACCCTTTATGTTGTGCGTACATATTGTGTAGCCTATATCTCAGTGTTTAGGCCTAAACATTCCCAGAAATACAGTACTTTCATTTTACCCATCTGCTATAATGAAGATATAAGCCCAGACACAACATGTGTTTTATGATTGCTCGTTCCTTAGGGGGTTGAAGTTTGGAGCATTCTGCTTCTCAGAACTCTTAACAAATCACTGCAATGCCGCCACATTAACAATTCCACGTCTTGACTTACACAACCTAATATCAATGCAACTAACATTCAGTGAGACTAGCGTTATCCTGTTCAGCTATCGTATAAGCCCAAAGTAAAGTCCCTGTACAAATGTTGACTAGCATGGGGGGGGGGACTAGTTATACAGTAACTAGACACAGCAAGGTACCTGTATGAGCCAGTGATCGCTACTCCTGGTCCAGAATTAGATAATAATCTCTAATCATATTTTTACCATATTATTACACGTGACCATATTATGGTACATTCTTATCTCTAAATGTAAGTAGCCGTATATCCGTTCTCAGGTACGGTAACAAACTAAGGTTTGGGAGAGTGATGTCAGGAGGGTTCCCGGTCCTGAACTAAGAGCCCGTTGTCTCAGACTGCGTCTCAAATGGCACTCTATTCCCTACATAGTGAACTTCCTCTAACAGGGGCCATAGCGCTCTGGTCAAAAGTAGTGTACTATATAAGGTGCCCCATACACCAGACTCTGAAACCGCCTAAAAGACTAAGAGCAGGCACAGACAGGCAGCTAATGACTGTTAACCAAAATAATGATATACAAGAGAAAATATAGGCTATAGATGTAGGCTATCTATTATTTATGATGACTCTTGGTTTCCATAGCGAGACCTCTGTTGACTTTAACATGAGCAGGAGAACATGTTCATTATCCTGTTGGCTTCTCACAGAGCGAGGGCCGAGGGGGGAGGGAGCGCTAGGCTATGTCCTGCCAGCCAGCCTGCCCACCAGCCCACCCATCCAGCGCACCAGGTTGCCACTTACCAAGTCCGAGAAGAGGGTGATGCTCAACAAGTGCCCAACTGTTGTCGTCCACACAATGGCTTTTGTACACGAGGAGCTGACAAAGATCTCTTGCAGTCATGTCGGCTGGGATTTCCACTACTTTCCCCATGCCGTCCTCGCTGAAAATGTTTATGATCTAAAAGAGGAAAGAAAAGGCCCTTTCATGTTAGAACTATTCCCAGACACAACCTCGTAGGCAGACAGACATAATTCAGATAGATGAGACGCATAGTTCAGGAGTAGACAGGCACAGTTTTACATAGAAAGCATAACTAGATAGCACAACATTTGCAATATAATACCAAGAGCTAATTCACTTTCATTCATAACCAGGCGCGTTTGATGAGCATACCAGACATATACAATCCATTCTCAATGGCAGCGGTTTGTGGGAAAATATAGGTTCTAAAAACATAAATGTGACACTCATCAGAATCATACTTCAAGCTTAAATACTAAGGGGACTGTTTTAGTCCTTCAATCCACACCACCTGTTTCCATAGAGATTACCCACTGACTGAAAGATACTGCATAGAAAGATTGTGTATAGAGATACAATGTATAGATAAATACTGTATAGAAAAATAGTGTATAGAACAATACAGTATAGAACAAGATACTGTATAGAAAGATACTGAAATATACTGTATAGAAAGATACTGTAAAGAGGAATATAGCAGATTAATAGAAACAACGGATAAAGCCCTGATAAATCCCCCTCTGAGCACAGATCCTATTTCCTCTGGTTCCCCCAAAGAGATTTTAGTAGGAATTTAGCTTCCTTAGCCTTCCCACTTAGGCTACAGTACGCACACTTTGAACATGATGCCTTATAAAAATACATTCTCATTTCCTTCTCCAGCTATAGCTTCAACAAATTCAAAGCCGTACAACAGAACATCCTATCTTCTTTTGACAGGAAAGAAAATAACGATTCCTCCTTTCAAACGGGCTTCGATCCATTCTGAGCCTCTCACATATTCCCTCCTCGCTCATCATATCTTCAACAACAAAAAAAGACAAATTAGCTTCGACCTTTAAAGCATGTACTTTGACCCTCGTCTCAGCTAACCTTTGTCAGACTTCGGAGAAAAAGGGAAAAGCGGTTAAATATGTCTCTAAGAGCTTACCTCTACGGCCTGTAATAGGCAGCAGTCGGGAGAGCACGATGGCATTTTTTGGAGTGAGCCTGCCTCCGCACAGAACACACACAGACGAACAACCCTCTCCTCAACTTGGTCGAAATAAATACTAGTACAGCACAGTTCCTTCCTCTCTGTCAGCGACTGCCTGTTATGGTACCTGTCACATAATCTCCTCTCCTCTCCTCTGCCTAGTGCAGGACAAGCAGATGGCACTATTTCCAGTCCGGCTAGCTGACAACTTCCCTCTGCTTCTCTCACAAAGGGTTACAGCCATGGGCTTTTAGGTAGTGAATCAAACCACACTTCCTTAACCAATCATAGGGCTCGCTCAGGCTGATGTAATCATTCCCACACAGACACACACTCACAGACAAACACACCCTCTCTCTCTCTCTCTCTCTCTCTCACGCACACACAGACTCACATACACAGACGCACAGTCATGCACAGACACAGTCAACTTTATCAGGCTGCAGCTCTGAATAGCTTTCGGATTCTTTTTGAGTAAAAGTGAAAATGATCATTTAAGAGGGGTGTGGGGCAGAGCGAAAGAAGCCGTCGTTTTAACCTCGCAACATGTTCTGAAGTTTCAAGTGAGGGCTTGTTTCTTTTCTTTTTTCTCTCCGTGGCTCAGCTTTGAACTTTGCAGTCAGAAATCTCTCTCACGACAGCGCAAGGCTCATTACGGGCTAAATGAAACAAACCTGAGTACTTGAACTTCTCGTTGGCCTCCCCTCGAGTCTAGCTTCATGCCAACATTCTTTCTCTCAAAAGAACAAAACCAGGAAACTTAGTGTGTTCACTATTCGGCTCGCCCCCCACCCCCTTTTTTTTTGTTTTACTTCAGATACTTAATACCCCACTGACTGGACTGACAAAGGCTCTGCCCCACCCCGTCTGGGGTAGACATTTAGCCGATGTCCTTTCAACATCCTCTCATCTCAATGGGTCAATATCTATATACAAAACACTACGCTGAAGGGAGAAGGAGGATAATGGGAGGTCTTAAATAACAGTTCCCTTCCTTCCAGTGTAGGAAGCAGGAAGCAGCCATAGTGGTCAGGGAGGATGATTTAGGGTTTCACTACTATTGCCACTTTCAAAACAACTGGGAACTCGAAACTGGGAAATGTCTGACTTCTGACTTCAGTGCGTTCAAGACAACTGGGAAGTCCAAGTCAGCAACTCAGGCCTCTTTCTAGAGCTCCGACATTCCGACCTAAAGATCACTGACGTCACGATTCTACCTTGATTTTATTTCAGAGTTTCCAGTTGTCTTGAAAGCACCATAAAGCCTTAAAGACAGCGGGGCTGTGTTAGGGGAGGGGAGTATGACCAGACAGAGGAGGGGGTGGGAGGAAGGGAGATAGAGACAGAGAGAAGGGGACAGAGAGACAGAGAGCAAGAGAAAGAGTCCTATGCCAATAAAGCCCCTTAAATTGCCATTTCATCGAGAGAGAGAGAGAGAGAGAGAGAGAGAGAGAGAGAGAGAGGAAAAGAAAGAGACGTAAGTAGAGGAAGAGATAGTGAAAGAGAGAGGGAGCAGATACACAGAGACAGACAATAGTGAGAGAGGTGAGAGACTGAGGTGAGTGAGAGAGACAGTGAGGTGAGAGAGAACAAGAAAGAGAGAGAAAGAGAGGGAAAAGAAGAGACAAAAGAATGTTCTGTGATAGTAGTAAGTAGGGCTATGTGTAGTGTACATGCCACTATACTAGACTTCCTGTTGTCACTGCAGCCACACCCCTCTCCTCATTGACTTATCACTACCTCACTACTGGCCTGCCTGGTGAGTCAGTGGGGAAAACCCCATGTCACATACCTACCATGCCGTACTACAACAGGACACACGACTACTGCCAGCAGCTAACACTCCTTATGTGGAATGAGATAGCATAACCAGTACTACACCACTATGCCTATTACATCACTAGTACATCGTATTATTATCCTAGAATACATACTGTACTGGATATTATGAGGAGAGGAGTCATGTGCTTTGACGTGTGTGTAGAGGAGTTAACAATTACAAACTTCATGGGGTAGAGAATTGGAGCACCTGGTCCTAACTTAACTGAACAAGAACATTACCTCTCAACCTCTAAGTGGAAAATGTTTCAATCCAACATTGCATCCCAATGTGATGAAAGGAACAGAAAGACATTCAAGTGAGTGATGAGGACTGAGGAGACATGGCACGCTTCCTTGACCTACTCCACTTCTTTTTTCTAAAAGAGAAAAGATGTCCTCGTGATAAAGAGAGAGAGGGAAAGAAAGAGCAAGAGGGATGGAGGGAGGGGAGAAAGAGAGAGGGAAAATGAAAGGAAGGAAGGGGAAGAGAGGGGAGGGAGAAAGAGAGAGGCAGAGAAGGAAAGAGAAAGACAGAGAGAGAGTGAGAGAGAGAGGGGGGGGGCATGCTGGGTTGTCTTCCTGTTCTTTCTGAACACTATTCTCATTCAGTGGTGGGCCTCCAGGATGACTCAGGACTTCTGATGTAATTACCCAGGGACAAGCTGCTGAGAGCCCCAAGCTACACACACACACAGGCAATGTCCCTTTTCAGCCACTCTCATTCTCTCACAAACACACACACAAACACACGCGGGCAATGTCATTCTTCAGCCACTCTCGCTCATACACATTACAAGTGCATTAAAAGCACAACATTTACATGAGGGATGTGTTAAAAACTCTAGATTACTGGTTATTACTGGTTACTAGCCTCTTAGGGATGATTAACCTCAGTCTAATAGGGAGAAATCTATAAGGTTGTGGTGACACATCAGGTCCTCTCTGCTTATATCACACACAGGAAAGGAATGGTGAAGTAATATAGAGGGTCACCACTGAATAGGTTTTACCATGCTAAGTACTGTAAATGGTGCCATTTGGGATGCAGCCAATGAAGATGGCACTGACATCTCATTTGGGTCTTCAATAAACAGGCTACAGTGGGGTAGTAGTGATAATGCCATAGAATTAGAATGCGTAGAACACAGTGCACCCATGAGTGTACCAGTGAAATTGCCAAAGTCAGAGGTTCCAAGTCTATTCTGTTCATTCTCTTTCTATGGGTAATTCCTCTGATGGAAACATCTGACCTGATCTCTTTGAGAGGCATTTTATATAGCCTACTGTACCAGGCCATATAACAACATTTTATTGGCTATGACATAAGAAGCAAAGAGTGAGTGGTGGAACCAATTAAATAGGGCTGTGACGATACCAGTATCTCAATATTTCCATGTCAAAAATGAAAACACGAAGCAGACCAAACTCTTTGGTTCTTTAAAATCCTGCTGTATGTAATAAATACATGTGACTCTGGATGACAACATAAGGATGTTTGTTTTCAACATTAGGGCTGTTTTCCTAAATAAGTTTGTATTTTGTTTCCTTGCCACGATACTGACGAGTATCGTGATACTGGTATCTTCCCGGACCTACAATTGAATACCTTTAGGCGTAAATCTTCTTCATAAGAAAAACCTGAGTTCAATTAAATCTCTAAGGAGGCAATTCTAAATCTAGTGCTTCTCTGTAGGCTAACTCCATTATCTCCCTAAGTTATTAAAAACCAAAACCAAAGAAGTGGCTCTACTCTCTAATCCCCCAAAAGAACAGTCATTGATTAAACAGTGTTGGCTAGCGGTCGACAGAGCGGTGGTCTCGCCCCCTCTCTGCAACCCACCAACAAACCAGTCCCGTTTACAAGTACCTCTTTAATGAAGCCAAATGTACTGTGTGCTCTGTGTGGTCTCTGAACTGCAGTGGCCATTGACATCCACTAATGAGAATGTGAGACAAAACCTGGAATAAAGACAATAAAGACAAAGCTTGTCATGTCCTGAGCTTCACTCGCTGCCTGCAGCCTGCTGGCCCGGGGAGAAGTGCTGGGCTGAGTCGGCCTCTAAAGGGAACGCTACGTAAATACTGCTGACTCATGAGGTGGACATGAACCGCTTCTTGTTGTCAAATTTTTGTCTCAAATTAAGCAACCCCAAAGAGGGGATTTATCCAGGCTCACTATTGCAGAAAAATGACCAGAACATTGGCCAAGGACTAAAATGGGGGCTTTCGGATGCACAATACCAAGTCATGTACAATGCCCTCTCCCTCCAACGCAGTTAGTTAGTGAGCTAGGTACAGAACAATAAAACAACAGAATATATAATAATATGGATGATTCGGAAAGTTTTGAAGTACTATCGTGCACGTTTACCAGTGTATTTAGCAGATGCTGGGGCCAGTTAAAACAGTACTTTGATGCTTTCAGAAGTGGAGAGATGTGGATGAACTAACCCCATACTGTGGTTAACATCTAGGCCACAGTGACTACTCATCCCCATCGAACTCCCACATGCAAACCACCCAGCTCGTGGCTGAAACTCAACCATATCCCATTGATATAACGAATGTTAGCCATGGGAGTACAGAGTACAGTACAGGGCAGCCCAGTCAAAAGGGCAGCCCAGTCAGTCTATTGGCTCAAAGGGCATGATGAAAAAAACTACTCTCTTTGGAAAACAATGATTAGGTTATAATATATGACTAACTCTGCATATATTTGTAAAAAAGTCTGGTGGTTCCAGATATCAGCATATGTTCCAAAAATTCAGAATAGCTTGACTCATTAACTAAAACTCAACAAGCTACCATTATGGAACACACCCCCAAAACCAAACAATCCCTCAGTTCCTTAGTCCCTTCAAACCAGAACAAACCACAAGCAAAAAGACACACGGACGGTGTCTATACATAGATCAAATAGAGGCTGATCCATCGGCTCTGGGAAGAATCCCCCCTGAGCGGAGCCTGAAGCTCCCATACCTCCTCCCTGCCACACACATCATATCTGCTCCAGCCTCCAACCCCAACAATCCCCTTTGAATGGCCGAGTTCTTTCCCTGCGGCTCCCTACTGAGATCAATCCAGAGAGGAGACAAATATTTCTCCAATAGGAGCAGACTGGTTAATTGCGCAGCAGGGACCTGGGTAGCACCCTTTCAGGCCACCGCACCGCAGATCATTGTCCCCTTACGGGACTCAGGGACTGCCATTGGCACTCACAAAAGGATGACATCATTCAATTTTGACTACACAATAAAACCAGCCGCCCGCAAGCTGCACTCACTGTACTTCTACTTGCACTGGTCACCCAAGCTGTAAGGCCAGGCCAAGGCCAGCTAGCTGCTGGTGGCGCGCACACACACCCACACACACACTGGGAACCAGCTCACTCAAACTATATAATGCTCTACTCTGATATAGGCCTACCTACTACAATACAAGAAGTCAGCAGCAGAATCAGTTTATTAAAGGTGAATGCTGAGAAACGGTGAGAGAGATTTAATTTCAGAGATTTAACATAGCTGTACATTGTGTTCCAGTGTAATTAGGTGTTTCTGGAGAGAAGCCGAGATCAGGTCCCATTCCAATGGCGCTACTCTGCTCTGGACTTAGTCATTACTGCTATTTGAATTAAGCCAGTTGTCTGTCTGCATTTCCTCCAATGGTTGCCTTTTCAAAATTGAACAAGTTAGAGATGAATTGAATGTATATGCTGAGAGTGTGGGAGTATTGTTGCATCTCTTTTTTCCTGTTTACAGAAAGCACTTTCCTTGTGTCTCCATCTCTCACTCTCTCCCCCTTTCTTTTCCCCTCTTTTCCCTCCTCTCTCTGTGAACACTAGTTCCACTTGAGAGAAATCTGAGCTGTCCTACTTTCCTGTATGAGAGAGAGAGTTGAGAGAGGCAGAGAGAGATAGAGTTGAGAGAGAGAGGGAGGAAGAGAGACGCAGGGCAGAGAGAAAAGCAGAAAGTTGAGAGTGAGAGTTGAGAGTGAGAGAAGCTACCCTCTTCTCAGTTTAGAGAGCTTGAGAGTTGTGAGGGAGAGAGGCCTGCTCTGCCCTGCAGTGGAGGGTTCCATGCAGTCTCCATGACCTACATGAGTCCAGCTGAAGCTTGGCGGGCCCGAGGAGACACTCTACTCGGGCCAGATGAACTAACAGCTTGCAGCAACACATTCCACCCTGTCAAGACTCCATCCTGGACACAGAGCAGGGCAGTTCACATTCCCTCCAGTAAAGTCATGCAATGATGAATCAACTGGTCTTTTCTCACACGTTCAATATGGGCTAAACACACACTTCTATATATAGACGGCTATTGAATCATTTTCTCAGACTAAAACTGTGGCCCATGCAGGAACTTTGGGAACATATCCATGCTTGACACTGGTGAAAAACTATCCATTTGTGTTTATTACAGACGATCACATTAAAATACTGAAAATCATGGATTAATTTCCCCAAAGACAGAGTGAAAATCATCAGTCCACATAATGAGTATAATGAACAGAAATAGGTCATACTAACCATAACAGCAAATCTCTAAAACAGGGACACGATCAGGGACTCACATATGATAGAGCAGGGTTCCCAACTGGCGACTAGGCCTGCAGGCCCAATTCAAATCAAATCAAATGTTATTTGTCACATGCTTCCTAAACAACAGGTGTGGACTACTGAAATGCTTACTTACGGGCCCTTCCCAACAATGCAGAGAGAAAGAAAATAGTTAAACATGTAATAATAAAAGTAATAACAGATACATAATGAGTAATAATAACTTGGCTGTACAAGGACTACCAGTACCAGTTGATGTGCAGGGGTACGAGGTAGATATATACATAATGAGTAATAATAACCTGGCTGTACAAGGACTACCAGTACCAGTTGATGTGCAGGGGTACGAGGTAAGAGGTAGATATATACATAATGAGTAATAATAACCTGGCTGTACAAGGACTACCAGTACCAGTTGATGTGCAGGGGTACGAGGTAAGAGGTAGATATATACATAATGAGTAATAATAACCTGGCTGTACAAGGACTACCAGTACCAGTTGATGTGCAGGGGTACGAGGTAAGAGGTAGATATATACATAATGAGTAATAATAACCTGGCTGTACAAGGACTACCAGTACCAGTTGATGTGCAGGGGTACGAGGTAAGAGGTAGATATATACATAATGAGTAATAATAACCTGGCTGTACAAGGACTACCAGTACCAGTTGATGTGCAGGGGTACGAGGTAAGAGGTAGATATATACATAATGAGTAATAATAACTTGGCTGTACAAGGACTACTAGTACCAGTTGATGTGCAGGGGTACGAGGTAAGAGGTAGATATATACATAATGAGTAATAATAACCTGGCTGTACAAGGACTACCAGTACCAGTTGATGTGCAGGGGTACGAGGTAATTGAGGTAGATATATACATAATGAGTAATAATAACCTGGCTGTACAAGGACTACCAGTACCAGTTAATGTGCAGGGGTACGAGGTAAGAGGTAGATATATACATAATGAGTAATAATAACTTGGCTGTACAAGGACTACCAGTACCAGTTGATGTGCAGGGGTACGAGGTAATTGAGGTAGATATGCACATATAATCAGGAATAAAGTGACAGATAGTGAACAGTAGCAGCAGCGTATGTGAATCAAAACATTTTGTGAAAAAAGGGTCAATGCAGATAGTTAAATCGTTAACCAAATAGCTACCCGGACTAACTATTTAGCAGTATTATGGCTTGGAGGTAGTAGCTGTTCCGGGTTCTTTTGGTTCCAGACTTGGTGCAGAAGGTACCGCTTGCTGTACGGTAGCAGAGAGAACAGTCTACGACTTGGGTGGCTGGAGTCTGACAATTTTTAGGGCCTTCCTCTGATACTGCCTGGTATAGAGGTCCTGGATGGCAGGGAGCTCGGCACCAGTGATGTACTGGGCCGTATGCACTACCCTCTATAGCGCCTTGCGGTCAGATACCAAGCAGTTGCCAAACCAAGCGGTGATGCAGCTAGTCAAGATGCTCTCAATGGTGCAGTTGCAGAACTTTTTGAGGATCTGAGAGCCCATGCCAAATCTTTTCAGCCTCCTGAGGGGGAAGAGGAGTTGTCGTGCCCTCTTCACAACTGTGTTGGTGTGTTTGGATCATGATAGATCCTTAGTGATGTGGACACTGAGGAACTTGAAGCTCTCGACCTGCTCCACTACAGCCAAGTTGATGTGAACGGGGGCGTGCTCGGCTCTCCACGGTCAGCTCCTTTGTCTTGCTGACGTTGAGGGAGAGGTTGTTGCATTCCTATAGGCTGTCTCATCGTTGTCAGTGATCAGGCCTACCACCATCGTGTCTGCAAACTTAATGATAATGTTGCGAGTCGTGCGCGGACACGCAATCGTGGGTGAACAGGGAGTACAGGAGGGGACTAAGCACACACCCCTGAAGGGCCACATGTTCAGGGTCAGTGTTGCAGATGTGTTGCCTACCCTCACCACCTGCAGGCGACCCGTCAAGAAGTCCAGGATCGAGTTGCAGAGGGAGGTGATCAGTCCCAGGGTCCTTACCTTAGTGATTAGAAAAAAATCGACCCACAGCTGAATCTAGTTGATGATCCCTGTAGTAATGAACAGGCCTGTACTAAGTGAGGGAATTGTTCTGGCTTGTAACTTTACCTGTGAAGAGAACTCACCGTGTCTATCTCAGTTAAGCTAACATGACACAGCTAACCAGGCTATCGTCTAGCAGTCTCAAAATAAGAGACATAAAACACAGAGGGACAGGTTTGTTACTTAGTTTGACCTGTGACCTGGCAGGCTCAGTGTACAGAGTGAGGGACCTTAACGTCCTTCTCCCAATGGAGGACCACAGCCAGCCAGTTTGTCCAGCTAAGCCTACATCATAGCAGTTAGCGTTTAGCATAGCCTATACTAGCATGGTCTAGCATAGCCTAACCCCCTCCAATTCATATCTGGACCTCAAAGCATATCATTGTTCCCCTCTAATCGGGGTTCGATTTAAACCTGGGACACCATGTTGGTGCAATTAATTATCAGGTACGTAGAACAGAAAACCAGCCGTAGTCTAACCTGACGACTCACACTAAATTCTTCCGCTGCTCTGTCGTTCACTACCTAGTTTAGTAGTAATTTCATTGAAATTGTTTGTGGTGACGAGGGGCGTTGCAAAAAGAGTAAGTCATCATAAATTGGAACATCTCTAACCAATCAGAGTGTCAAAGCCAATTACGAATTTTCCAACCGTGTTCTGGCTCAGGCCCAACCGACAGGTTTCTGGACCAATCAGAGAAGGCCGCGGAGGTACTCAGGGCCGCATTGCGGAGAAGAAATATACATCCGTTGGCGTGGCATAGCGTTTGGCAGAAGCAGTAGTCCGGACCTCGGGTAAGATTTAAATACCCTTTGCCTAGCCTAATATAGCGTAGCATAGCGTCTCTCAGTTCCCCAGAACAACACACAAAGCAGGGCAAGGCAGGGCTGTCGATAAAACAGTCACAGATATTTGTCACTGAGTGACTGGTGCACTGGCCAAGTAATCCAAGCAGCAGGTCGAGGTTTGTCTTGCTGGGTAAGTGGAGGGTTAAATATGGCCTGACACATGAGATGTTCCAGAATAAACCACAAGCTTCCTGGCACGCCTCCAACAAGCATTTGTTAACAACACAGTTGCAATTTGTATCTCAAGAGTGCTGCCAGTCAGCGTGCAACACATAGATATACACAGACACGATGTCAATGCGGACGCGCACGTACACACACGTACGCAGGCACCAATTTAAGACCTGCAAGTGAACAGCATGCTTACTTCACCCACGTATGAGATTAGATACTGGGCTACAGTACAGCAGCCTCTCCTCTCCAGTACCTCTGCCTGCAACGTGCCTCAATGAATTACATTGAACCCAAACAATTCTCTTTGGGGGGGGTTGAGAAAGATGTAGTCAGAGCCGAGCCAGCTGAAAGCCCTACAAGCAGTTGCAGGAGGAATGTTCTCTCCCAGCAGCAGCATAGAATGCCTAGTGCTGACTGGTCCCATGTAATCCTTCCATGTTCCATTTGGGAACATTCTTTGGGAAGGAGAAACAATAACCATGCATTGCTTCAATACACGGGGCTCTGAACAATTATGGGCCGTGATTACATGATACTTTGCCTAAGTTCCAACTGGGACTCTATTCCGTACACAGTGCACAACTTTTTTCCCCCTATGGGCCGTGATCAATAGTATTGCACTATAAAGGAAATAGGGTGCCATTTGGCATGTACACTAAGTCAGCCCGCTGTGGGATCTAGGATGTGCTGCTTCACTGTTGGTGTGGTTTAAGAGCCTGTTAAAACAGACTCCCTCTAGTCTAGAAGCGAGGCAGCACATTTCTGCCACTGGTCACTTTGATCTCCAACTCAGCGCTGCAGAACACATTAACCTGAAATTCTGTTCCAACGCAATTAACCTAAACACTCAGACAAGCCAACATCAGCAAAATACCAACATTTTATTTACAGTGGAAAAAGGTGAACTCTGACCCAAACTCGGGCATTCCTGAATCCCCAGCAGCCAAGTATGATGCTCAGCTGTGGAGGTGATAGAATGCTGCACATCCCTACTAACATGTAGTGAGTTTACTGTGACATTGATGAGTGGCCTCAAATGCTCTGCCATGGAATTTACAACATTTACAATTTTGCACATTATATTCATTCAATGTTCTAAATAGCCAATTATTACATTCCATACACAGCCTTTACTGTTCATGTGAATCCAAACAATGTGGACGACATCTAGTGGAGACTCCTTTCGCAATGTCAAGTTCTCCCTCTACGCCACCAATGTCAAGTTCGCCCTCTATGCCACCAATGTCAAGTTCTCCCTCTACGCCACCAATGTCAAGTTCTCCCTCTACGCCACCAATGTCAAGTTCTCCCTCTACGCCACCAATGTCAAGTTCTCCCACTATGTCACCAATGTCAAGTTCTCCCTCTACGCCACCAATGTCAAGTTCTCCCACTATGTCACCAATGTCAAGTTCTCCCACTATGTCACCAATGTCAAGTTCTCCCTCTACGCCACCAATGTCAAGTTCTCCCTCTACGCCACCAATGTCAAGTTCTCCCTCTACGCCACCAATGTCAAGTTCTCCCTCTACGCCACCAATGTCAAGTTCTCCCTCTACGCCACCAATGTCAAGTTCTCCCTCTACGCCACCAATGTCAAGTTCTCCCTCTACGCCACCAATGTCAAGTTCTCCCACTACGCCACCAATGTCAAGTTCTCCCTCTACGCCACCAATGTCAAGTTCTCCCTCTACGCCACCAATGTCAAGTTCTCCCACTATGCCACCAATGTCAAGTTCTCCCTCTACGCCACCAATGTCAAGTTCTCCCACTATGTCACCAATGTCAAGTTCTCCCTCTACGCCACCAATGTCAAGTTCTCCCACTATGCCACCAATGTCAAGTTCTCCCTCTACGCCACCAATGTCAAGTTCTCCCACTATGCCACCAATGTCAAGTTCTCCCACTATGCCACCAATGTCAAGTTCTCCCACTACGCCACCAATGTCAAGTTCTCCCACTACGCCACCAATGTCAAGTTCTCCCTCTACGCCACCAATGTCAAGTTCTCCCACTATGTCACCAATGTCAAGTTCTCCCACTATGCCACCAATGTCAAGTTCTCCCACTATGCCACCAATGTCAAGTTCTTCCACTATGCCACCAATGTCAAGTTCTCCCACTATGCCACCAATGTCAAGTTCTCCCACTATGCCACCAATGTTAAGTTCACCCTCTATGCCACCAATGTCAAGTTCTCCCACTATGCCACCAATGTCAAGTTCACCCTCTATGCCACCAATGTCAAGTTCTCCCACTATGCCACCAATGTTAAGTTCACCCTCTATGCCACCAATGTTAAGTTCGCCCTCTATGCCACCAATGTCAAGTTCTCCCACTATGCCACCAATGTCAACTTCTCCCACTATGCCACCAATGTCAACTTCTCCCACTATGCCACCAATGTCAACTTCTCCCACTATGCCACCAATGTCAACTTCTCCCACTATGCCACCAATGTCAACTTCTCCCACTATGCCACCAATGTCAACTTCTCCCACTATGCCACCAATGTTGACTTCACCCTGTATGCCACCAATGTCACTCACTAACTGACTGAGTGGCTACTATTCCAAGCCTCTTACCTCACCATGCGTAAATATGCATCGCCACAGTAATGAGCTCAGAGGCTATTAACCATATTGCTCGTCTCTCTCTCCACACACTCCTACTCCTCTTCTCCTTTCAGTGTGCGTGCCAGCTGCTGAGTTCACAGAAAGATTTAAAAGGATAAAGCGTTGCACACAAGGGAAGAGGCGGAGGGAGGGGATGGGAGCGGGAGGTGAACCTGTGTCACCGGTGTGTCAACTTAACAACAGTCTAATAGAAACAGAAAGGAGGCTAAGCTACGGAGGACTAGGCACCAGGCATGACAGTGCAGTTTATTAACCCAATAATAGGGCTGCAGCACAGTTGTGTCACATGCGGTGTCGCTGGTGTGCTTAGACCTGTCCCTGATGGTGTGTGGTATGGGCTGGAACCCAGAGTCTGACTGCATGGTGATGGAGGCCCTTGGACTCTGTGCTGTGAGAGTCAGTTAGGTGGGTCGCATCCAACTTGCCTCTTAGTACTGATGACTTACTATAGAGCAGACATGACAGACAGAGACGGACAGACAGACAGGACTGGGACGGAGGGTGCTCAAGGTACAGACAGTACATTCAGATCGGCAGCTCCTGTCCAAACAGTGCCAACCCATGGACAACTCACATCAGATCAGCATACGTCCATTAATTACAGAGAACATTGTGTCCAGATCAGTTGAAGACACAACACTAGGGACAGGGTGTCCAGGTCAGTCAGGCTGGCAGCATCAGGACCAGTTAGTATAGTGACTACTGGTTGGTCAAAACCCTCCATCTCCGGGCCTCCCGGGTGGCGCAGGGGTCTAAAGCTGTGCCACCAGAGATTCGGGGTCGAGCCCAGGCTCTGTCGCAGCCGGCTGTGACCGGGAGGTCCATGGGGCGGCACACAATTGGCCCAGCGTCGTCCGGATTAGGGAGGGTTTGGCCGGCAGGGGTATCCTTGTCTCATCGCGCTCTAGTGACTCCTGTGGCGGGCCGGGCGCAGTGCACGCTGACACAGTCGCTAGGTGTACGGTGTTTCCTCCGACACATTGGTGCGGCTGGCTTCCGGGTTGGATGGGTATTGTGTCAAGAAGCAGTGCGGCTTGGTTGGGTTGTGTTTCGGAGGACGCATGGCTCTCGACCTTCGCCTCTCCCGAGTCCGTACGGGAGTTGCAGTGATGAGACAAGACAGTAACTACTACCAATTGGATACCACGAAATTGTGGAGAAATAGGGGGTAAAATAATATTTTTTTTTAAATATATATATATTTTTTAAACTCCATCTCCAGCCCAGTTAACAGATCATGAAAGACCCTATGCCACCAGGGTTGTCAAAAACAGCCAGTGAAGATCCGTCCGTCCATAACGAAACAAGTCTGTTATTTGTTAACACTACCATTTTAAGAGCACGGCTGGGGTGAGACACAGAGAGAGCTAGGTCATTGACTGAGACTTTGGGGGGGAGGCAAATTAAAATCATATGGGCATCGTGTAACAGATTGCGCAGTGATCCCTGACAGGCCAGCCGGCAGCGCAGCGTTCACGTGCCTCCAATGCGCGGGGGCTGGGGAAGAGGAATGGGAGCCTGTCAGAAAGCGCCCAGAGGTTGGAAAATTCTGTAAACAGCTAACTTCTCACCAGCCCTACTCCGCCAGCCAGCCAGGCCTCCAGGGTCGGCATGCAGGCAGGCAGGAAGGCAGAAAGACGGACGAACAGACAGAGACGATTCTAGAGGACAGGCACTGCATGCTGGGAGAGCAAAGCAGAGCCAGCTGTGGAGCAGGGCCCATCTCTACGACCCCCAACCTCACATGTGCACACACACACAGATGCACGAATGCGCATACACATACACACACTCAGACAAACTCACACACACTACGCAAAAGTTTTTAGGCAACATATGTCTTTATCTCAGTACCGTGGGCCAATCACAAGCCGGAAAAACACGCTTTAGAACTGCTTTACAAACGCTGCATGTTCTAACCAAAGGTACATAGTACCAAATAAATATATGGTTATTTTCCATCTCCAGCTCCGTGCATCTACAGACTACAGCTCATGCTGCCAGTTCTTACAGACCAGACCTGGGTTCAAATAGTATTTGTCTTCTGTCAAATACTTTCATTGAGCCTGCCTGAAGTGCCAGATTGGCGGGCTTGCACTTTCCACGGGTTCCATTGAGCCAGGCAAGCTCTATCAAGCAGCTAAAAGTATTGAAAGAAATACAATAATACAATTTGAACCCAGGGTCTGCTAATACAGGCTCTGAACCCCAGAGCCATAAAAGTTGAGTCAGGATTAGCCAGGGACATATTTATTAGAAATATACATCCCTTTTACAATAATCTCGGCTCTGTTATAGTAATGATTAAGAGTGACTCTCTTCCAAGAAAGAGTTCACTGCAGCCTTCCTATCTCTTTCAACTAAGGTGGGGTAGTGGGCGTGGCCAATGGCATGGTCTCCAACCAAACTTTTTAAAGGCCGTCCTCTTGGCCGCAGAGGCAAAATGTTGCAGTTCTAAAGCTAGTTTCCTGCAATTCTACACATTTTGCCATGGCTTATGCCATGCTCTTATGTTATCTGTGTGACTCAAACATAATTTTTTTAAATCAATGGGGGCCCATGCCATGACATTTTTTGAATTTTAGATTCTCCCTGTCTAGTTTTTATTTTGGTGATTTTAGTTCTCAAGATGATCTTATTTAAAAACATATAGCTCCATGATCTTTTCTACATACTTTAAATCTGGTTTTAGTCGTTTAAGTTTACATTTAAAACTAGTTTTACCATCCCAAAAATGTATTTTTAATAAAACAAAAAAACATTTACAGTACCAGTCAAAAGTTTGGACACACCTACTCATTCAAGGGTTTTTCTTTACTTTTACTATTTACTACATTGTAGAATAATAGTGAAGACATCAAAACTATGAAATAACACATATGGAATCATGCAGTAAAGGGGTTATTTGTTATTGTAGTTTGGTCAGGACGTGGCAGGGGGGTGTTTGTTTTATGTGGTTCGGGGTTTGTTGGGATATGTGTTTATGTAGAGGGGTGTTTGTTTAGAGTATTCCGGGGTTTTTGGTTATGTTCTATGTTTTGTATTTCTATGCTCTGTCTATGTTGTGTATTTCTTTGTGTTGGCCTGGTATGGCTCTCAATCAGGAACAGCTGTACATCGTTGTTGCTGATTGGGAGTCATACTTAGGTAGCCCTGTTTTCACCTGTCATTGGTGGGAAGTTGTTTTTGCACTGCTAGGGTTAGCCTGCAAAACTGTTCAGCTGTCATTTGTTTTCTTGTTTTTGTTCCGTGTTCAAGTTTATTAAAATAAACGTTAAAATGAGCACTCAACCCGATGCGCCTTGGTCTTCTCCCTTTGACGGCCGTTACAAGTAACCAAAAAAAATGTTAAATCAAAATATATTTTATATTCTTCAAAGTAGCCACCTTTTGCCTTGATGACAGCTTTGCACACTCTTGGCATTCTCTCAACCAGCTTCATGAGGAATGCTTTTCCAATAGTCTTGAAGGAGTACCCATATATGCTGAGTACTTGTTGGCTGCGTTTCTTTCACTCTGCAGTCAATCTCATCCTAAACCATCTCAATTGTTTGAGGATGGGTGATTGTGGAGACCAGCTCAACTAATGCAGCATTCCATCACTCTCCTTCTTGGTCAAACAGCCCTTACACACCCTGGAGGTGTGTTTTGGGTCATAGTCCAGTTGAAAAACAAATGATACTCCCACTAAGGGCAAACCAGATGGGATGGCGTATCGCTGCAGAATGCTGTGGTAGCCATACTGGTTAAGTGTGCTTTGAATTCTAAATAAATCACAGACAGTGTCACCAGCAAAAAAAAACACACCATCACACCTCCCCCTCCATGCTTCACGGTGGGAACCACACATGCATCATCTTTCTTTCACCTACTCTGCGTCTCACAAAGACACAGCAGTTGGAACCAAAAATCTAAAATTTGGAATAAACAGACCAAAGGATATATTTCCACCGGTCTAATGTCCATTGCTCGTGTTTCTTGGCCCAAGCAATTCTCTTCTTAATGGTGTCCTTTAGTAGTGGTTTCTTTGCAGCAATTCGACCATGAAGGCCTGATTCATGCAGTCTCCTCTGAACAGTTGATGTTGAAATGTGTCTGTTACTTGAACACTGTGAAGCATTTATTTGGGCTGCAATCTAAGGTGCCGTTAACTCTAGTGAACTTGCAGCAGAGGTAACTCTGGGTCTTCCTTTCCTGTGGTGGTCCTCATGAGAGCCAGTTTCAATACAGCGCTTGATGGTTTTTACAACTGTACTTGAAGAAACTTTCAAAGTTATTGACATTTTCCAGATTGACTGACCATGTCTTAAAGTAATGATGACTGTTGTTTCTCTTTATTTATTTTAGCTGTTCTTGCCATAATATGGACTTGGTGTTTTACCAAATAGGGCTATGTTCTGTATCCCACCCCTACCTTGTCACAACTCAACTGATTGGCTCAAACGCATTAAGAAGGAAAGAAATCCCACAAATGAACTTTTAACAAGGCACACCTGTTAATTTAAATGCATTCCAGGTGACTACCTCATGAAGCTGGTTGAGAGAATGCCAAGAGTGTGCAAAGGTGTCATCAAGGCAAAGGGTGGCTACTTTGAAGAATCTAAAATATATTTTGATTGATTTAACCAAATGGTTACTACATGATTCCATGTGTTATTTCATAGTTTTGATGTCTTCACTATTATTCTTCAATGTAGTAAAAATAGTAAAAATAAAGAAAAACCCTTGAATGAGTAGGTGTGTCCAAACTTTTGACTGGTACTGTATTTTGGAGTGGCGGCAACGATTCAGCAGAGGCAACCCGTCACTGCTAAATGAATATAGGGAAAACACTGATTCTGATTAGAGATTATGACCATGGGAGAAATAAACCAAACTACTGTGGTACTGTAACATGTACGATACCATAGTTTAGTGGACATTTTCAAGAACAATCTTCATGGTTAGCTAAGCTACCATAGTAAGGAGTGAAGAGAAGGGTCTCTGACTTACGTATGTGCCTGAGGGCTGACACGGAGGTAAGGACCCAGGGCTGAGGACAGGAGAGCCGGAGAGCTCGGGAAAGGGGTTGGGGATGGCCGGCAGAGAGGACGTCCGGAGCTGCTGCTCCTCTTCCTGCAGTCTCCTGAGAATCACAACATTCAGGGAGGACATTAACAAAGTGGGGGACAGACACACACAGACAGACTGAAAAAACTGTTATGAAGCAGATGAATGCAGATCATGAGAACATGAGGACAGTCTCCCCTGATATAAACCCAATGCTTTGTGGCTGAGAATGAATAATGAATAATCCATGGTTTCACAGTGAGAGAGATTGCTGCCGAGCCGAGGCCTCATGCCCATTTCTCTCTGATCACTGCACTGTGAGCTGATTCTTTCTGCCACACCACAGGAAGACTGCCAGCGTTTGAGGAGCTACTAATTACATGCAATATTCATCAAACCATTATTTCATGCAGTTTCAAGAGCAAAGTGCCCATTTCATGACCTGCTGCAAGAGCAACAGCCTGTTCATTCACTGTCTGCCTGTCAATAAGAAACCGACTAGGGCCGCGTCCCCAATGGCACCCTATTATACCATTTATAGTGCATTACTTTTGACCAGGGTTTATAGGGCTCTGGTCAAAAGTAGTACACTATGTAGGGAATAGGATGCCATTTGGGATGGAGCCCCTGACTGTCAATCAGAAACAGACTAGAGGTTGGCTTGGATTGATCAGATGACTAGCATCTGAAGTGAACTGCAGCAGCCAGGCAGATAGCCATCATTAGCATCTCTCTACACTTTCTCCAAACCCAAGCGGGGAGGGGAGGGGAGGGTAGGGGAGGGTAGTTCAAAAGGAGAAGCGTTTGATGTAGTTCCATGTGAGGCAGGAGCAGGGTGCTATTCAGAGGTCAGAACTGAATAATAAACTGAACCGTATCATTTCAATCTGACAGAATACACCAACGATACAGCTCATTACCAGCCAGTGCCAAACTTTCTCTAGGGATCCAAAATAATGGATGCTACAACTCTGACAGACGGGTTTAGATTGCATTAAGACTGGAGGTGAATAAAAGTTCCTCTCAGCTTATGGGAGTAGTTGACAGCCTGTTTCTAGAATTAAAGAGAATTCTAACTTGGTCTCCCCCTCTGCTAAGCTATGTTAGGACAGGGGAAAGTGACAGGGGAAAGTGACAGGGGAAAGTGACAGGGGGAGAATGGGTCACGCAGAGATTGCTGATAGGCAAAACGATGAACTATACTAAGCACATATTCATGTCCTCACAGAGCATGCTGAGAACATGGTCCCTTGTTTAGATGTAGAGGACTTGTATCTATCAGGTGTGTGTGCGCTCACTAACAGCATGCCAGACAAACAACTGTGTCCAGTAAGTGCTGTGTGTGTGTGCGTGTGCGTGTGCGTGTGTGTGTGTGTGTGTGTGTGTGTGTGTGTGTGTGAGAGAGAGAGAATGTGCGCGTGCCAACACAGTAGACATACCTGACGGCGAGGATGTGCATGGGCTGGGAGCGTCGGAGTCTCTGTTTGGGGGAGGTGGTGCTGTGCTGCAGCTCGCTGTTGGAGGTGTGGGTGTGGGGGGGCATGGGGGCGCTGCGGTGGTGGTCGCGGTGCACATGCACCTGGCCGTTGTGCTGCAGGAGGGGAACCGACTCAGACTGCACGCTGCTGCATGTGGAGTACAGGCTCTCGAACGAGGAGTTCATGTCATTCACCAGCGCCTCCAGGTCCACATCATCTTCTGTAGGGGGAGGAGGGAGAGACAGGGAGAGTCTGTGTGAGTGATATTTAGAGACAAACACTAAATTGTGTCTATGTGTGTGTGTGTTATATCATACGCACATCCCAAAAATCTCTCGGGCACCAGGTTGACCTCTACTGTTCACGTGCTTTATTCCTGCATGTAGGTTACATGTGTAAGAATCTACTTCTCTCAATACTCCATGCACACCCGTCATCCCCAACCAGTGTAGCTGCACACACACAAAAACCCTAACATGACGTAGCTTAATCATCATCACCAACCAGTCAGGCAGTGAAGCTAATTCACCTGTTGAAACACTCCCTAAGTTAACTACATGTTCATGTTATCAAGGCTCTCTGGATTTCTGGGGAAGACTAGAGAACAAGCCGAGGCCTGTAGTCTCAATACTCCCATCCTTCAGCTGGCCTCAGGGTAAGAGATCAAACCAGGCCATTGGTTAAGAGGCACAGAGGTCACTCCCAGTGAGTCAATGGTGGATGGAAGTTTTGACAGTTCAGAGTTATGTCCCAAATGGCACCCTATTCCCTATATAGTTTACAAGGTAAGGAATAGGGTGCCATTTGGGACTTAGTTAGTTTCATTACTGTGGGGGAGTGTCTGCAGGGCATGTCATCTCCTAATAATCATGATCTCTGAGACAATGGACAGCCAGTAATAGAAAACTACTGATATTTTCTCAAGTTTCCCCTTTTATTCGCCATTGCTATACTGCAGTTACCTATTTCACCGCTAGATGCTGCTCAAACTCTACCATGCAATTCAGGGATTTGGATGGCCACTTTGGCAATTAGAATGTTCTGTACTGTATGCTATTGTTACCTGGCTGGGCTGAGGTAAGTAGAAAGACCAAAGCAATTCTTCATTCATTTATTCTATGTTGTGGTTTTAATCAATTACTCTGAATGGTGAAATCTATAGCAAGTGCAACAGGGCACACCACATTTTCTAAATGTTGCACCATGGTATCAATTGATTTGCAAGCCTAAAAGGTATAGTATGAATTATAATTCCTTCATAATGAACCATTGTACACATTTTCAAATGTAAAGCATGTAACTATAGCCTAATATTCAAACAAATAATGTGCCATTGAGAACAGTCCCCAGTATCTCCCAACAACCTATGCTGACCCAGTGATGCAGTCCCTACCTACCCCCACCCCCCCCATACAGAGCTGCAGCTGACAGACAGGCAGACTAACCTATGCCTTTTGAGGAACCTTTCCTGAAAAGGTGTCCCCTAACCAGCTGTATCACAGGTGCCTAATCTGTCAGTATAAATAGCCCCTTCTCTACAAGATCCTGGAGAGTTAAAGACACACGTAGGCTACAGAAAGTGTACTGTACGGTCTAAAATAGCTTTGTGTTTGGTGAATAGTATTCATGTGTTTTCTAACAAGATAACATAAAGTTACTTATACCTAAGTAATCAGGCATGTTGTCTACATGTGAGGGTGAAACTCTAGAAAGAAAGATGCAATCCGATCAAGATATTTGGGGGCGTGGTTGGATAATAGCCATACTAGATTGTCAACAATAAGTTTATGGCCCAATTTATTAGCTAGAACTGTGACAGGCAAACACTCACGCACACACAGACACACACACACCCCAATGTGGCAACAGGGCCAGGGTTGTTTGTCTTTGACACTGTGTTTAGAAAATTGAAAAATTGCACTAGTGGGGCTTGGCAGAAGTTTTAGGGACATAAACATCTTTATTTATGCCCGTAAAACAAGCAACAGACAGAAGGCCTGGCCCTACAATATTACTGCCATAAATTAGACACTCTTAAAATACCATGAGAGCAGACAGCAGCGTTCATCAATTACCTTTGGCTCTGGAGCACGAGGACAACAAGGCAAGCCCAGACAGAGACAGGATGGGACAACAGGCAAAGCCAAGAATGGAATGGGGATGAAGCACAAGGAGAACAAGGCTAGCAGAGCCAGGGATTGAAGGATAGGATGGAATGGGAAGCGACGGGATGAGGATGAAGCATATGGACAACAAAGAAACCTTTAAGAGACGTTGGGTCGTTGAAAAGCGCTGTATAAGTCCCATGTAATATTATTATTAACAAGACAAGCACAGCCAGTGACAGGATGGCTATGAAGCACGAGGACAACAAGCATAGACAGGGATGGGAAGGGATGGAACGGGATGCTCGGGTTCAGGAACAGCAGAGGCTAGTGGGGCACAAGGCTAATAGAAGTCTGTCTGGAATAGAGCCAAGGTCAGGAGTAGAAAGTCTGGTACATCAGAAGGTATTTGCAGGGTCAGGGGAGCACTTGAAGGTTTAGACACTTAAGCAATAAGGCACAAGGGGGTGTGGTATATGGCCAATATACCATGCCTAAGGGATGTTCTTAGCATGACGAGTGCCTGGATACAGCCCTTAGCCGTGGTATATGGGCCATATACCACAAACCTCTGAGGCGCCTTATTGCTTTTATAAACTGGTTACCTACGTAATTAGAGTAGTAAAAATAAATGTTTTGTCCTTCCCGTGGTATGCGGTCTGATATACCACGGCTGTCAGCCAATCAGCATTCAGGGCTCGAACCATCCAGTTTATAATATCTAATAATAACGTCCATTACTGTCTGTTATAAGGCACCGGCTCATGTTGTCTCAAATGATGCATCTTTTTTACATTTCAAGTAGTCCCTGAATTAGGCTAGAGAGACTGGACTGTCTAAATGATGTTGAGACCACAATCACATCTTGTCTTGCATGCGAGATCTACCAGGAAAAGGAATTCTAGTAGTAGTTATACAACTCCCTCCAGTGCCAGTGGCTAACACTAACCTGACATCCCCATGCAACATTGTCTCGCTGGTCTAGAGATCCGTCTCATGCAGAGGCAAGGAGAAAGAGAGAGAGAGGGCGCTGTTCCATTTCCTTAAATGGCTGTCATGCAATCTGAATACCTTATTAAGAGCAGTCATCTCACTCTCTGATTAAATCAATCGGCCGAATTTACATTTTGGATTGAGAACATCTCGTTCAGCTTTCAGGCTTATTTCGATATGGCTGAATAATACATTAGAATATAATAGCCTCTTAGAAAAAAATATAAACTATTAAAACCATGACTTAAAAATAACAGATATTGGCATAAGATGGAGGGAATGTTGGAACGTAACTAACAAAATTACAGTTAACAAATATGTATGCTTAATCCAGTATAAACTAAAGTATAGAATGTATTATACATGAGACAAAATTCCCAAATGATACAGCACAACGGCAGAGTCATGTCTTAAGTGTAAAACTAATAATGACTCAATAATCCATGCCTTCTGGGAATGCTAGAAATTCAAAAAGTTATGGGTGGAGTTAGAAAGTTGTCTGTCAGAAGTATTACAATGTAAATGTACTTTAATCCGCCTGCCTGTATATTTCAAGACATGGCATATGAGGGTGCAGGGAGATACAAGATGGGTTGGAGAATACTTTTCTCGTCAATCGTCTTGAAAAAACATATACTTAAAAACTGGAAATCAACCAATCGTCAATCGTTAACACAATGGAAAGGTGCAGTCTGAGGCCATGTGGCGGAGAGTTATGTGGGCTCTGGAGATGGGGTGTGCTGTCGTTTGTATGAGTATGTTTTGTACTGTCAAAATAAATAATCTAAACTTACAAAAAATATATATATTTTTGCCGCGCTTGACTGATGTTGCCTAGCACAAGGGAACCAAGACAATAGTCCCAAAAGTGCAAACCCTGCCCATCCAGACAGGCTTAATCAAACGCTCAAAGTATATGAAAGAAAACAAATACTAATTGAACCCACATCATACTCCTACTACTACGTCTACACATATGCTCAGTCAGTCTAGAAGAGCGTCCAGCCAACTGTAAGTCTGACAGCCTCTCACTGTCTCTCAGTGTGACAACAACAGTCACAGACATACCCCTATTCAGGTTATTGTCTGTCTAATTTAGGGCCTGTCCTGTTTGTATTCCCTATATAGAACACTACTTTTGACCAGGGGCCATAGGGCTCTGGTCAAAAGCAGAGCACTACATAGGCAATAGGGTGCATTACCTAGGCAATAGGGTGCATTACCTAGGCAATAGGGTGCCAGTTGGGACACACACTGTCAGTACTGTAGGGGCCAAGCCGGGGCTGGCTGGTGGCGGGGCATAGCGGTTAGCATAAAGCCCTCCACCGCGACAGAATGGTTCCCCCGCTCTCTTCCCTTTTCACTGTCTGTTATTAACTTGCAAAAGGGAAAAGACTGGCAAGCCCTGGTGATAACTCCATAAAAGCTGTTTGGGATGTTTCCGATGCTTAGCAGACCATTATATGGACCAAATTCCATATGGCTTTTCTTTACAACCACTCAGTAATGTATGTATTCATTAGAATCTTCCTATCTGAATTAATTATGAGTGGCGTTGTCTCAACCAAATTTCCCCTCGCCCTTTCCCAATGTACTGGTGCTACACACACACCTACTAAACTAAAGGGAAATAATATGTGTGATAGTTTTTGTCTTGCTCTTATCAGGAGTTCGAGATAATAAATCAAAAAGTACTTTAGTAAGAGTGATGTGTTGACAACGTAGCCCAGTCCCTCTAACCAGCCACTGTCAATTAGCATTCAAATGTGTAGAAAACAAAGGGGAGCTGGCATGGCTGGGGAGGGTGGTAGTCGGGAAATGGCACAGCGTCCTTGGGATGTGACGAGGAGACCGGACGATAGGAAGACAACACAGGGAAAAATGGCCCACGTGAAAGGAATCAGTGGACCCATTCTTTCACGGTTCACACAGATACAGTCTTAACTGTATAGCGTGGTTCTACACACTCACTGAGGACAGGAGGGGTGGAGAAAAAGCAAAGCAAAAATTAAAGCCCAATCAGAATGAGCAGAAGCCTGTTCTTGGGAAACACTTAATCAGTTTAAATCAGCATATTTAATTTACATCAGCTACCATAATCTCAAAAGAACCACCCTCCTCACCACTAAAACCATGTCTTTCATCTGAGGAATGTGTGATTGGATATTGCCTGTTCCAAAACCTGAGCACCAGCCGGGGCAAAGAATATATATATATTTTTTATCCTTTATTTAACTAGGCAAGTCAGTTAGGAACAAATTCTTATTTACAATAACAGCCTCCTGGTGAACAGTGGGTTGCCTTGTTCAGGGGCAGAATGACCGATTTTTACCTTGTCAGCTCAGGGATTCGATCCGGAAACCTTTCAGTTACTATCCCAACGCTCTAACCACTAGGCTACCTGCCGTCCCAAAGGAATAACTTTGGGAACAGGACTTACATTTTGATACTTGAAATACAAGTTAACTTCTCAACTAGAAAGTGTATTATTGGAGTGCATTGGTACCATTGATAGGATTTATTACCTAGCAACTGTGTCTGTCTGGGTTTGGGGCTGGGGCAGACACACCCACACTGCCATCAGTCTTGTTTGTCCCAAATGGCACCCTATGGCCCATAGGGCTCTGGTCAAAAGTAGTACACTATATAGGGAAGAGGGTGCCATTTTGAGTACAGCCCTATGCTTCAGTCCTATTGTTCAGCCCTATGCTTCAGCCTAGGGTTGCAAAGGGAGGGTATATTACTGGAAACGTTCTAAGTTTACCAGTAAACTACCAGAATGTTGGTATCTTTCAAGGATTTTATGTAATCTATCACAAGACATCTAGTGGCTGTTTTGGGTACTTCAGATAATCACAGGTGTCTAATTATCTCTGGCCCTTTTAACATTATTCACTAAGTTGATGTTGTTAATGCCTCATAGAGGGCCTGCCGTGTCTGGATCCCAACAACCCTGCTGAGGAGGGGCCCCTGAGATTCAGCCTCAGCCTTTAGCTATGTATGTCCTCCAGATTCAGTCCCAAATGGCTCCCTATTCCCTTAATAGTGCACTACTTTTAAACCAGAGCCCTATGAGCCCTATAGTGCATTACATAGGGAATGGGGTGCCATTTGAGACGTAGCCCCAGCCTCCTCCACTCCACCATGACATATAATTGAAGGCTGCATTATGACTCTCCACACTTCTCCCAAAGTGTGAACTTCCCCGTCATGGATTTAAAAGCATTGCATTGGTGTAAAGATTGGCTGGAGAGGGAGTGACCACCATTGTTCAATCCGTGACGGGAGTGGGGAGTGAGCAAGTGGGTGGAGAATGAGGATGAGATCCTGCTGCTCCCAAACAACCTAGCCAGGGTAGCAGCAGCAGTGCCTGCATCCCAAATGGCACCCTATCTTTATAGTGCACTACTTTAGACCAACGGCCACAGGTCCCCTTATCCCCTATATGGTGCACTACTTTTGACCAGAGCAGTGCCCATAAGGCTCCGGTCAAAAGTAGTGCACTAAATAGGAAATAGGGTGCCATTTGGAATGCACACAGCAGTGTTTATCTGATCTCTCCTGCTAATCTCTCTCCCACCTTCCCAGCTCCTCTCATGGGAATGTATGGGAGAGAGAGGAGGTACCAATCTTTTTGAAGAAAGGGGAGCGTCCCATGGGGTTTCTTTAAGAATGGAGCCCAAACACATTATTCACTGCATACCACAGTCCTGTATGATAAAGATCTCATATTAACCCTTCAGCGACCAGACCACACCTGGCCTTCAGTGTAGCCTAGGTATGAACATATTAAATAGTAAGTCAATAGTTAAAAGCCCAACACAACACCATGATACCCACACACACACACCCACACACAGTACCAGCGCAAAACCCAAATAATCTTTCACCTCCTTTCGGACTAGTATTAATTCTCACTACTGACGTACTTAATTATCTGAAAAATGCTAATCTGCAACAGGATGTAGCCATGTCAACAAAACTGCACCTTGACATCAAGACATTTCATAACACAACAATGTTATAGCATCTTATAAGAACATGCCATAACATACCCGGGTCAGTTTCTACAGTACATTTGTGTGTGTTGACAAATTATATCAGTCCTTTTAAAAGCAAACCTATAATAAACTGCTTCAATCCTTCTCATTCTTGAAATATCAAATTATTCAGGGTGCGGTTCCAACAAAAGCATGTTGTTCTTTCTGCCTAAGCACCAATGAGGTTTATGACAAACACACAAAGTAGGTCTTAGCCCTCAGCTCTATTAAAATCCTATAAGCACAAGTGTGGGTTTTGGGGAAAATGAGGTCAGAATTTCACAGAGGATTATAGCACTACAACAATGTCATAACACCAGAAATATGTTCCAGAAATATGTATGAGCGTTGATGTCATAAACATTGTGCTATGGATTTAGGGATGAGCATGAGTAATTGAGTCCTCAAATACTCGAACGGATGTCAAAACTTGGTCTTTAAGCAGAGGCAAAACAAATAGAATAGTGTGTGGCGACAAAGTGTTAGGCACATCGCTCTCCAAGCACACTCTTCCGCCAATTTGTGCTATTTCATTGATTTCATGGTGTGAATTGTTTGTCAATGTTTATGAATTCCCTGCTATATATCAAAAGTATAACCAGTAGTAAATGTAGGCGTTAATCACTGCAGATTTAATTTTTTTCCCCCCGCGGTACATCAGTCTGCTCATACAGGACTAATAAAGGCCCAGCATTACTTTTGTGAAGAAAAAAAAAATTATCTAGTTTTTTTTTATTCCGATTTTTCAGTGGGTGTTGCAGCACCTTCAGCACCCCTACTTTCCACAGCCAGGCATGTCTGTCTGGTTTCTCCATCTTGTCACTATTGTGTAAACGTGCACGCTTGAGTGTTGGCTATACCTGGCCTGAGCGCCAGGATAGGCATCGGCGTTAGAGTTCATAAATCTGCATTTTCAAAATGCAGACCATCAACAAAGCTGTGTTTTATGTTGAAAGTCCGTGTTTTAAAAAAATTCAATAGTGATCAGGGGTGTGCAACTATATTTTTACTTCACAGAAATACAATTAGTGCAACACTTTATTCGGAAAATAGCTTCATTTCCATCAGAGTGCAAAGTTATTTGGTTAACAGCTACACAAGTAAATGAGCTTACAATGAAAAATCTATTTTTTTTACAAAAACTATGCATGGCCGTCATACTGTAATTCTAATGTTTATCCTTAGAAATGTAGCCAGCCAATTCCTAATCTAATGTTTTGCTTGAAGTTAATCTTGCATTTTACCAGATGAAAGGAGGCTACACCAAGAAAAGTACAGGAGAAAAGTAACTACACATCTGTCAGAGCGCTGTCTGCTGATAGAATCCCAGTTAGTGAATTGTCATCCGAGTGGAGAAGCACAACTGAAGCACCAAATTTGTCTGATGCTAAGCAGAAATTACAATAATAAACATTTTAAATCTGCGTTTAGAAAATGCAGCAAGATATTTCTTACGCGTTTTATCCTCTTTTTTGCATGAAAAACGGGGACAAGCAGCAGCAGCAATCTCGCATCAAATATTTTTGCCACTGCAAAGCGCAGCTTGGACACACCTATTCATTCAAGGGTTTTGCTTTATTTTTTTACTATTTTCTACATTGTAGAATAATAGTGAAGACATCAAAACTATGAAATAACACAAATGGAATCAGGTAATAACCAAAAAAGTGTTTTTTATATTTTATATTTGAGATTCTTCAAAGTAGCCACCCTTTGCCTTGATGACAGCTTTGCACACTCTTGGCATTCTCTCAACCAGCATTATGAGGTAGTCACCTGGAATGCATTTAAATTAACAGGTGTGCCTCGTTAAAAATGTATTTGTCTAATTTCTTTGCATCTTAATGCATTTCAGCCAATCATTTGTGAAAATGAAATGTATGTATTCACTACTGTAAGTCGCTCTGGATAAGAGCGTCTGCTAAATGACTAAAATGTAATGTAAATGTGTTGTGACAAGGTAGGGGTGGTATACAGAAGATAGCCCTATTTGGTAAAAGACCAAGTATATATTATAGCAAGAACAGCTCAAATAAGCAAAGAGAAACGACTGTCCATTATTACTTTAAGACATGAAGCTCAGTCAATACAAAAAACTTCAAGAACTTTGAAAGTTTCTTCAAGTGCAGTCGCAAAAACCATGAAGCGCTATGATGAAACTGGCTCTCATGAGGACCGCCACAGGAAAAGAAGACCCAGAGTTACATCTGCTGCAGAGGATAAGTTCATTAGAGTTACCAGCCTCAGAAATTGCAGCCCAAATAAATACTTCACAGAGTTCAAGTAACAGACACATCTCAACATCAACTTTTCAGAGGAGACTACGTGAATCAGGCCTTCATGGTCGAATTGCTGCAAAGAAACGACTACTAAAGGACACCAATAACAAGAAGAGACTTGCTTGGACCAAGAAACACGAGCAATGGACATTAGACCATTGGAAATCTGTCCTTTGGTCTGATGAGTCCAAATGTAAGATTTTTAGTTCCAACCGCTGTGTCTTTGTGAGACGCAGAGTAGGTGAACGGATGATCTCTGCATGTCTGGTTCCCACCGTGAAGCATGGAGGTGGTGTGATGGTGTGGGGGTGCTTTGCTGGTGACACTGTCTGTGATTTATTTAGAATTCAAGGCACACTTAACCTATATGGCTACCACAGCATTCTGCAGCGATAAACCATCCCACCTGGTTTGCCCTTAGTGGGACTATCATTTGTTTTTCAACTGGACAATGACCCAAACACACCTCCAGGCTGTGTAAGGGCTATTTGACCAAGAAGGAGAGTGATGGAGTGCCCCATCAGATGACCTGGCCTCCACAAATCACCCGACCTCAACCCAATTGAGATGGTTTGGGATGAGTTGGACCGCAGAGTGAAGGAAAAGCAGCCAACAAGTGCTCAGCATATGTGGGAACACCTTCAAGACTGTTGGAAAAGCATCCCAGGTAAAGCTGGTTGAGAATACCAAGAGTGTGCAAAACTGTCATCAAGGCAAAAGGTGGCTACTTTGAAGAATCTAAAATCTAAAACACTTTTTGGTTACTACATTATTCCATATGTGTTATTTTATAGTTTTGATGTTTTCACTATTATTCTACAATGTAGAAAATAGTAAAAATAACAAAAAACTTTTGAATGAGTAGGTGTGTCCAAACGTTTTACTTGTACTGTATATGGGGGAATTTAGCAATTACAACTTGTTATCTGTAATGGTTATGATAAATTAGGAACTGTTTCACGCTGTTGGCATATAGATAAATGTACACCCATTTTTTTCCAGTGTGGGCCTTGTGTACTAAAAATATTGTTTGTTTTTCATTTGAGTACTCGAACAGTAAAATAAATGTCAAATGCCCATGCCTATATGGATATCAGACAATGCGTTATCAAAGGGTCTATATTAATAATATTGACCAATGTTGAAATGTATAGTTTCAACAATATAAACAATGAACAGTTGCCTTTCAAGTATACAATGGTTATCAATGCATTCCTTGATTGATTCATTAATTCTCTCAATCTGATCTTGATATTATGGAGGGAGGGAGGTCTTTGCACATATTAAACATTTTGGGGCAAATATTTTTTGCAAAGCGTTCTCTTCTTTTTTTACCCTAACTCTCATATTATTATAAATCAGTCGTAATGGAATCACTGTGAAAATTATTTGATCCGTCTCCCCATTCACAAATTCCAGTGCAGTGCTCTCCCTTGACAGTGAAAAAAATGGCAATGTAATTTCTGCTCCATTTATTTCCATGACAGCACCAAGCTTTCTCATACACTACCAGACAGTTCAAAAACCTTCAAGCTTTACCTCCCATGCTGGGGCAATATTGTGTGTAAATCTCACGCTCCGATTATCACAGATGAAATTTGTATAGCACAATTAGATTGAAAGCTTAATTATAATGGCACCCCATGTCTTTACAAATCACCCTTTGAACTGCTGAAATGTTTACAGCGGAAGAGCCCCCGAATATACATCCTAATCTGAACTTAATGAGCGGCAGAGCCCTCTGCCATAAAATGTGTCAACAGTAACCCCCCACCCATATCAAAGTGCTCATGCATGCACACACAAACACTGAAAAGACACACACACAACTGTAGATTAAAGCGGAATACAGAAAATGAGACTGCAAATCTCGGATCTGGGAATTAACAATGTGATAAGGATCGTCTTGAAGCTGCAATTCCAATACAAATAGGCCGCATTTCAGAACAAAATCTTGTTAGTGACGTTAGTATTCTCAGAGCAAAAAAATTGGATTATTATTATTATAAATTTTTTTAAACAGTTGTCTTTGTTTTCAATTATGCAGCCTCAAATATGTTGCATCCTAGTTCTGGACCGTCAATACTTACACCATATAATTAGTCTACATCTGTCAAATCATTTGAGCAGAGACACAATAATCTAATGAATATTTCCATGCCGATTTCTAAGTACTGATATTCTTAGAATACCAACCTTGATGGTTAGGAGAGTTCCGATTGGTTGACTTCTGGAAACTCGGCCCAATTAGATCTGCTGGTCTGTGATTGGAGGCTCGGTCTACATTGTCCTGCTGAGAAAAAAAGCCAACAGAGCAGTCATGCCAAAAGCGTTTATTCACAACTTCAGAATCACATCAGAACACTGGGTTTGTCTTTGTCTATCTAGTCTAACACGCAGAGGAACACTCATTTGGTTAAGACCGTATTGTATGCAGTATCAATCTGGTCAATTATGAGGTTAAAAAAGCAACACAATCTCATTGCAGTGCGTGTATGCCCAAGCGCGTGTGTGTGGGTGTATGTCTGTGTACAGGCCTATACTTGGCTCTCCTCCTGCTGGTCTAAACCAGAGCATCCCCTCAGAGCAGCGTGGGGCACTACCATGAAGAGACAACATACCATGTTTTAGGCTGGATATGAGATCATGGCAAAGAGACTAATGAACTAGAACCAGTAAGGAAGACTCCATACTAAGCTGTTGTCTTCAGTCAAGGCCTAGGAAGCAGTTTTAATTTTTTATTTAACTAGGCAAGCCAGTTAAGAACAAATTGTTATTTACAATGACGGCCTACCCCGGCCAAACCCGGAGGACGCTGGGCCAATTGTGCACCGCCCTAGAAGGACTCCCAATCACAGCCAGTTGTGATACAGCCTGGAATCAAAACAGGGTCTGTAGTGATGCCTCTAGCACTGAGATGCAGTGCCTTAGACCGCGGCGCCACTCGGGAGCCTCCCAGTTACTGTGGCAGTAAGCGGTTGTCTTCAGTCGAGGCCTAGGAAGCAGTTACTGTGGCAGTAAGCTGTTGTCTTCAGTCGAGGCCTAGGAAGCAGTTACTGTGGCAGTAAGCTGTTGTCTTCAGTCGAGGCCTAGGAAGCAGTTACTGTGGCAGTAAGCTGTTGTCTTCGGTCGAGGCCTAGGAAGCAGTTACTGTGGCAGTAAGCTGTTGTCTTCAGTCGAGGCCTAGGAAGCAGTTACTGTGGCAGTAAGCTGTTGTCTTCGGTCAAGGCCTAGGAAGCAGTTACTGTGGCAGTAAGCTGTTGTCTTCAGTCGAGGCCTAGGAAGCAGTTACTGTGGCAGTAAGCTGTTGTCTTCAGTCGAGGCCTAGGAAGCAGTTACTGTGGCAGTAAGCTGTTGTCTTCAGTCGAGGCCTAGGAAGCAGTTACTGTGGCAGTAAACTGTTGTCTTCAGTCAAGGCCTAGGAAGCAGTTACTGTGGCAGTAAGCTGTTGTCTTCAGTCGAGGCCTAGGAAGCAGTTACTGTGGCAGTAAGCTGTTGTCTTCAGTCGAGGCCTAGGAAGCAGTTACTGTGGCAGTAAGCTGTTGCTACCTAGTTTGTTTTAGGAGATGAACATTGGGGTTGTTATTTTACCTGAAATGCATATGGTCCTTTTTTTTGCTGGATCTTTGTAAAGTTTTGACCAGGAGTCATACAAAATTGTGTGTTCATATACTCCGATGATTAATCCACAGATAAAAGGGGAAGCCTAGTTAGTTTTTAGTTAGTTATCGTTGATTAATCTCTCCTCTTTCATCTTTCAAGCATGTATGCTTTGTATGCTTGTGAAAACCAATGAGAAGATTGCTGCGTGTCAAGCGTCTCAAATAGAACCAAGTTCTATTTCAGCGTTCGGCAACGCAGACACTCGATGTGCATGGATAAAATGAGTGAATAACATGTACACGTTAATTTATATTGCGACGCTTGCGCATGAAGCATGGCCGGTCTGGTTTCCCTGTTAGTCCACAGCAGAAGTTTTTCAGTCTTTAGGACCATAGAATGTGTTCAGTAGAACGGTGTCCAAAGGAGATAGTACAGATGTTAAAAGCGAAAAGTCAATGTTCAGAGTTCTCCCCAGTGTTTATGCTAGTTGTTCGGTAGATAGGCTAGATGTTTTCTTAAAGCAACTTTGCTTTGTTCTGCCTCAGATGTAGGCCTAAACAACAAGTAGCAGAGAACTTGATACGATTACAGGGCTTCCCACAGAAACACATACTTCCAGAGAACACCGTGTCTTCTTGGACAAAAACATAAAATAAATAAATCACTACAAAACAAGTGTGGGAGATCCATACTGTCATCACTGATTGGAGCACTCACAGTATGCCGCGGGAACAGAATGTACTGTGGTGGACTTCTGTGTTTGGCTTGTTAGGGTGCTCACACACACGCACTCACACGCGCACTCAAACACATGTCAAGACTAAGACCTCTTTTGATACGGCAGAAAAAGCTGTAGCTGTTATAATGCCTCAGTTAGAGAGGTAATGTGTTTATGAAATGGTTTTGTTGTGAAACTGAAGAGGCTCGAACATTCTTTCGTAATTTTGAACACTGGTTTTCATGATGGATCCTTGGTAAGTATGATTCACAACTTGAAGGAGCCCACTTCAATAAATAAACTCTACACAATCTTAATTAGGCCTCTGGCCTATTATAACAAAACGTGTAATAATAACCCTTTGAACCCAAACCGTTTTTTAATACGATCTAAATCAACTCACTGAGAAAAAGCAGCAGCAGTATAGTGGTGGCCCTCTCCAGTCTCGTCCTCCTGACTCCAAGCTAATCCCAGTGCAAAGTGTCTGGACATGGTCGACACCACCAGACTAGACAGGGCTAAAGGTCCAGCTACCAGAGTGTGACTGATCCCACCAACCCAGCCCCGACCGACTCCCACCTCCCAAATGGCTGCAGCCAGCCAGTGACATGCTTGCTGGGAAGGGGCCAACCATGTATGCCAGTCCCAGCGAGCCCAGGGTTCAGCTCCAGTGAGCCCCCCACCCCGGCACCAGACGCACCACAGCCTAAGCCTCCAGGGAAATGAGCAGACCTTAAAAACATGGGTTGGTCTGGACTGTCAACAACAAGCCCAACGATCACACATCCTTTGACACACCCTTGACAATTGACTGAATGTTAACCTTTTAATATTTGGGAGCCAAAAAAATAGGACTCTGTTTTTGCATAATTCTCAGCCATGTTTAGAGGGGTGGTATGCGCACACCCATGAAAAAAACGTTACCTAGGTGCTGGATCCGAGAGGACAACGTAGAACAAAAAAGTAAATCTGCAAGCTGGTATAACGCTCCCAAAGTTTTTAATAGGACTAGGACAACGTTTTGTTGGCTTCCACAGGATAATTCTTCTCAGCCATGCCAAGTCTTCCAACAGTATTACTACTCTATATTAACATGGGGTTGGAAACGAACACCTGCTCAATTCACTCTGAGAAGAAGCTATTGACCTAAACACTATATGTTGGGTTTAGATCAGTAAATAAAGTACAACTACAACACTGTGATTTAGTGATGCTATCTCAAAACATGGCCACCTACATTCTACACCATAGAAATATAATTAATAGAAGAATTCAAATTTTTCATGATGCCATCTATTTTGTGAAGTGCACCAGTCCCTCCTGCAGAAAAGCACCCCCACAACATGATGCTGCCACCCCTGTGCTTCACGGTTGGGATGGTGTTCTTTGGCTTGCCAGCCTCCCCCTTTTTCCTCCAAACATAACGATGGTCATTATGGCCAAACAGTTATATTTTTGTTTCATCAGACCAGAGGACATTTCTCCACAAAGTACGATCTTTGTCCCCATGTGCTGTTGCAAACCGTAGTCTGGCTTTTTTATGGCAGTTTTGGAGCAGTGGCTTCTTCCTTGCTGAGCGGCCTTTCAGGTTATGTCGATATAGGACTCGTTTTACTGTGGATATAGATACTTTGTACCTGTTTCCTCCAGCATCTTCACAAGGTCCTTTGCTGTTGTTCTGGGATTCATTTGCACTTTTCGCACCAAAGTACATTCATCTCTAGGAGACAGAACGCGTCTCCTCCCTGAGAGCTATGACGGCTGTGTGGTCCCATGGTGTTTATACTTGCGTGCTATTGTTTGTACAGATGAACGTGGTACCTTCAGGCGTTTGGAAATTGCTCTCAAGGGTGAACCAGACTTGTGGAGGTCTACAATTCTTTTTCTGAGGTCTTGGCTGATTTCTTTTGATTTTCCCATGATGTCAAGCAAAGAGGCACTGAGTTTGAAGGTAGGCCTTGAAATACATCCACAGGTACACCTCCAATTAACTCAAATTATGTCAATTAGCCTATCAGAATCTTCTAAAGCCATGACATCAATTTTTGGAATTTTCCAAGTTGTTTAAAGGCACAGTCAACTTAGTGTATGTAAACTTCTGACCCAGTGGAATTATGTTACAGTGATTTATAAGTGAAATAATCTGTCTGTAAACAATTGTTGGAAAAATTACTTGTGTCATGCACAAAGTAGATGTCCTAACCGACTTGCCAAAGCTATAGTTTGTTAACAATAAATTTGTGGAGTGGTTGAAAAATGAGTTTTAATGACTCCAACCTAAGATCAAGAGTTCAATTTGGACTTTCCTCACTATGCTGTCTCTTTGGAGGAACACAGAGTGAGAAGATGAGAATGAGAGTAGGTGTGACCTATTATTTGTTTCCACAGTAATGGGTGGATATAGAATAGCCTAACAGCTGTTAAGTACAATAGGCATCATTCCTGTATTGCTATCGTTCGGCACTAACAGACCCAGTACACCCACTACAATATAAAATAAACACAGTCCCTTTCCATATGCAGGGCTACCTCACTGAACAAGTAGGGGCCTATTCATGTTTAGGCCTAGGTTCTACTCTGGCAGGCGTATTCATAATACTCAACACTGGTTCAATTTCCTCAATAACTGATGGTGTTGTTTTGCATGGTGCATTAATAACTTTCATGAGGCATTTCCTAAATGTTAGCTCTCTATAAAGCCAGCATAATCCTCACACTAAGGATCATTTAAATGCTACCTCACATTCCAGAAAAGGTCACAATTTCTCCCACCTTGAACTTCCATTGGTCATGCTATTACGTTCAAAAATCACATTGTTTAACTCTCCTGAATAAAAACAATAACAATATGTGGTCCAATTGTCATAGAGTTACATTTCATTGCATGCTAACCTAAATACAAGTGCATGGATGTATAGTGGACTCGAGGCTAGGGTGAAATGGCCTACTCTACTGCTAGATGACGTCAAACTCCAAGTCTAGTAGCCTAATTCAGAAGGATAGTTAGCCCTGCAAATTCATGGTAAAGTCAAATATCAATTTAAATAGCAGATTTTATTGCTGTATGTTTATGTAGATAAGCCTACGGTTTCCTCTGGGGTTTCTCTGGTAGAGAGAGAGAGGCTTTGAAACACTGAACTTCTTTTACAAGTCAGGGCACATTTGTCATGTAACCCACTAGATGCCTAAAATGCATCCTGATTCAACAAACGCAGCTCAACCCAAACCTTTCCTGTCGGTCTGTGTCTCAAAAATAAAGTATAAGAACCAGATTTTTGAATCTCCCTATTTACTTCCAAGAAAAACCAGAACAAGAAAGCTTGACTTCCAGGAACAGGAAACCATATGCTTCTGCCAGAAAAATCCCCACTTCATTCACTCTAAAAACACCTACAAAAATCAAGGCGAAGAATGTACTGCTCTGCAAAGACTGATGTGTTTCAGGGAATAAGATCAGCTTTAATGGCTACAGCAGCGTGAAGCCAGAGCCTGTGTCCCAAATGGCACAATATTCACTACATTGTGCACTTATTTTGACCAGGGCCCACAAAAATACTGCATTACATGGGGGATAGGATGCCATTTGGGACACAAACAAACATGGCCCCCGACCAGATGATAAACCTATAGCTAAAATATATTTCTCTCTGCAGAACTTTAACTCATGCAAACTTTGACTCAAGTTAAAATGTGCTGCTTCACATTGCCAAATTTGCATTTCACCTCTGTCACTTCCATAGAGATTTTCCTTGTAATCGTATTCTAGTGAGTTCAATTCTTTGAATCGTTTAAAAAGCTGCAATATGTCACTTTTTGGGCGACCCGACCGAATTCACATAGAAAAGTTATAGATCTATCATTCTCATTGAAAGCAAATCTAAGAAATGGCAGATCTGTTCTATGTGCACTATTTCTATGCATCCCTTGCTTAAGATTAGTTTTTGTGTCTTCCTTTAGTTTTGTACACCAGCTTCAAACAGCTAAAAATATAATATTTTTGTTTCTGGAAAATATATTTCACAGCTTTTTAGATGGTACAATGATTCTCTACACAATACTTGCTTGTTTTGCCACATAAACTGAAATTAGGCAAACTATTACCATTTTGGTAACACTTTACTTGACACCCAGTGTAAGGTCATTACAGCTGACATAACTTGTCATAACCTGTCATAATATGGTCATAACACTGTCATGACCCATATATTTACACCTGTTGTGACATATATTGCGTTATTTTATGGCTGGTTATGACACCTACATAAGAGTGTCAAAACCCACATTTATTCAAATTTGTTTTTTCCATTTCAAGAAGTTTCCTTTCGTTTGAAAGTTTGTTTCTTAAATCCTTTGTTGTTGTAATGAATTCTTTACAGTCATGCTTTTTTCAACATATTTTAAATAACACTGTCATGAAGCATTATGGCCATCTTGGGTCACTTTACTTGGACTAAGAAAATACACTTTATGACACTGTCAAGAAGCATTATCAGCATCATAATGCCAGATAATGCCGTACATGCCCTTATATCAGTCTGCTCCTGCGTTCATCCCAGTCATCAGCAACAGAGCATTGGGTTAGGTGCATGTGTGCACAATTCCAATAAAAAAAATATATATATATATAACATAAACATATTGTTGACATGTAGGTTATGATGTAATGGAATGTTTTGCCTTGTGTGGTAGGTTTTTACACACATTTGTAGGTGTCATAACCAGCCATAAAATAACACAATATATGTCACAACAGGTCTAAATATATGTGTCATGACAGTGTTATGACCATATTATAAAAGTTATGACAAGTTATGTCAGCTGTTATGACATGGTTATGACCGTGTCATAACGTGTTATGATGCTGGGTGTCAAGTAAAGTGTTACCCTTTGTAGCAACCAGGAAATGGCGGCGCGATTTCTGCATAGTGCATCTTTAAATGTCACTTATTTTCTTCAGAGTTTAGGCCTTCACGGAATCCTATTTACATTTTACAGTCAGTATAAACTGAAACAGTAAACCATCTTGACAAATGGAAACTACTTTAGCAAGTAGGCCAACCTCTGTTTCCACGGAATACGCCTAGTCTATTCAGTACACTAAAACATTAAACTAACCACAATACTATTTAACACAGACTCTTGAGCTCAATACTAAGTCCACAGCTGTGTAGCAGCCATAGTCCGATGGTTCATTATTACATATTCATGAACATCATTGCATTGGCTGTTTTCGAGTTGCGGACATACAGTTGAAGTCGGAAGTTTACATATACTTAGGATGGAGTCATTAAAACTCGTTTTTCAACCACTCCACAAATGTATTGTAAACAAACTATAGTTTTGGCAAGTTGGTTAGGACATCTACCTTGTGCATGACACAAATCATTTTTCCAACAATTGTTCACAGACAGATTATTTCACTTATAATTCAATGTATCACAATTCCAGTGGGTCAGAAGTTTACATACACTAAGTTGACTGTGCCTTTAAACAGCTTGGAAAATTCCAGAAAATGATGTCATGGCTTTAGAAGCTTCTGATATACTAATTTACATCATGTATGTCAATTCGAGGTGTACATGTGGATGTATTTCAAGGCCTACCTTCAAACTCAGTGCCTCTTTGCTTGACATCATGGGAAAATCTAAGAAATCAGCCAAGACCTCAGAAAAACAATTGTAGACCTCCACAAGTCTGGTTCATCGTTGGGAGCAATTTCCAAATGCCTGAAGGTACCACATTCATCTGTACAAACAATAGTACGCAAGTATAAACACCATGGGACCACACAGCCGTCATACCGCTCAGGAAGGAGACGCGTTCTGTCTCCTAGAGATGAACGTACTTTGGTGTGAAACGTGCAAATCAATCCCAGAACAACAGCAAAGGACCTTGTGAAGATGCTGGAGGAAACGGGTACAAAAGTATCTATATCCACAATAAAACAAGTCCTATATCGACATAACCTGAAAGGCCGCTCAGCAAGGAAGAAGCCACTGCTCCAAAACCGGCATAAAAAAGCCAGACTACGGTTTGCAACTGCACATGGGGACAAATATCGTACTTTTTGGAGAAATGTCCTCTGGTCTGATGAAACAAAAATAGAACCGTTTGGCCATAATGACCATCATTATGTTTGGAGGAAAAAGGGGAGGCTTGCAAGCCAAAGAACACCATCCCAACCGTGAAGCACAGGGGTGGCAGCATCATGTTGTGGGGGTGCTTTGCTGCAGGAGGTACTGGTGCACTTCACAAAATAGATGGCATCATGAGGCAGGAAAATTATGCGGATATATTGAAGAAACATCTCAAGACATCAGTCAGGAAGTTCAAGCTTGGTCGCAAATGGGTCTTCCAAATGGACAATGACCCCAAGCATACTTCCAAAGTTGTGGCAAAATGGTTTAAGGACAACAAAGTCAAGGTATTGGAGTGGCCATCACAAAGCCCTGACCTCAATCCTATGGAAAATTTGTGGGCAGACCTGAAAAAGCGGGTGCGAGCAAAGAGGCCTACAAACCTGACTCAGTTACACCAGCTCTGTCAGGTGGAATGGGCCAAAATTCACCCAACTCATTGTGGGAAGCTTGTGGAAGGCTACCCAAAACGTTTGACCCAAGTTAAACAATTTAAAGGCAATGCTACCAAATACTAATTGAGTGTATGTAAACTTCTGACCCACTGGGAATGTGATGAAAGAAATAAAAGCTGAAATAAATCATTCTCTCTACTATTATTCTGACATTTCACATTCTTAAAATAAAGTACTGATCCTAACTGACCTAAGACAGGGAATTTTTACTAGGATTAAATGTCAGGAATTGTGAAAAACTGAGTTTAAATGTATTTTGCTAAGGTGCATGTAAACTTCCGACTTCAACTGTATTGATTCAATGTTTATGTATTCCTATTGGTTGGTTGAATTTGCAGATTGATAGGTGCTATACCATTGGTTATGCTTTCAGATAGGGGGAGATCACGAACGTAAATTCTTCCCAGTCTGATATTGACATGCAATTGGTAGGTCACGTTCTGAAATACTGTATTCTATTTTCATATTTACAATGTGTACACGTTCACAAAGTACATGTCTTGATGTATAAATGTGTACGGTGCCTGTTAGATATTGGGGGCAACCTGGGATGTGCTTTTGTATGTATTTGCTGTAAGAGCAAGTTAGCTAGCTTGCTCTAATTGTAATGTTCGCATTGGTTATTTCCATGCTAACAGACGAATCACGAATCTACAGCCATCTAATGTGGTTCCTTGTGTCTATCGTCAGAATAAACACCAATCAACTGGGATCGCTGGCTGGACAGTCCTTTCTTTAAAAAGCTTCCCCAGTGAAAAATGTCTGGCACCGCCAGTGAACTTTCACGTAACTGTCTCACTGGCTTTGTATGTCTGCCGCTGGTGGCGAAACCCATTTAACCCTCTGGGGATCAATAAAGTTAATTCGACAGACACTGTGACCCAAAGACCTATTAGAAGCAAACCAAGAGTGACAACGCAATCCATGTGTCCATTAACTATTAAAGATCATAACCCTACATGTAGGCCTACATCAATTACAGTGGGGTTGAAAATTATTGACACCCTTGATTAAGATGAGCAAAAATCATTGTAGAAAATAAATCATTCAAATTCTGAGCTACGATGTATGTTAAAAAAAATGGGGACATTTTATTATTTTATACTAATTCAATTTCTCAGAGAAAGAGATTTTGTTTAACAAGTCATCTATTTTTTTAAAGGTAGTGGGCAAAATTATTGACACCCCTAAATATTCTTACAAATAAAGTAGTCAAAAGTTTAGTATTTGGTCCCATATTCCTAGCACGTAATGACTACATCAAGCTTGTGATCTTTGACCCTCTGTAAATTTCTCACTCGTCATTATTCACGATTCATTCAGGATTATCCGTAATCATGGTAGCATCCACATTAATGTAAAGTGTTTAGAAACATATTCTATTCTTATTTACAATAAAAGTGACTCCAAAATGAAACAATACATTACTTACCATTAATTTCTATTGGGCACAAAATAATCTGAAACACAACCAAAACAAACTGCAAATGCATCCAACAAGTTTAGTAGTCACTGCTACTTTATTTCTAAGAATCTTTAGGGGTGTCAATAATATTATTTGTTAAACAAAATCGAGTTAATTTAGCAATGGTATTAGTATAAAATAATATAATTTCCCCATACAATATAGTTCAGTATTTTAATTATTTATTTTATACAGTCATTTTTGCTCATCTTTATCAAGGGTGTCAATCATTTCAGACCACACTGTATGTACTGCACTATTATATACTGTACCATCTTTGATGACAGAAGTCTATCGATCCATCACTGACTGACCCAACATGGAAACATGACGCGCCCCTCCAGATCTACCAAACAAAGAAAAACCAGACTTCTGCTCATTAGGGCACGCCACGTAAAACGCTGGAAAACCTTTAGCAACCGAAAATGAAATGTTTGTGTCCAGACCCTCCCTGTTTCAGACCGTTTGCCTCCGTTTGGTGACTAATGAACACGACTCAGAAGATACAGTTCTCCTTCACTGGCATCCCACTGGCATCCTAGACCATAAGCAGAAACTCATAACAGGACTAAACACCTGACCTTTCACACACAGTGTTTAATTGAAAGTAGAGCTGGGACGATAAACCGGAAAATATCGATCACATTGCTGATATCGTTCATTACTATAAGTAGCCTATACTAGAGAAATGTGAAGTTTGAAATGAAATACGTTTCCTAATATGGGTGATTTTTAAATGGGACAATTTCCATCAGACTAATAGTAGTAGTTTAAAGGATCATAATTGTTATTTTTTTTATAAAAGTATAGTTCTATTTATCGTTATTGCATCAACTCAGGTAATTTATTGCGATATGGATTTTGGTCCATATCCCCCAGCTCTAATTGAAAGTACAAAAAACGGAGACATTTCAATCCATATAAAATCCAGTTCAATAGTTCTACTCAATACAGTAATTAAGTTGGTAAGCTTTCCTTGGAGTGCTGTGGCAAACCTCCAGTCAGTTCACCCAGCTCTCTCTCGCTCTTTCTCCAACACCGCCTTGGAGCTGAGCCCAGAATCCCATAACATTTACTAGTTATATAACCCCAGGATAAAGAGGCTGTTTCTGCCCATTATTTACAAATGAAAAAACTGACAGTGTGAATGAGCCCGTCGAGGAAGAGATCAGATGCATAGGCTAGCTACTTCTAAGAACTGTTAAGCTAGCAGAGATACTTTGAGTTTAGCTGCATGACTAAACGAGTGTGTCTTATACTAGAAAAGTGGACATAGCCTATTCATATTCTATTCTTTAGCCTTAACCACAATGAAAGCCCAAGGGAGAGGGTGGGTGGTGGATGACAAGCTAAAATCCCCACAGCACAGGCTTCCTAAATAGCCCTTTAGGGCTGGATGGGTTGAACTCTCCTCTACAGCGCGAGTGACCAGGCTGATTGATAGTCTATTTCCCACTAGACTGGGGTTGAACTGCTGCACGTGGAAACAAACAATGTAAAAAACAATCCGGTTAATCCATTGATTGAGACCACTGCTGACGGTTTTACGTCGGGTCCAGATTCCCCATGCTGGGCCATGCACCATGTGAATCACCATCAATGTATTCAGCCCAAAGGAATGTGCGTCCATGCCACTGCCATTCATTGGCTCTTCTGTTTTCATTCATGCTCTGCCACTAAATCTATTGGCCATGACAGGTACATTCACAGCAAGGTTTTTATGCTACGGCCCAGCTGAGAGAGTGGGCTCTGGTTTTTACCTCTCGCTCCCGTCTTCCCTCGGCTCTGGCTCTGGGGTGAGGGAGGGCTTATAGCAGGAGAACTGGGAGTGTTTAAACAGTCTTTTCCTAACCACTCCATGTATAGTTTTATATACAGTTCCATATGTTAGATGCATATACAGCGTTTTATTATTTTTAAGTTTATGACTTGTGTAAATAAGAGTTCCAAATCCCAAATGGTGCTGCTTCAGCAAACACTAGAATATTACCACAGCTAATAAAGAGCTTATAAAACATGGCAGACCTGGGTTCAAATAGTATTTGAAATCCTTTTAACACTTTAGCTGTGCTTGCTTTAGCTGTGCTTGCCTTGTGAAAAAGTACCAATGGAATACTCACAAAAGTGAAAACCGCGCCCAACTGGCACTGCAGCCAGGCTCAAGTAAACGCTCAAAGTTACTGAAAGAAAACAAATCATATTTGAAGCTAGGTCTGATAGATGGTGTGGTTAAACTATGGTCCAAGCCAATAGTTTTAACAGAAAACATCACAGTAGTAAATTTGAGTAATTGTAACATTTGTAATTGCTATTCCAAATTAATTGATATCTCTGACATATTAAAACCTTTAAAATCTACACATGAACACTCAAGACCAAAGACAAAGAGGTCAATGTACTGAAATATAGATGGTTCAAAACATCTAGTAAAAGACATGTATTATTTACCTGATAATTTGGATGGTGTAGAAAATAATCTGGACATCCGGCTACAGCCATGTTATGGAGCTATTTCTCAATCTCTGTTCTTTGGGTTTTCCCATTCACTTTTGATAGATGATGCAAGAACCTGTAAAAGAAAACAGGAGAGATTAATGTAACTAGATACACAAAAATGTAGCTAATGGGTCCACAATAAAACAGTTTCTGATGATCTTTTACAATTAATTTTACTGCATCAAGGATAGCATACACAGACGTTTTGGGTTAACATCTTTCTTCACTGTGTAGCTTCATGACGGACGTGAATTAATCTAAAATGCTTCAGAAGGAAAAGGAAGTCTCACAAACAGTGGAGACTAATATAGCACAGAGCACATCTTAACCCACATAGTTCTACAGGTCAGTAAACACTAGCGTAAACAGTAAACAGCTTCTAGCAGCAAACAACTCTCAGGTCTTAGTTAAAGGCTATGGTATGATTGTTCAAAAATTCTAAATTGAAACTACTGTACTCATGTGGTGTGTGGATAGAAATTAAACCTACAGTGAACTTCCTCACTCAAAAAAGCTTTTTATGTTGCTTTTATAATCATTCTCAAGAGGTTTATAGACTACAATTGACCACCTTTATCACCCGGCCTGGTTGGTGGTGTTGATCATTCCAACCCAGATGAAAACAGATACAAAAGGAAAAAGTTGGTGCAGATCAGATCACGTAGTATTTTGATGCAACCACTGTCTGAGAATCCTGGTCAGTCAGACAAGATCACATTTTAAACTTATGAGAAACAGAAACGGAGACTGACACAATGATGCTGTTATTCCAAGCCCTTCAGCCAATACTTTGCTGGTGCTTCCTGTGAGTGTTGACATGTAGCTAAAGCCTCGTCCAATCCCTGGGTCAAGACAGGAGAACGTTCAACAACAAGTTGGACCTTTGGTCTATTTGAACATCTTAAAGTCAGTATCCTATTAACCTCTTGATAGCCTACATCTACAAATACAAACACTTGTAAACATTTCCCCTGAAATACAGGCCCTATACATGACACAGTCCTCTGCAGGCTTAGGCCTAGCACAGTTTCTCACTGAATGAAGGTGAATGCCTTTTTGGAGTTTTTCCCCCCAACTCAAACCACAATTACCTTACAATACTTTTTCATACATGTACAGTTAGACAAGAACCATAGATTTTGCACGTTTGGACGTATACACAGGGTGGACAAAACATTAGGAACACCTTCCTAATATTGAGTTGCACCCCCTTTTGCCCTAAGAACAGCTTCAATTCGTTGGGGGTATGGACTACAACGTGTTGAAAGCGTTCCACAGAGATGCTGGCCCATGTTGACTCCAATGCTTCCCACAGTTGTGTCAAGTTGGCTGGATGACATTTAGGTGGTGGACCATTCTTGATAAACATAGAAAACTGCGTGAAAAACCCAGCAGAATTGCAGTTCTTGACACATAAAAATGTGATTGAGAAAAAGAAGAGAAAAAGAAGTTCACATTTTCAAACAGTACATTTATATTTTCCAACGGGGCTATAAACTTGGGTGAGTTTTTTTTCTCGCATGAGTAGCCTCATTTCACTGCCAAAAATAAAATTAAACCATCTAGTGTTCAGCGAAATAACAACACGTCAAATACAGGTAGCCTAGTCAAATAATTAACATCCAATCACATTAACCGTTACTCTCTTGCGGGAAACCTTCACTCTTGCACAGTCATTTATTAACGAAACATGACAATTTGAAAAATAAGCCACGGGAGTTTTTTGAGCGAGAATAAAGATGACTTTCAAGTAGTAAGACATGAATAAAAGCAACATATACCGTTAATAAGAAGGGGCTAGAAGCGTCTTATATGGCGAGTTACCGAGTGGCTAGGACAGGCAAGCCCCATACTATTGTGGAGGACTTAATTCTTCCTCCTGCCGCGGATATGGAGGTGACAATGCTGGTGGAAAAGGCCAAAAACACTATACAGACAACGCATTCATCAAACAACACTGTTTCACAACGCATCAGTGACATGGCAGGACATGTTTTGAAACAATTACTGCTTTGCATACAAACCAGTGAATCGTTACAGCTGGATGAGTCAACAGACGTGGCGGGCCTGGCAAGGCTCCTGGTATATGTCCGTTACGTTTATGGGGGATCAATTAAGGAAGACATCCTCTTCTGCAAACCACTGGAAACCAGGACATGAGGATCTGTTTAAAGTACTGGACAGCTTTGTGACATCAAATGGACTTTGGTGGTCAAGTCATGACAGGGAGACATGGTGGAGTGGTAACGCACATGCAAGCAGTTGCTCCCGACACCACTTGGGTACACTGCAGCATCCACCGAGAGGCTAATGCTGCCAAGGGAATGCCTGACAGCTTGAAATACGTTTTGGATACCACAGTGAAAATGGTTAACTTTGTTAAAGCAAGGCCCCTGAACTCTCGTTTATTTTCTGCATTATGCAATGATATGGGCAGTGACCATGTAACGCTTTTACAACATACAGAAGTGCGCTGGTTATCAAGGGGCAAAGTATTGACACGTGTTTTGGAATTGCTAGACGAGCTTAAAGTTTTCTTTACAGACCATCATTTTCCCTTGTCTGACCGCTTGCATGATGATGAGTATCTCACACGACTGGCCTATCTGGGTGATGTTTTTTCTCGCCTGAATGATCTGAATCTAGGATTACAGGGACTCTACGCAACTATACTGCTCAAAAAAATAAAGAGAACACTTAAACAACACAATGTAACTCCAAGTCAATCACACTTCTGTGAAATCAAACTGTCCACTTAGGAAGCAACACTGATTGACAATAAATTTCACATGCTGTTGTGCAAATGGACTAGACAACAGGTGGAAATTACAGGCAATAAGCAAGACACCCCCAATAAAGGAGTGGTTCAGCAGGTGGTGACCACAGACCACTTCTCAGTTCCTATGCTTCCTGGCTGATGTTTTGGTCACTTTTGAATGCTGGCGGTGCTTTCACTCTAGTGGTAGCATGAAACGGAGTCTACAACCCACACAAGTGGCTCAGGTAGTGCAGCTCATCCAGGATGGCACATCAATGCGAGCTGTGGCAAGAAGGTTTGCTGTGTCTGTCAGCGTAGTCTCCAGAGCATGGAGGCGCTACCAGGAGACAGGCCATTACAACAGGAGACGTGGAGGAGGCCGTAGGAAGGCAACAACCCAGCAGCAGGACCGCTACCTCCGCCTTTGTGCAAGGAGGAGCAGGAGGAGCACTGCCAGAGCCCTGCAAAATGACCTCCAGCAGGCCACAAATGTGCATGTGTCTGCTCAAACGGTCAGAAACAGACTCCATGAGGGTGGTATGAGGGCCTGACGTCCACAGGTGGGGGTTGTGCTTACAGCCCAACACCGTGCAGGACGTTTGGCATTTGCCAGAGAACACCAAGATTGGCAAATTCGCCACTGGCGCCCTGTGCTCTTCACAGATGAAAGCAGGTTCACACTGAGCACATGTGACAGACGTGACAGACGTGACAGAGTCTGGAGACGCCGTGGAGAACGTTCTGATGCCTGCAACATCCTCCAGCATGACCGGTTTGGCGGTGGGTCAGTCATGGTGTGGGGTGGCATTTCTTTGGGGGGCCGCACAGCCCTCCATGTGCTCGCCAGAGGTAGCCTGACTGCCATTAGGTACCGAGATGAGATCCTCAGACCCCTTGTGAGACCATATGCTGGTGCGGTTGGCCCTGGGTTCCTCCTAATGCAAGACAATGCTAGACCTCATGTGGCTGGAGTGTGTCAGCAGTTCCTGCAAGAGGAAGGCATTGATGCTATGGACTGGCCCGCCCGTTCCCCAGACCTGAATCCAATTGAGCACATCTGGGACATCATGTCTCGCTCCATCCACCAACGCCACGTTGCACCACAGACTGTCCAGGAGTTGGCGGATGCTTTAGTCCAGGTCTGGGAGGAGATCCCTCAGGAGACCATCCGCCACCTCATCAGGAGCATGCCCAGGCGTTGTAGGGAGGTCATACAGGCACGTGGAGGCCACACACTACTGAGCCTCATTTTGACCTGTTTTAAAGACATTACATCAAAGTTGGATCAGCCTGTAGTGTGGTTTTCCACTTTAATTTTGAGTGTGACTCTAAATCCAGACCTCCATGGGTTGATAAATTGGATTTCCATTGATTCTTTTTGTGTGATTTTGTTGTCAGCACATTCAACTATGTAAAGAAAAAAGTATTTAATAAGATTATTTCTTTCATTCAGATCTAGGATGTGTTGTTTAAGTGTTCCCTTTATTTTTTTGAGCAGTGTATATTCAATGTGCGGGACAAAATTGGGGCTATGATTAAGAAGTTGGAGCTCTTTTCTGTCTGCATTAACAAGGACAACACACAGGTCTTTCCATCATTGTATGATTTTTTGTGTGCAAATGAACTCAAGCTTACAGACAATGTCAAATGTGATGTAGCGAAGCACCTGAGTGAAATGGGTGCGCAATTACGCAAGTACTTTCACGAAACGGACGACACAAACAACTGGATTCGTTATCCCTTTCATTCCCTGCCTCCAGTCTACTTACCGATATCTGAACAAGAGAGCCTCATCAAAATTACAACAAGCGGTTCTTATGTTTAATAAATGTATCGTATAGTGTGTGTGTGGCAGGCTTACAATGATGGCAAAAAACAACATTTGAGAATGCGCTGACCGGTACGGGACTATAAAAAGTTTGGGAACCACTGATCTACACTGATTGAAGTGGATTTAATATGTGACATCAATAAGGGATCATAACTTTCACCTGGATTTACCCGGTCAGTCTGTCGTGGAAAGAGCAGGTGTTCCTAATGTTTTGTACACTCAATGTAGATGGCTCTGAGTGAGACCCTTTTGATGCTATTCCAGAAATACTTATATCAGGCTATTAATTGGTGTTTGGAGTTGCAGTAAGCCTAGACTGTCCCATGCCATGTAGTCATGGACTATTTTCAGGAATTGTCAGGATTTTCAGGTTGCCTGGTACTTTTACAGTGCTATTTCCCATCCCATGGCCCTGCCTGATTACATAAGAAAGTAAAAGCTGGCCGCAAGTTTCACAGCCAGAAGGAGCACCACTCCTACTCTTTCCTGCTCCAAAACCAAATTAGAAGAAGCCCCCTGAAGGATGTAATTGTAGCCATAGATCATGTGGACCATCGTCAGAGCCGAGAGAGAGACCTCCTTTTGTTAGTAGGTATCTGCTGTTAATTTATCAGCAGGGGAAATACAGTTGCACAGCATTTTCATTCAGCACCAGTTCTGCCTTCCACTCTCATCGGATAGAGAACTAGAGCCAGGCAGGCCCAGGCCTTGATGCTGAGTGGAACTGACTGAACAGTTTGAGTTCCTTGAAAAAGATGTCTGTTCCAGTGGGTAGCGGAGGACCTTGCCAATAGCTTCAACAGAAAAGTAGTGGGCAGATTCCATGAGCTTTTTTCCTAAAGCTGCCTCTCTCTGAGATTGACAAACAAATGCAGCAAAATCTTCTCCTGGGGTTTTTAAATAATGACTTAAATAGAAAAACCTAGAGAAACAGGCTTGGTAGGGTGAGGTAGCAGAGATAAGGTCTGATGTGAGAAAGCACAGAGAGTTTTCTTGGACCCTCATCATCGCCATCTTGAGTAGTCAAGCAAACTTCAGCTAGGCAAACATTTAAATAAAAATTTTGTTGTAGCCCAAACAATGAATTTATAGTTTACAACAGTTCCTCCAAGTTCCTCAGAATTAAATAACTGTGTATTTTCAGCAACACAGTCCGCCAAACCTGATAATAAAATATGAATTATCCCCAAAATAGAAAAAGCTGATTGGACATAAATTACATTAAAACTCCTGAGCAACTGTCATCGTTTCCAATTTGTTGAGAAAGCACAGCATGAACAAAGTTTTTAACATGCAAATAATGATCAACTCATGAGTTTATCTGCAATAAAGAGCTTGGCACTTGGATCAATAGGACCACTGAATGGGCTCACTTGTAATTAGTGTGTGTGTGTGTGTGTGTGTGTGTGTGTGTGTGTGTGTGTGTGTGTGTGTGTGTGTGTGTGTGGTGTGTGTGTGTGTGTGTGTGTGTGTGTGTGTGTGTGTGTGTGTGTGTGCGGTGTGTGTGCGCTCTGTGTGTATGCACCTCACTTTGAACTGCTATGTGTGTCTCAGTCCCGGTCTGTGTGTGTTGCCCCACCGATGTAAGAGCCAAGGTTAATTTACTGTCACAATTCATACTGTACTGTACGGGTGATCTTGAGAACACATTGATCTCTTGCCCCTCGCCTACGACACTTAACAGTAAAGCCCTCATCATAAAGCTGGTCTGAGAGGAGAGGCACAAAAGGCATTCCTATGTGTGATAAACACTCTTTGCTGTGAGATATGGATGGAAGGGCTTTCCTCCATGAATAAAATCAGAACATTCTAGTGTGTTCTTATGACACGTGCCTTGGGGGTTACTTGGCATAATTGGACAAATTGACAAAAAACATATACCTATGTTTAATCATTCCTTTTCAGAATCAAAGTCATTCTGTGTGTGGATGGGGTTAAAAGGGCCTTTGATTTGACTCATTCCACTTGAACAGAATAGTGAAATATGATTAACTGTGACCTTAACGGAGCAATTAGCCCCAAAGCATAGATCAACTAGAATGGCTGGGCACTTTAGAGCACCATGTGCCACTGGTACTGTACGCATCTGTACTAATTAGAGAGATTGTTGCTCAAGCTTGCATGAACGAAGAATGTAACTTCAAACAGAGCCTTAACAATGGACATCTTCATCACAGCTAGGCTTAATTATTACAGCCGTGTGAGAGCGGAGAGAGAGAGAGCATGCTAACTTTTAGCCTTAACTATTAAACTAAGGGGTTCTCCTTCTCCACTGGGCTCTTATTCAACAAGACAAATTTCCTCTGTCTGCTTGTGGGATTTCAAGTCAACATTTCTCCATGCCAGAGAGGGAAGGAGGGGTGCAGGCAGAGGTTTGAGGTCTATTCCTCGGGCTATGCTCATGTTTCTCTTGCAGTTAACTCGTTCTGTTGTCTTTGCCGGTCTAGTCACACAGAGCTAGAGAACAATGGTAGGTCTATACTGTACGTGACGGTACAACTATGTTGTGACAATCAATGTCATCTTAACATACGGTGGAAAAGGGGCACCTAACAAGAACATAGCTACTATACTGTACTTGGTCCTTGATGTTATGATGAGAGCTGACTGCATGAATTTCATTGGGATTCATTCTTCATGTGCAATACTGGAACTATGCAGTAGCCCTACTGTGGCAGGCTCTGGGATGGCTTGTTTGCTTTGCTTGGTCATTATGGTACAGTAACAAGTTCATGTGTGCTTATTCTTTACGTTCTAGATTTCAACCACACATTGATAGTCATACGGTGGTGGGATGGCTTGGTTTGCTTGGTACAATACAGTAAGAACTTCATGTGTGCTTACACTGTGAGGGGAAAGGTTTAATATCCTGCAGTGATTAGCACCAGAACAGAGGCAAAGCCCAGGCTTGGGATCATCAAGAGCGCTGGCTATTTAAAGTAAAGCCTAATTGAAACTGAACCAACATTTCCCTGAAGAGATCTCCTCTTTTGCATGTCGCTGCTGGTTTTAAGGCCCATGCTGGGACCAGAGATGGGTGTTAAGGAGACTTTAGCTACCACACTAACTGCATGGGCAGTCAGTGGCTGTGATTCCATGCAAGGTGGAATCTCTCTTGGTTAACAAGCTTCTTAATCGAGCACAGATTTACAAACGGTGTCGTCAACATCATTGCTTCCATTAACACGGACTGAATGAAGGAATGGAACACCAAATCATTTAATTAAGACCTACACTGGTATCAAATAGCCTATACGCCTCATACTAGAGAACGACCGATTATGATTTTTCAGCGCCGATACCGATACTGATTCTTGGAGGACCAAATATATTTGGTCCTCCTTCATATATATATGTAATAATGACAATTACAACAATACTTAATGAACAATGAACACTTTTATTTTAACTTAATATAATACATAAATAAAATCTATTTAGTCTCAAATAAATAATGAAACATGCTCAATTTGGTTTAAATAATGCAAAAACACAGTGTTGGAGAAGAAAGTAAAAGTGCAATATGTGCCATGTAAAAAAGCTAACGTGTAAGTTCCTTGCTCAGAACATGAGAACATATGAAAGCTGGTGGTTCAATATTCCAAGTTTTTCAATATTCCCAGCTAACTTCACTAGGGTAGGGGGCAGCATTCAGAATTTTGGATGAAAAGCGTGCCCAAAGTAAACTGCCTGCTACTCAGGTCCAGAAGCTAGGATATGCATATAATTGGTAGATTTGGATAGAACACACTCTAAAGTTTCCAAAACTGTTAAAATAATTTCTGTGAGTATAACAGAACTGATTTGGCAGGCGAAAACCTGAGGAAAATCCATCCAGGAAGTGCTATTATTTTGAAATGCCTGTTTTTTCATTGAAAGCCTATCCACCCTAGAGAGATTAAGAAGTTTTAGGTTGTAGTTATTATAGGAATTATGACGAGTCAACTATTTCTCTCTATGCCATTTGTATTTCATATAACTTTGACTATTGGCTGTTCTAATAGGCACTTTAGTATTGGCAGCCTAATCTCAGGAGTTGATAGGCTTGAAGTCATAAACAGCACTGTGAGCAAGCATTGCTAAGAGCTGCTGGCCAACGCAGTAAAGTTTGAATGAATGCTTATGAGCCTGCTGCCGCCTACCACCGCTCAGTCAGACTTCTCTATGAAATCATAGACTTAATTATAATATAATAAACACAGAAATACAAGCCGTTGGTCATTAATATGGTTAAATCCGGAAACTATCATTTCCAAAACAAAACGTTTATTCTTTCAGTGAAATACGGAACCGTTCCGTATTTTATCGAATGGGTGGCAACCCTAAGTCTAAATATTGCTGTTACATTGCACAACCTTCAATGTTATGTCATAATTATGTACAATTCTGTCAAATTAGTTCGCAACGAGCCAGGCGGCCCAAACTGTTGCATATACCCTGACTCTGCGTGCAATGAACGTAAGAGAAGTGACACAATTTCCCTAGTTAATATTGCGTGCTAACATGAATTTATTTTAACTACATATGCAGGTTTAAAAAAATATACTTCTGTATATTGATTTTAAGAAAGGCATTGATGTTTATGGTTAGGTACATTCGTGCAACGATTGTGCTTTTTTGCGAATGCGCTTTTGTTAAATCATCCCCCGTTTGGCAAAGTAGGCTGTGATTCAATGATAAAGTAACAGGCACCGCATTGATTATATGCAACGCAGGACAAGCTAGTTAACCTAGTAATATCATCAACCATGTGGAGTTAACTAGTGATTATGTGAAGGTTGATTGTTTTTTATCAGCTAAGTTTAATGCTAGCTAGCAACTTACCTTGACTCCTTGCTGCACTCGCGTAACAGGTGGTCAGCCTGCCACGCAGTTTCCTCGTGGAATGCAATGTAATTGGCCATAATCGGCATCCAAAAATGCTGATTACCAAATTGTTATGAAAACATGTGATTGGCCCTAATTAATTGGCCATGCCAATTAATCGGGCGACCTCTACCTCAAACCTCTAGGTAAAAAATATGTACAAATGCCTCCATCAACTACAAACACCCTAATGATATGCATAACTTAATGCTAAACTTAACATAGGGTAAACAGAACAGCTTAAAATAGATACTTGAGCAAATTATACGTAAAACAATAAATAAATATATGGTCCTAAACAAGTGCCTAAACTTCAGGAAAGTAGAAAACTGCTAACACATTCTCTTGAATAGGCCTACATTCCATTAAATACAGTGTGAGTGGGAAATATTAAACTTTTAACCTCATCTTTCTGGGCCAAATAATTGAAGTAAAGCAGAAATCTATAAACTTCTTATGGCTCAGGCTGCCAAATATTTCCTTGTAAACGGAGTTGGTGGGTTGGGTTCTCTGGGACCTGTCTGTGTTCCCTCCTCACCTCACACTGCAGAAATGCATAGCATTCACAGGGCTATACATTCCCCTCCTTTCCAAATTGGGGCACACTTCAAAATAGTAGGGCTATTTATAGTTCTGCCCGTCCAGAATCATAACAGCAACCTGTGCAGCAGACCTGTACACAAGTCAGTCTAGTCATTACTACCCAGTACGTTTACAGCACTATGCTTACAAGCCTGAGATCTGTGAGGTAGGCCTGTGGACGTTGGGGAAAACTTTGAAATGGGCATATAGGCATAGATGTGTAAACTTGAAATACAAACAACTGGTGTTTCTTACCGTCTGAGCCTTCGGACAAAAATAGTATGACTAAGATCAAACTGAAGGTCAATTGCAGTTGAATTGCTTTCATGTCTTCTTTTTTTAAAGAAACATTTATATGAAATAGCCTAACTCTGTCCTTCCGTCTTGAAAAACAGTTCAAACACAACCACTGATAGGGCTTGGTTCTCAAATGCAAAGAATAATGGTGACCTCAAGGTCCATCAAAGATAAAAGATTAGTACTAATATGCATTGAAAGCCAATTGTTGGGTGGTAACCCTCAAGAGTGTGACAATCTTCTAGTGGCATTGTTTCTCCAAACAAAACAAAAAGCTTCACTGTATGTTGAACAAACTAGAGGTCGACCGATTATGATTTTTCAACGCCGATACCAATACCGATTATTGGAGCGCCAAAAAACCCCGGTACCGATTAATCGGCTGATTCTTTATTTTTTTGTTGTAATAATGACAATTACAACAATACTGAATGAACACTTATTTTAACTTAATATAATACATCAATAAAATCAATTTAGCCTCAAATAAATAATGAAACATGTTCAATTTGGTTTAAATAATGCAAAAACAAAGTGTTGGAAAAGAAAGTAAAAGTGCAATATGTGCCATGTAAAAAAGCTAACATTTAAGTTCCTTGCTCAGAACATGAGAACATATGAAAGCTGGTGGTTCCTTTTAGCATGAGTCTTCAATATTCCCAGGTAAGAAGTTTTAGGTTGTAGTTATTATAGGAATTATAGGACTATTTCTCTCTATACGATTTGTATTTCATATACCTTTGACTATTGGATGTTCTTATAGGCACTTTAGTATTGCCAGTGTAACAGTATAGCTTCCATTCCTCTCCTCGCTCCTTCCTGGGCTCGAACCAGGAACACATCAACAACAGCCACCCTTGAAGCAGCGTTACCCATGCAGAGCAAGGGGAACAACTACTCCAAGTCTCAGAGCGAGTGACATTTGAAACGCTATTAGCGCGCACCCCGCTAACTAGCTAGCCATTTAACATCGGTTACACCAGCCTAATCTCGGGAGTTGATAGTCTTGAAGTCATAAACAGCACAATGCTTGAAGCATTACGAAGAGCTGCTGGCAAACACACGAAAGTGCTGTTTGAATGAATGCTTACGAGCGTGCTGGTGCCTACCATTGCTCAGTCAGACTGCTCTATCAAATCATAGACTTAATTATAACATAATAACACACAGAAATACGAGCCTTTGGTCATTAAAATGGTTGAATCCGGAAACTATCATTTAAAAAACAAAACGTTTATTCTTTCAGTGAAATACGGAACCATTCCGTATTTTATCTAATGGATGGCATCCCTAAGTCTAAATATTGCTGTTACATTGTACAACCTTCAATGTTATGTCATAATTATGTACAATTCTGGCAAATTAATTACGGCCTTTGTTAGGAATAAATGGACTTCACACAGTTCGCAATAAGCCAGGCGGCCCAAACTGCTGCATATACCCTGACTGCTTGAACGGAACGCAAGAGAAGTGACACAATTTCCCTAGTTATAAGAAATTAATGTTAGCAGGCAATATTAACTAAATATGCAGGTTTAAGAATATATACTTGTGTATTGATTTTAGAGAAAGGCATTGATGTTTATGGTTAGTAGGTACATTGGTGCAAGGACAGTGCTTTGTTCGCAAATGCGCTTGTTAAATCATCACCCGTTTGTCGAAGTAGGCTGTGATTCAATGAGAAATTAACAGACACCGCATCGATTATATGCAACGCAGGACTCGCTAGATAAACTAGTAATATCATCAACCATGTGTAGTTAACTAGTGATTATGTTAAGATTGATTATTTTTTATAAGATAAGTTTAATGCTAGCTAGCAACTTACCTTGGCTTCTTGCTGCCCTCGCGTAACAGGTAGTCAGCCTGCCACGCAGGTTCCTCGTGGAGTGCAATGTAAGGCAGGTGGTTAGAGCATTGGACTAGTAACCGGAAGGTTGCAAAAACGAATCCTAGTTAAATAAATAAAAAATATCTTAAAAAATTTATAAAGAAAATTAATACAAAAATCGGCAAATCGGTGTCCAAAAATACCGATTGTTACAAAAACTTGAAATCGGCCCTAATTAATCGGCCATTCCAATTAATCGGTCGACCTCTAGAACAAACAGTAAATTATGCGACCCTGCATTCTGGCCCACCTTAAAGCCACAATCTGTGTTTCAGCCCATTGATTGAACAGCAGGAAATATCCCAGATTGTGCCTGAGAATACACAGGCCAGCTTCCACATGAGCAGGTGAGGCCCGTTCTTGCAGACTGTTACGTTGTCCGCCTGCCTTACTGTCTGCCTACTAACCTACTACACTGCCTGCCTGCTACACTGCCTGCCTGCTACACTGCCTGCCTGCTACACTGCCTGCCTGCTACACTGCCTGCCTGCCACACTGGCTGCCTGCCACACTGCCTGCCTGCCACACTGCCTGCCTGCCACACTGCCTGCCTGCCACACTGCCTGCCTGCCACACTGCCTGCCTCACTGCCTGCCTGCTTGCAGATCATCCCCTCCATACCACACCACATGATCGCTGGATGATCTCACTGCAGTCCTCTTTGGAATGCTGGGAGCAAATTCTTTCCACATAGGCTATTGGATAAAAAAAAGAGCAATGCCCTGAATGGTATGCACTGATTTGTAGGCCAAAGAGTAGTGATGAGAGAAGGCCCTCTGGCAGTGTGCGGGCCGGGGCACTGGCCTGTTCAGCTGTGGAGCTGAGCTGCTTGGACTTTGAGGGGAAACGGGAGCTGGAGCTGGGCTGGATGAGAGCTGGGGCTGGGGAGCTGAGCTGCCTGGGAGGGGAGCTGGGCTGAAGCTGCAGGGAAGCTGGGACTTGAGGGGTTGGGATGGGGCTGGGACTCGGCTGGAGACGCTGGGGTTGGGGAGCTGGGACTGCGGCCGGAGCCCCTCAGGGGTGTGTACTTAGTCCCCTCCTGTACTCCCTGTTCACCCAAGACTGCGTGACCAAACACGACTCCAACACCATCATTAAGTTTGCTGACGACACAACAGTGGTAGGCCTGATCACCAACAGCTACAAAACAGCCTATAGGGAGGAGGTCAGAGACCTGGCAGTGTGGTTCAGGACAACAACCTCTCCCTCAATGTGAGCAAGACAAAGGAGCTGATCGTGGACTACAGGAAAAGGCGGGCCGAACAGGAAACCATCAACAACGACGGGGCTGTAGTGGAGCGGGTCGAGAGTTTCAAGTTATTTGGTGTTGTCATGACTATCCTCGTCGGCTCAGGTTACCAATGACCACAATCCTGCAGAGAGATTTCATCCCCACCAGAGGAGAAGGCATCTCAAGGGATAGGAAGATGTGGGGGTTTTATGACCCCTCACGCCCATGGTAAATCTTAGGCAACAGACAAAATTCCTTTGTCCTCTCACTATGGAGAACCAGCCTCAGAACAATTAAACATGCAATAAAGGGACTTTGGAACAATGGTTTCCGTCAGCCACAATGGTGGTCATGACGATAGATGGAATATGAAAATGTATGTCATTTTGGTTTTGTTATTAAAGGTTAATAGATTACGTTATTACGAAAACATTGTAACTTTAAGAGTTTTCCTAGTATATGCTTGATGTTTATACATTGTACGTTGTGTGGAAAATGTCCAAATCAAAGAGAATGTTTTGGTAAAGATGAATTGTGAAGTTAGTTGTCTAAAATTGGATTTGAGTCAAATCTAGACCTTGCCTCTTAACTTGGTACGCCCAGAGAATTGTCCTAAAGGCGGTTACGCCCACTTCTGACCCGAGGGTATAAGACATGTGAGTTAAGAATGAACATATCAGACTAAGTGACCCGAGCTGCAGCCAAGGTCTAAAAAGTCAACAAACCCAAAACGCAACACAAGGTTGAAGACAAAGAAATCTTTTTTTTTTACCCATGCTACGGATGAGTAGCTGTGTCTAAGCGGGTGAATTCAAGCCGGAACACCTGGTCTCCACTCCCCATCGAATCGTGGTATCTACGCTGTTTCATTCCTACGCTGTGAGCTCCGAGCTACAGAGCTGTCTGTCCTCAGAAGACCCCTTTCAGAGCAAGGGCGAGGAATCAGACCACTAAGCCAAAAGGACACTGAAATCGTGAGGATAACCAGAGAGTTGCGCTGGAGAAGTGCGTCATTTAGAAGCCTAAACAACCCACGTGGAGCTTCCCATCTGAGACCTCCAACACGTAATTACATCATTATATTCTGACCCATAAGAGTGGCAGTTCGGGGCAAGGCTAGGGTTAAAATAAGCATAGCTGACAAATGCACCCAAATGTATATTTCTCTCGTGTACTTTCACTTTTTCTCTCTCTTTTAAATCCCCATTTTGGGTAACACGCGCCATAGTGTGTTGGCCCGTTATACTAAGTTCTAATCAATAGCCTAGACTGTGTTTTGTGTATGTGTATCTTTTATCATCATTTTAGCTTTCTAGTAAATAAATAATCAACTAAAATTGGTGTGGTACGAACTCATTGGTGGGACCCGAGTTTGTTCAGATTCCCGGATTATGCGACATTCATAATGAGATTGTTGTCACGCCCTGACCTTAGAGAGACGTTTATTTTCCTCTAGTTTGGTTAGGTCAGGGTGTGATGTGGGGTGGGCAATCTAGTTGGTCTATTTCCTTGTGTTGAGCCGAGTATGGTTCCTAATCAGAGGCAGCTGTCTATCGTTGTCTCTGATTTGTTTTTGTGGGATCTTGTTTTTGTGCAGCTGTGTGTGAGCAGCCCCAGAACGTCACGTTTGTTTCAGTTTTCACCTGTTTTCTTGTTTTGTTCGAGTTCGCAAATAAAAGATGTGGAACTACCGGCACGCTGCGCCTTGGCTAATTTATGACAGGGAATTCGAAGACAGCACTCGTGACAGAAGATCCCACCAAAAGAAAGCCAAGCAGCGTGCGCTCACCAGGAAGACGAGCAGGACCAAGCAGTGTGGATCAGAGGACTGGACCTGGGAAGAGATCCTGGATAGGGCAGGACCTTGGACAAGGCCGGGAGAGTATCGCCGCCCGCCGGAGGAGATAGAGGCAGCGAAGGCGGAACAACGATACTAGGAAGAATGGCTAAGAGAGCTACAGGAGCCCGAGAGGCAGTGGCAAAATAATGTTTTGGGGGGGCACACGGGTAGAATGGCTAAGGCGGGTTTAAGACCTGAGCCAACTCCCCGTGCTTACCATGGGTTGGCAATCAGCCAGCTTGGAGTATGCCCGCTCAGCATTCCTGCCCTCCAGTGCGCCTCCAGAGCCCAGTACGTCCTGTGCCTGCTCCGCGCACTCTCCCTCCAGTGTGCCTCCAGAGCCCAGTACGTCCTGTGCCTGCTCCGCGCACTCCCCCTCCAGTGCGCCACCAAAGCCCAGTACGTCCTGTGCCTGCTCCTCACACTCTCCCTCCAGTGTGCCTCCAGAGCCCAGTACGTCCTGTGCCTGCTCCGCGCACTCTCCCTCCAGTGCACCACCATAGCCCAGTACGTCCTGTGCCTGCTCCTCGCACTCTTCCTCCAGTACGCCTCCATAGCCCAGTACGGCCGGTGCCTGCTTTGAGCACTCGGTCCTCAGTGCGTCTCCCTAGTCCGGTGAGACCTGTTCCAGCTCCACGAATAAAGCCTGGTGAATCCTGGGCCAGAGCCGCCCGCCAGCCCGGAGCCGCCCGCCAGCCCGGAGCCACCCGCCAGCCTGGAGCTGCCGGAGCCGCCCGCCAGCCCGGAGCCGCCGGAGCCGCCCGCCAGCCCGGAGCCGCCGGAGCCGCCAGGGTCGCCCGCCAGCCGGGCGCAGCCAGGGTCGCCCACCAGTCCTCCGGCGCAGCTAGGGGCGCCACCTATAGGGCCGAAGCCAAGGGTGGAGCGGGTCCACGTCCCGCACCCGAGCCGCCGCCGTAGGAAGGCCCACCTGGACCCTCCCCTTCAGAGTCAGGTTTTGCAGCCGGAGTCCGCACCTTTGGGGGGGGGGGGGGGGGGGGGGGGGGTACTGTAACGCCCTGGCCATAGAGAGGGGTTTTTTGTTCTTTATTTTGGTTAGGCCAGGGTGTTACATTGGGTGGGCGTTCTATGTTCCTTTTTCCATGTTTTTGTATTTCTTTGTTTTGGGCAGAGTAGGGTTCCTAATCAGAGGCAGCTGTCTATCGTTGTCTCTGATTAGGAATCATACTTAGGCGGCCTGTTTCCTTTGGGGTTTTGTGGGTAGTTGTGGGTAAAAATCATTATGACCACGCTGCATCTTGGTCCCCTCTTCCAGACGATCGTTACAAAAGGTTCCGTATTTCACTGAAAGAATAAGCGTTTTGTTTTCTAAATGATAGTTTCCGGATTTGACCATATTAATGACCTGGGCTCATATTTCTGTGTGTTTATTATATTATAATTAAGTCTATGATTTGATATTTGATAGAGCAGTCTGACTGAGCGGTGGTAGGCAGCAGCAGGCTCGTACGCATTCATTCAAACAGCACTTTCCGGCGTTTGCCAGCAGCTCTTCGCTGTGCTTCAAGCATTGCGCTGTTGACTTCAAGCCTATCAACTCCCGAGATTAGCCTGGCAATACTGTAGTGCCTATAAGAACATCCAATAGTCAAAGGTATATGAAATACAAATGGTATAGAGAGAAATAGTCCTATAATTCCTATAATAACTACAACCTAAAACTTCTTACCTGGAAATATTGAAGACTTTCTTACATGGCACATGTTGCACTTTTATTTTCTTCTCCAACACTTTGTTTTTGCATTATTTAAACCAAATTGAACATGTTTCATTATTTATTTGAGGCTAAATTGATTTTATTTATGTATTATATTAAGTTAAAATAAGTGTTCATTCAGTATTGTTGTAATTGTCGTTATTAAAAAAAGAAAAATGTAAAAAAAATTGTCCGATTAATCGGTAGCGGCTTTTTCGGCCCTCCAATAATCGGTCTCGGTGTTGAAAAATTATAATCGGTCGACCTCTAGTCTGAAGGAAACCTGGTACCATCCCTACGGTGAAGCACGGTGGTGGCAGCATCATGCTTTGGGGATGTTTTTCAGCGGCAGGGACTGGGAGACTAGTCAGGATCGAAGGAAAGATGAAAGGAGCAAAGTACAGAGAGATCCTTCATGAAAACCTGCTGCAGAGCACTCAGGACCTCAGACTGGGGCAAATGTTCACCTTCCAACAGGACAATGACCCTAAGGACACACCCAAGACAACACAGGAGTGGCTTCGGGACAAGTCTCTGAATGTCCTTGAGTGACCCAGCCAGAGCCCGGACTTGAACCCGATCAGACATCTCTGGAGAGACCTTTAAATAGCTGTGGAGCGACACTCCCCATCCAACCTGACAGAGCTTGAGAGGATCTGCAAAGAATGGGAGAAACTCCCTACATTTAGGTGTGCCAAGCTTGTAGCGTCATACCTAAGAAGACTCGAGGCTGTAATCACTGCCAAAGGTGCAACAAAGGGTCTGAATACTTATATAAAATGTGATCTTTCCGTTTTTATTAAAAGTCAAGGGATCTGAATACTGAATATTTTCCGAATGCACTGTAATAACAATCATAATAATAATTAAACGGTTATGACAGTTATTTTATTTTTGTGAAGGTCTTCATCCATAATCGTCAGTTACACGATTATATGGTAATTGTGCCAGCCCTATTAAGAGCCACATTATGAACCATCCAAACGCCAACAAGAGCTCACACAGCTAAAATGTCCTCCCTCCAAGCAGTGACGGTTGCAAGAGCAGCGTGTGAAATTCAACTGAACATATCTCCTCCCTCCCAAGACCCCATTGTTTCCTTCTCACACCTAAATGACATATGTAACATCCAACTGAAACTGACATGCACAGACTCAGGGTTGAGGAGACTGCTGCAATGGTAGGAAGCGCCAAATAGTTAGCAAGGTGCTGTTCTTTAGGGTTCATGGGCATCTGTCTTATCACTAACCTACATCATCATGTCCACATTGATCAGGGCAAATGACAAGAGGTTTAGGCTCAAACAACTGAAGAAGAGATGTAGCCTTGTATTTTCCAGCAGTATTTCAAGCTGTACATGGAACACCATAAAAAATCTGAAGTCAAGCAAGAACAGAGCAGTCCGATGTTGCTGGAAGACTCACCGTCATACAAAATTCATTATTTAAGGAAGATTTTGGTTTGGGACTGCCTGCCTCTCTACAGTAAGGTGAAACCTATTTTTAAGGTAGAAGCACTCAAAGGATATGGCAAATGAATTAAGAAAACAGTTTGCTGAGAGATGTGTCTTGAAGGGATGACAACTACTGGAATGCCTGCATTTTTGCAACGTTTCATTTGTTGTGCTAAGAAAATCCAGCCAGATTCCACAACTTTCTAAAATAAGGGCCATGAGAGGAGTAAATCATCACTTTAAATCTGTAAAATTGCACAATACACAGTAATCCATAGACAATACAAGCATTTAAGCATAGTTGATGAATGTAGTAGCTTGCGGTAATGAATGCATATGAAGAATGAAGATCATAAATAAGTACCTACTTCTCCAATAAGGTTCTTCTGACTGTCTGTAGTACAGTACAGGCTTTAATTTACTGGACTGAGTTCCAAATGAACACTGCCATCTCTGTCATGACTGACTATTTTATCAGTGGATGGTTCAGATTGTTGTCACACCTCAGTAGATGTTCTTGTTTCACATGTTGATTCTTCATTAAATGGCAGCTTCATTATTTCGGGGCAGCAGCGTAAAGGTTATAAGAGAGAACCTGATGTCATCGTGGAGGGCTGAATAGCAGAAGTCTCTGAGAAAGGCTTTGAGAGACATGGACAATCGCTAATTGGATGAGGATTTCATTGGGCCGGCTGGGAGAAATGACCTTATGCAATGTGCATAATGAATGGCTTGGACGGGAGGGAGATGTTATGTTTGTGCACAAGCCTGCTGCCAGGGTGGGCTATGGCTAGGCTATTTTAGTTTTTATTAAACTAAGAACTTAAGCTTTCATCTATGGGACGTGTTATTCAAAAAGTTTAAATAAGATCAAGAAGTGTAAGTAGAATAAATTATTATTTAGGCTACTGTACAATGGATCAGACTGATCATCTGGACATATGAGAGTTTCTAACTAACATTGAATAGCCTACATTGAGTTATGTAATAAACATGGTATAAACAATAGGGAATTTAGGCTTCATGAGGCTAGAAGAGAAAAGGAAGAACAGGCTTGCTGTATCTATGGTCTTTGTAATTTTCAACACAAACCCCCTAGACAAACTTCATTTTACCAGAAACCCCCTATCCCTATGATAGTAGGGCCTTATAAAATCTGGTGTATTTTGTACCCAATTGCATTTAGTTCTACCCCCAAATTCAATTTTCTCAGTTTTGTTTTTCCAGGTTTTGGTTTTTCCAACAACAATAACAAAAAAATCACAACAAAATAGGATGTTCTAAGTCCACAACAACGCTAAACCCTTTAACATTGAAATGTTTGTTCCAGAAGAAATATGAAAAGCATATGCATAACCATGGTATCAATTGAAAGTGAACAGTTTGCAGATTATGTGTAGAACTGCAGCAAACCATTGACATCATGTATAGTTTGTTACTGTACAGCTGTAGCGCTAATGTGATTTTGATTTTACAAAACAAAGCCGTTTACAAAACAAATGACAGCTGGATTGATGCAAATAATCATGATATCATTCCGCCAGGTAGGCATAGGTTACTGTGTAGGTAACATTTAATTTATAAGGTTTTTGGGAAAGCCTTTCTATCAACCAGCTGACTATCATTAGCATTATTGCTAACGGCTACACAAAGTGTAGACTGGGCAAACGGACGATCCACACACACAGAGACAGGGGCATTCCTGTGCCATTTCAGAAAGTTGCAGGAAAGTACGAATCACTAACCAGGTTTCCATCCAACTTTTTCATGCGAGTAAAGTACATGTCGGATAAACAGACCTGATGGAAAAAGCAAATTTGTTGGTAAAATTTACAAATGTCAACAAAACAAAATACACTAGACAATGTGGGATCTTTTTGTGTCTGTAAAATGTATTATGCGAGAAATGGTGGTGGGAATGTCTTTATACGCAAATATTGATATAATAACCATCATATCGACCATCATATCGAACTTGGGAGTCACGTGATGATATGTTGTGTGGTCCTCCCACTATGACTGGGAAAGCATGCAGTTTATTAGGCTGATGAGCTTCATGCTTGGTTGCCGTTTGACAAATAAAAAAATGATCTTTTGCCCTAAATTTCATTATATAGGTAACCTACCTGTCACGTCCTGACCAGTAATAGGGGTTATTTGTTATTGTAGTTTGGTCAGGACGTGGCAGAGGGTATTTGTTTTATGTGTTTCGGGGTGGTGGTTTGTTTAGTAGGTTATTTGATTTATGTATTCTGGGGGTTTTTGGGCACTGTTCTATGTTCTGTCTAGTCTTTTGTATTTCTATGTTTTGTTAATTGGGGTTGGACTCTCAATTGGAGGCAGGTGTTTTCTAGTTGCCTCTGATTGAGAGTCCTATATATAGGTATGTGTTTGAGTACTTTGTGGGAGATTGTTCTGTGTATAGCCTTGTGCCTTACCAGCCTGTGAATAGTCGTTGTGTTTTCTTTGTGTACGTGTTTATTTTGGTTCTCCTTCTTGTCCGATTATAATAAAGAAGATGAGTGCACATTTCCCCGCTGCATTTTGGTCTATATCCGACGACAGCCGTTACACTACCTACCCACACTGTATCTGCGAGCTATTAGCTAGAGCGCACATGCCAAGACCAGACTGGGAACATTCACTATATAACGCAATTTCTTTGTGACAAAACCATCAGTAGAGTTGAAAATGCAATGGAAACCCATTTAACTTGTATTTTTTATTTGGTACATGGGAATTTAACTGCAAAATAAATGTTTATGTACACTACGTCATCACGCACAACCTTTTATCCGCAACAAGTCAATTTGATGGAAACACATGGGTGGGAAATGGTGGGAAAATGCGCATATTATTTTTATTTTAGAATATTTGCATGAAAATCTGTCCCAATTGGATGAAAATCTTGCTACGTATGCATTTTGTTCATGTCTTATGATTATTTGAGCAAATTAATGCATTTTCCAATAAGTTCAATACATTTACATTTATTTGATTTCCTACGAAATTCTATAAAAAAATTATATTGTTGAATTCCGTTTTAATGTCTAGATTCCGTGATTCCATTCGCATTGTCCGCAACACATATTTTAATAATAATATGAGAAACGATGTACAGATAAAGCCAAATGTCACATTCAACTCTGAGAAGAGAATACTAATGATGTCCAGGCACAGCGATAAAATTCAAGAGCACAAAATGCCTCTATTGTTCTGAAGTTGCACTGGGGAAGAATGTCACTCAAAACCCTTTTGTTTTCATGAATACATCTCGCCAAGCCCACTAACCCTGGTTTGTTTTAGATTTTACAGCACAGATTCCAGCTCGTAGAGGCTGAGTGACATTTTCTGGAACATCGCCATCGTTCTGCACCACTCTCCCTGATCTTCCTGCACACAAACATACTAGCAGGGGTGTTCAGTTACCTGCTTTAGAAAATACAGCATTCCTGCTTCTCAGGTTTCAGACAGATTTGGACCGCCTCCAGACATTGAGAAATTGAATCCACCGTGCTGTGGTTGGTTGGTTGGTTGGTTAGACAATCATTGCGTCATTCTGCCTTCTGGGTAATCATGGGTGGATGATGGCGGGTGAGAGTCAAGTATTTATAGGACCAGTAAGCTAAATATATTAAGTTGCCCTTCTGGAAATCAATTACAGACTACTTTAGTAAGCAGAATGTAATTACTTAGCTATAACTGAGGTAGCTAGATAAAATAATGATTACATTTAAATGAAAGGTAAGTGACACAGACAAACTAAGGCTTCTCTGGCTGCCTGCAAAGCTTTTTCATCTTGTCCTGCTGCCAAGTAATGTAATAAAGGCATTACAACTTTTTTCATCCACAAGCCTTGGGGTTCTTCGGAAGTATTTTTATGCTTTGTACAGCCATTGACGCCTACCTACACAAGAAAAGTAGGCCTAGCCTATAACATCCAGTTTTTTTTCATGATTCAGCTACCTGTTTCCAAACAGCACCTACCGCCACACCCACAGACCAAAATTCTGTTTCAAATCAGTTACTAGAATTTATTAGACAGAATACAGGAGGTGTGTCAACATCAGCTGTGCTCATAACTGATGAGAGAAATAATTTGGGCAATAATAGTACATAACCTAGTAATTGGTGTCATTGATTTAGGCCAAAACCCTGACTCTGCATCCCAGACTTCGGAGAAAGCGCCATGACCAGCCTTCAATAAGGGGGTATTGGCACTGAATAGCGAGTGTTATATGACTGCAAACTGGCGCAAGGCCGAATGGAATGCTAGGGCCTGGGTGAGAGAGATCACCACTATGACAGAGAACATAATAATAATAATATAAAGTGTATGTGGGAGTACAATTTATGTCTGCAAGGCCTCTTCAGACTGAAAGTTTGGACAGCTCTCAACAAGGGAATTTGTAATTTGGGTGAACAAGGCCTATCCCTTTGACTTTCCATCCCCGATAATAAAGGAAACCAACAAGCTAATAGGCCTGCCTACATTCACTGAATGAACGGCTTGTATGATGAATGGAATAGATTGGTAGAACAAATGAAATGCCAATAGGATACGATCCAACAAAGCCATTTGTTAGTCAGACTCTTCCAGAGAAGAGATCTGAACCGCCATGGCAAGACAGGTTGCATATGTAAAATGTGTGAGCTCAGCAGCTCTGAGCTAGCTGTCTGTCTTCGGCCTCCTAAACTCATGCCCCATCATGTCGGTCTCTTACAGAGCATGGACTTGAAATAGCTAGATTGTATCAGAGGGTGTGAATTTAAAACTAGTTGGTGACACCTTATACTGGTAACAATTTCCATTAAGTTGCTGTTATACTGGTGTAGTGACGCTGTAATTGCACATGTAGTAATAATTTTGTATTAACATGTTACATAGTAGGCCTACACTAGTAATGGCATTTTAAGTGTATAGTAAAGATGTAGTTTAGTGGAAGGGGATAGGGACTGTTCCCTAAACGTACTATGCCATTATGATCAATCTATATATTCTTATGGTTCTAACCAACTACATTTCTTAGATGAGCTGTACAGTACACTGCTGGGCAATTCTGCTGAATCAGCATCAAGTCAAACAAATCTGTTGTTTTTGGATTACTAATACGATCACATATCACATCTACAGCATAACATTCGTTTTATTTGATAAAATCCTTGCCAAAATCCATCCCTGATGTCCCACCCAGTTAGATTTCAAATACTTAGCCTCTGAATAAGCCAACTATATGTATACTGTATATATTCGCTGCTCGTTTTGAAAGGGGTGGTAGAAGCCAACCACCATCCATGGTTCAGTACACGAGTAGCTAGATGCCTGGAAAAACGCCTTTCACCCCACCCCCAAAGAAACATGAAGCCATGGGATAAGACTGACCGGACCGGTGAAAAGGGTAGGGCGGATAGGCTACTGAGGGTAGGACAGGCAGGGACTTCACCAGGGGCTGCGCCTGGCTGGTAGTTGGATAGTAAGCAGTTATGCAATATCTGTAAACAGTTTACGATAAGCTTGAAATGGGCATGGTCTAATTGACTCAGCAACCAAAAACACATTTCTTAATGAACCAGAAAATCAATAGTTTAAAAAAAAATCTAAGTTAGCTGGCTAACTCATTGATACCCCGCTGGATTGGTACTTTTACCAACCTAACTATAGTAGTTTAGTAAGCTTTAGTTGCCCCAATACAGAATATCATGCTTCTCCCAACCTCGTCCCTACACGAACACTGTTTATCTGCCTGCATGCAGTCCCGACAGCGTTGGGTAGACATGTGGCTATATTCGGCTCTGGCTATTTAGTAACTGTCACATTTGTGATTAACAATGTTAACCTACAACGGTAACCTGTTTTAGACAACAAATTACACTGATTTGCAAAACAAGTTCTAACAGCTATTCACATCCAAACCCCCCTCACGCTTTCGAGAAAGACAGAGCCTCACGCTACAAGCCACGCTGCGCTGTGTTCTTCTCACCCGACGGCAGTTTACATCCAGAGGCACTAGCTAGCTAGCTACACTAAACTTTGCTTGCTGTGTTCTAGAAAGTCAAGAAAGATGCATACAATTACACCATATTTCAAATAACACAAGACTCCCTTGATCTTTGAATAATACACTCACCTTATTGACAGGTCTCTGTAGAATTGCAAAAACTAGAGCAATCAAACAGCCTTGCACTTGGGATGGGAAGACACTTAACTTGAAAATAGTAGCTCGCGCAACAGCTTTGCTTTTGTTGCTCAGAACGCTCCAGTGGTCAACATTCCCGATGAGGACAAGCAGCTAACAGTTTATTTCTCAGCTGACTCCTCAACACACACGAAACAACTCCTCCCTCCCCTCTCGGCTGACTCCGCCCACATCGCCTCATGTCTCTGGGTTCTAGAGGAATATTCAGTAGACTCATCAGCTGAACAGAGAGAGAGAGAGAGAGAGAAGTGAAGAACAAACACCATTGTAAATGCGACTTAACTTGCATCTCGTCACAACACTGTATATAGACATAATATGACATTTGAAATGTCTTTATTCTTTTGGAACTTTTGTGAGTGTAATGTTTACTGTTCATTTTTTGTTTATTTCACTTTTATCTATTTCACTTGCTTTGGCAATGTATACATATGTTTCCCATGCCAATAAAGCCACTTGAGAGAGAGATAGCATTTTATTTTATTTATTAAGATCCCCATTAGCCGACGCCAATGGTGACAGCTAGTCTTACTAGTGTACGACAACAAAAAATACATTATAGATAAAATACTTTACAGTTGACATACATTTTCAAACATTAACATGGAGTGTGTGTGTGCAGGGGGGGAGAAACATGCTGAGAAGTCCTGTCTGCAGACATAGCACACTGCTGCAAAAATAGACACTTCTATACACAGCAAACATTTCCCAAATCACTAGATACAGCCCCCATGCTCGTTCCCATGTAAATCAGGCACTGGGGTCTCAGGTCTCAGCCTGAAGTAAGCATGTGGGTGCTAAGAAGTGGAGTGGGGACCCTGGAAAGTTCACAGTATTGCTCAGGTTTTATTTCAGTTCCAGCCCTTTGGCCTAACCTTATTTCAGTCCATTGTGTCACTATTTTATAGCTTTTCACACTGTAATTCTATATGATACTTACATAGTGGTCCTGTATGGCTCAGTTGGTAGAGTGTGGCACTTGCACCACTAGGGTTGTGGGTTTGATTCCCTGGACCACACATATGTAAAAATGTATGCACGCATAACTGTAAGTCTCTTTGGATAAAAGCGTCTGCTAAATAGCATATATTATTATTACATCAAGCTACTATAAATCAATGAGTCGGAAGTAAGCATACACCATACAATTAATTACATATAACATTTTGGGGTACACTACAAAATGTACAGTTGTTGTTTTTCAATTTCATAATCTCCTATTGGCCCTGTTGCATAAAAGTCTAATCAAGAGTTCAATGCTCTGGAGTTACCTTTCCCTACTCCTATGCAGTGTTTTGGTATTTTCCCCCTCCAAGGACTGTGTGGCAATAGGCTTACGGGGGTTACATGCCCTGCACTAACCTTGGTGGTGAGTATATTTTCCTTCATATAATTGTGCAAATGTAGCCATTGTGTTATTAATATGCCACAGTATGTGATTTATCAATCTGATTATTCTAGTAAGACACCTACAATATGATTTACTCCATGAACTCAACCATGGGCAATAATTCAAAGAGTCCGTAGTGCAAAAGGTTGTAAGTCTTGAACTTTCCTCAGCTGAGCCTGCCTAATGACAGGGTAGGGAAGACAGAGGACCCGTCCTGGACCTGCAGTATCTGGGTGAAGAGAACAACGGTGGTTCCATACTGCGTGACCCTGCCAAACACGCCACAATATAAAAGGGCATTGTACACAGACACAACATCACACCTTGGATCAGATCTCCTCCCTGTAACATTATTCATGCATTAGGCCCATGTGACCATAGCCTCTGTCACAGCCTTTCACTTTGGCCAATCTTGGGAGCCGAGGCTAACGTGAACATGGTTGCATTGAAAAGCTGTTTTTGCTCTTCCCACGTTTTTCATTACAATGATGTTCAGGCATTTCGCTGCAACTTTTATACCTGATGAAACTGTGTACGTGACAAATAAAATGTGATATTGCAGGAATCTATCTTACTTACAAAAGTAACACATGGAAATGGTGTTAAGACACAAAAAAGTATTGATAGCTATCATCCTTCTCAACCATGAATGCGGTGAGTTAACCACTACCTTCTTCTATGCTGTGTCATGAGCTGCCAGTAAGTCTTGATTTAGAAAGAGATTTGTTTTTCTGCATTAACGGTTGTGGCGGCGGTTGGCTTGGAACCAACCAAACACTCTGTCTTGCTGCAGTTAGTTTCATAAGACAGAGAATGGCCACAAATGAGCAGGAATTCTGACCGACAGAGGGCCTGTGGGCCAGCAAGTATTTACAGACCTACAGTGTGGAGAGGATTACCCTCTCTGTCACTGTCCCAAATGACACCCTATTCCCTTTATAGAGCATTACTTTTAACCAGGGCCCATAGGGTAGTAGTTCACTATACAGGGAATAGGGAGCCATTTGGGACACATACTTTCTCTGTATATGGTGAAATCTGGTCGCATGGCAGACAACAGACACATACCCAGAAACCCAATCCCCAGATCACTTACTTTTTGAGGGCCTGCCCGGCCTTTGAGAGAGGCAGATCAGGCAAAGCAGAGCAGGGAGCCTGTGAAGCTGAAGTGAAGGGACATTGCTCCCACTGCCAGTCTCAGTTCTCTCACTAACCCCTTCCCCTTGGCCCTAACTGGGTAGATCTGTAAGATGGAATCAATACAGTGTAATAAAATCACCACTACCCTGCTTATACCGATCCAGACCGTTCAGATCTGCAAACGCTGAAATGTTAGGGCCCAGGAGGCCATCTATAGGATTTTTGGGGAAACCTAAACCAGTATGGTCAGGGAATACAGTTTAAGTAAAGTTATATGTCAGTTATGACCACATGATGAGTCATGGTTCAGAGTAGCTTGGAATAGTTGGGAGAGCTCTGATGTGGCAATCCTCTCAAAACAACATGTAAGCCTGGTGGCATCATAAGATAGAGGTCTGTTTGGCTTCCAGATTTCATAAGGACAACAATAACCACAGCCAACAACTAAATGAGAAACACATCTACTGCATGTTAGATTAACTGCTCCATGACTCAAGAACTTGCTACACTACCAAATTATCAATACATAAGATTTTACCCTGCAGTTATAAGCTCATTGTTACATTGCACTTACACTGTATTTAGGATTAGGGTGAGGGATATGGTTAGGATTAGGGTTGCAAAGGGTTGGAAACTTTCCGGTAGATTTCCAGAATTTTTCCAGAATTTTTTCATGGGAAGTTAAGCCCTGGAATTTGTGGAATTTTACTTAAATTCATAAAAAAAGATAGCTTATAACTGTCATAAGCTTCGTCTTCTGATGAGGAGAAATCATCTGACCAATACGCAGCGTGGTAAGTGTCCATACTTATACTTTTATTTTTAAACGTGAACACTAAACAAAACAAGAAAACGAACGACAGTCCTGTAAGGCTACACAGCTATACAAAGAAACAGCCACCCACAAACACAAGCGAAAATAAACCCACTTAGATATGGCCTCCAATTAGAAGCAACGACAACCAGCTGCTTCTAATTGGAGGTCGTTCCCAAAACTAACATAGAAATAGACAAACTAGAAAACCCACACAGAAATAGAAAACATAGAACATAAACCAAAAACCCCGAAACACACAAAACAAACACACCCCTGCCACGTCCTGACCAACTACAATAACAAAATGACCCCTTACTGGTCAGGACGTGACAATAACAGTAAACCTTTTTTTTGTGGGATACACAAGGCAATTCTAGGACTTGTGGCATGTTTTGGTTAAACTATCCCCAATTCAATGGAATTGCAAACCTCTGCATGCACAGTGCATTCTTCCATCACATGTACAGATGATTCTCAAGATCTTTCACCCTAATGAGATGCTATTGAGCCCACAGAGGGCCTGTGCATGCTGCTCATGCATTGAATCTGCTCCTCAAGGACACCATGGCACTGAAAACAATGGATACACTCTACAAGAGAGCCAAGGAAATGGTTAGGTATGTGAAGGGTCATCAAGTTATAGCAGCAATCTACCTCACCAAGCAAAGTGAGAAGAATAAGAGCACCACATTGAAGCTGCCCAGCAACACCCATTTGGGTGGTGTTGTCATCACGTTTGACAATCTCCTGGAGGGGAAGGAGTCTCTCCAAGAAATGGCCATATCACAGTCTGCCGATATGGACAGCCCCATCAAGTGGATCCTCCTGGATGATGTATTTTGGGAGAGAGTGGTAAGCAGCCTGAAACTCCTGAAACCTATAGCAGAAGCCATTGCACGGATTGAGGGAGACAATCACATCCTGTCTGATGTTCAAACTCTGCTTGCAGATGTAAGAGAAGAAATCCGTACTGCCCTGGCCACTTCACTGTTGCTCCAAGCAGAGGAAACTGCAGTTCTGAAATACATCAAAAAGCGTGAAGCCCATACACGCCGCAGCATACATGTTGGACCCCAAGTAGGCAAGAGCATCCTATCTGGTGCAGAGATCAACAAGGCCTATGGTGTCATCACTACCGTGTCTCTGGACATTGAGGAGGTTACGGGAGAATACATGGAAGCCTGAGAGGAAGACAACCAAAGCTTTAGTTTGTAGACTAACATTTTACAGATGTATGTTGAAAACGTTTTTGGGAGATGCGATGGCTCATTGGGGATCATTCAATATTCCCTTTTGTTGTTCAGTGAAATCATCCCATGTGAAGAGTCAACTCACTTAATTAAAGTTCAATTCATAACAAAATAGTTTTTTTTATTTCTATTGGAAGGATTTAGTCATTTGCAATTATGTATACTTATGAAAAGGTAAAAGGTTTATGTTCCTGTCTCCATATGATATGGTAAATATATCCAATGCAAAAAGCATCTACATTTAAATGGTATTAATATTAATTTGCATATATTTCCGTTAATTCCCATATATTCCTGTTAATTCCCACAGAAAGTTTCCACCTCTGAATATTCCCCAAAATGTGCAACCCTAGTTAGGATTAGGGTTATTGCAAGTAGTTACACTGTACTTACATTATAGCTACAGTGTAATTTAAAGTGCACATCCAGACAGTATTTAAGATCAATGTACAGAAGAAAAAACTGTTACATGGTTACAAAAATCATTTATTGAAAAAAGTATAATTTGTGGATGAAATAAAATGTGAAATTCTTCCAAAAACAACGTGCACGTAACATAAAAAAGCAATAGCTTATAAAACTACATTTTATTGGATTTCTATTATTCTATTTATTTCCAATTTTAACAACAGTTTATTACTGTAATCATTTATCTGTAGTTAACAAAATATACAACTTTCTAGCCTCAAACTCAACTCTGGAACTTGAAGCCAGTTCCTTTGCTTTTTTTGATTGTTCCTCTCTAATCAGGGACTGATTTAGACCTGGGACACCAGGTGGGGGAAATTCATTATCAGGTAACACAGAAAACCAGCAGGCTCCAGACCTCATAGGGTAAGATTTGAATACCCCTGAACTAGAACATAAGTAAACATCTAAACTGAATTTTAAGGAATTGGACAACCTATGAATCCATCTTTTGACAGACCAGTCTAGAATCTTGTGGTCCCTATTTTCATGCTTTACACTGGGTGGCCCATTAAGTCTATCATTCAGTCATTCTGATCAATATTGATAGTACTTCATTTGTAAAATATATTATAATATTCACTTTTGCTTTCTTTCAACTACTATAGTAATGCCATAAAACGTCTAGAGAGACAAGCTCATGTACAGTACTGCACATCACATCTACTGTTGAATACAACAACAAAAAGCTGTGCACTGGAGCCCCATGCAAACAACATGGAACACTTTGTGATTAAATAAACAATCAAATCATAGCAAATATTAACCAGACTTTTTTTCTGAAAATGGAGTAACAGCCCATTCCTCTTGTTCGTTACTCATATATCTATTGATTAGTAAACTATTTTACTAAGTCATGGTGATATTATTCACCAATAGTTACACATAAGCAGAAATGTTTCAAAAATGCTTTTGTAATGTCAAGAAAGGATATGTTAGTAATCTTTTCTCTGAAGATTAAAATAAATAGATTCCCTTCCCTGTAGCTCAGTTGGTAGAGCATGGTGTTTGCAACGCCAGGGTTGTGGGTTCGATTCCCACGGGGGGCCAGCACAGAAAAAACAAAATGTATGAAATGAAATGTATGCATTCACTACTGTAAGTCGCTCTGGATAAGAGCGTCTGCTAAATGACTAAAATGTAAAAAAAAATGTAAAAATGTAATATTAAGAGGCATTATTAATCAAAGAATAAAAACATGTAAAGGTTGAATAGCAGCATAGATGAGATCTAAAAACCCAGAGCTTTGCAAAATAAACTACAGGACGTTCCAAATGGTACCCTATTCCCTATTTAGTGCACTAGTTTTGCCAAGGGCCCATAAGGTTTTGGTCAAAAGCAGTGTACTATATAGGGAATAGCCTGCCATTTGGGATACATACATAATTTGGGATATATACCTAATCACCACCTGGAGAGGAGAGTCCCTTGGAGCCAAATTTTGTCATGCTTGACCAGTGTTACTGGTGACCAGTGTTACTCTTTGCACTATATCAAGGAGTCTGATCAATTGCATCCTATTACTTGGAAAATATACAGCAAATATGTAATAATCAAATATAACACTGACAGTAAAACAGCATGAGGCATCAATTCCATGTGGACTAGTATTAAAAAGTAAAATAAAAAAAGACAAATAATAAAAGAGCAAAAATAATTTCCTAAGATTATTATTATTATTATTATCAGCAAGAGCAGCTAATAAACAGCAACAAAAATTATTGGCACATGCTTTTGTACAGCAATTAATCTTTCCAGTTATTGCAACTATTCAAGTACACATAACTGGATACATATACATAAGGACAGTGATAAATTAAGGTGAAAGACAACATATTATTTGGCTGCCTACGACGATTCTAATCAGATGGTTTGCAAGATGTTCTGGAATCATTCTGGAAGATTCTTTATTGTCCTTGTGAGAGGGATGATGCTGCTTGTATAGTACCAAGTCTACCGTTCACTTGAACTGTTTTTGTGGGGGCATTGACCTGAATAAAATAGATGAAACATGAAAACCAGTGTTATTTTTTGCTCTGTACCAATCAAAAATTGCCTGACATTGAGTTAAGTTAATAGAGTTCAGATCATGCAAGAAGTAAAATATTTTGCAAAGAATGGAAGTGTTTATATTGTATTTTTCTCATTGATTAATCTAATGGAACAATACATTGCTCAAGCTGCACAGCCCCACAGACTGTGGAACTACGTGACGGAATCTTGGTCTCCAGCTAGCACAGAATGTTTCCCAGGAGTTCTTTGTTCCGTCACAGACATGTTGCAACAAAAGACAAGGTAATACTAGGTAAGAAATGGTGGGTAGTCACCTGGCTAGTGAGTTCCCATGTGAGTGCATGCACAAAAGGTAATTTATGATCACCTCCATTTGCTCTATCTAAAAACATTGAATTGACAACCTGTAACTTGATGACTAAACTCGCTCCCAATAACGGTCTCCCTCTTTTGTGTGTTGCTAATGTATTGTTAGTGTGGCTGCCTGCAGTACTGAACATATTGTACCTTCTTCAGGCGCTCAGCGGCAGAGCCAGAGCGGATGGCCTCCAGCATTGCATCCCGGGCCAGAGCGGGATTCCCCCCAGCCCCCAGGGGCTCCCCCCCCATTGTGGGCTTGGGCTGGGTGGAGGGAGGGGTAGGAGGAGGAGGGAGCATAGAGGGGGGTGGAGGTGGCGGAGGCACAAATGGAGGAGGGGGAGGCATGGCAGGGAAGGCATCACACAGAGTTCTGTTCTCCTCCTCAGTCTTCCTGAACTTGTCAAGCTCCTCTGCAGCCTGGGATATGGTCTGTGGAGCATAGAGAGGGGAACAATGGCAGTCCGGATACATAGACCCATTTGATGGCTGCTTTCACATGCACGCCCCCCCCCCCACACACACACACACACACACACACACACACACACACACACAATTTCCCTCTTATACCTTGTTAACACCAGTGGTTTACTAGGCAGCAAAACCAAGGTTTAAAGGCATTTCAAACAGCTTTGCAACTCTAAGTTAAGGTGTCGCTAGCCTGGATCTACTTTAGCTCCACCAACTAAATTTGACAGGTAACTAAGGAATAGAATCAAGAACTCCCATCAAACATTCCATTCTTTTTTTATCAAACCTAAATTCCACGTTATTGCCCTGAGAACCTGATTTAGTAATGCACATTTCTGAGATTCCTGCTGGTGAGCTGGGCAGGAACATTCTAGAGCTCACCACATCAGGCCTCCATCACAACTACACATTTCCTCCTCTCATTTCACCATGGTCCTTTACATGAAAACAAACCACATCACATTCAAGGGGAACGCAAATAGACTCATATATATATAATAAACATAGTGCTGCCTGTTCTCCTGAAATGAGCTATTCAGTGACAAGCAACAGATCCTCTGTGCTATATCAAGACATTGCAAAACCAATGCAAAACACTGTCTGACTCTTGGCTATAGCTTACCTTCCTTAGCCCTGCAGAGTTACTTTGGCCTCTAATGGCTGCCAGTAGCGCACATCGCTCATTCTCTTCCTCAACAAAGGACGATTTCTTCAAAGTGCTGCTTGCACTTGAGTCCGATACCTAGTCCAACAGGGAAAATCAGGGAAATTAGAAACCAAACCCCTACATTACACTCATTATTAGTAGCTGTAGACTTCCACTTTAAAAAAAAGAAAAACAGTGATCTTTGTGAAGTTAGCATGACGGTCTCTCTATCTCTCTCACCTTTCTGAGCATCTCCTTCCCATCCCCACACTGGATGGCTGACATCAGAGTGGTGTGTAGCGACGTGTCCATCTGGACCGACTTCATGATCACAGGTTTGAACTTCTTCACCGGCCCAAACAGACTGACCTGCTGGGGCCCTGGGAGGTCGTTGCTGGCAGCAGCTGCAGCTGCTCGTGGTGGTTCAGGCTTCTTTGCCAGGGCTGGATGACCTTTGGGCCCTACTGTCTCTGATCTGCTCTGTGCAGGTGGTGGACCCTGCGAGGGCTTGGAGACAGCAGGTACCTGTTTAGTGGGGGATTGTGGTGCTGGTGGTGGGGGTGTCATCTGTGTCTGCTGTCTGGGACTGGGATTGTTGGGCCCATGCTGCTTAGTGTTATTGGCCACTGTATCAGAGTCCAGTGACTTGGAGCTCCCTCCAGCAACTCGCAGGGTAGAACTGCTCCCATAACCACTCCTGTCCACTCCTTGCGTTGACTCACCAGAGACTACCCGTTTCTCTGCTGAGAGGTAGTCAGGGTAACATTTAGCACCGGCGTGATAGGACCCAGACCCAGAGCTGCTCTCCTTCTTCACTGGTACATTAGTAGATGTACCAGAGGAACGCTGTGGATTTACATGAAAGGATCTACCCTCTTTCTGATAGCCGTAACTGCCAGGTGGCTTTCTCACGAGGCCAGACAACTCCGCTGGTACTTCTTGGATGTTGTCAGCTTTGGCCATGGTGGGCTTCACAGCGTATTTAGCAATGGCAGAAGCTACGTACTGACTGGATGTTCTCCTGGACGGCTTGAGGAAGGAAAGGTTTCTCTTCTGATCTTGGAGAATACCAGGGTTCAGTTTCATAGTCTTCTGCTGCACAGGCGTCTCTGAAACTGGAACTGGGGCCTTGCCCTCTGCTTCCTGTGAGATGTCCTTTGTTACCTCAACAACATCTTTGCATGTTTCCTTAGGTGCCATCTTGGCTACAGGTTCAGAGGCCTTAGGTGTTGCCTTGGCTGCAGGTGGCTCAGAGGCTACGACCCGATGGGTGCATTTGTGGACCTCAGACTCTGGGCTCTGGGTCTTTGTGAAAGGGACAGGCCCTCTACTAGTCGGGACCGAAGGTGCAGAAGTGTCCTGCTTATCCGAGGAGCTCCAGAATGCTTTGGCATTCCCCAGGAGTGGTGAGACGGAGTCATCTTTGTTGATCCCAGACTCAGAGGAACCGCCAAACTTGTTTCGGGCGATGGCTACTTTGACCATGTTACCCTGATCGTCAATTCTAATGGCACCTGTTGTCAGAGTGGCCGGGGCCTCTGCTGGCTTCTGAGGCCGGGTTGCAACTGCGGGCTTGGGAGGGACGATAGTGAATGTCTTCATACCAAATCGGGAGACTGGGCTACATGTGATTTTCGTTTGTGCCTGGGAGGCAGCGTGGCCTCTATAGGTGGGAAACTCTTCCTCAGGGGACTTGGAATGGCTCTCTGGGACAGCGAAAGAGCTGTTGACAGGTGAGGCTTTCCTCTCAGCTCCATCAGCGGACTCCCGTCTTTGAACTTCTACTTTAGTCTTAGAGACCGCTGCTGTATGGTCTTTCCCCATGGTGCCATTGGCAAGCTTCTTCCCTGGTGATTTGAGGCGCTGCGTGGGCTGTGGTTGAGCAGAGCTGACTTTGCTGGAGCCGTCAGACATACAGGCGTTGTTGTTTTTGTTCTGTATGCCACCAACACTTGAATGATGATGACTGAGGTTCAGGTCTTTATTGCCCGTTCTTTGAGAGCTACTCATTAGTGTGGCTTGGTGATCTGTCATGTTCGGTGTCTCGTAGTCCTCCAGGACTTCATCTATGGCTGTGACCGGGACCTCCATATCCACCACAGACACAGGGATGTCATTGCTCTCAGTGGACATCACGTAGGGGTGCTCTTGCATTGAAACAGCATCTATGTGACTTATATCTAGTGGACATGGACAAATGAAAATACGTGTGTTAGCCGGCCTGCTTATTGACTATACAACAAATATTTTTTTGGTCCTGTGCATCCATTGTGGTTTCCAGGATGTCTCCAGTATGTAATTCATGTGCATTTGATGGACAATAAAACAATTTTTATTTGAATTCGTGTTCTACTAAAAGCTCACCTGCTAGATCAGCATCCAGATCAGCCAGAGTCTGGTGGAGCTGAGTGGTGAGCTCTAGGTCCTCTTCATAGATGTCCTTTGTTTTGCCTGCTTTGTCATTGTGGCTGATATCACTGCTGTGTCTAAGGGAGGAGGGGGTAATACAAGTTAAGTTTTGAACTGTTTTGCAGGTAGCATAAAAGGAGAACTCAAGTTAACTCAAAAGTTTGAAAGTTACATTTAGGTGATGGTGGAGTCTACTGCCCTTGAAATATTTATTCATAGTACTTGTGTTTGAGTTTATATTTAGTTCACACTTAGTTCAAGGTGTCCACTGAGCATTCCTCTGTTTTATTCATGCGTTTCTTTTCTAAACTAACCTAAAATGGCATGGGGTTATATTTCTTCTCTTCTTGGCCAAGCCAAAAATAACTTTCCTCCTGCAGACTAGATAGAGCCTATTTTCCTGAGAAAAACCCCAGAGCTTTCACTTTAGAGCCCAGCAGATTTAAGTGACGCTGCTGGCTTTGGAAGGTAGCCCCTTAGCTTCAACACATGTGGACTGCAGTGACTCAGTCAGGAAGCACTGTTGGCGCAGTAAAACAGGCCTTTAAAAACAAGCCGGTGCAGAGACGTGCGAGACGTGAGATAGCTGACTAAATAGTGAGAGACAAGAGGCAGAACTGAGAACTGGGAGCGAGGAGGGAGTTGGTAAATCACAGGGAGGATCTGACTCGTTGGTTGACTGGGCCATCCAAGACTAGGTACCATTCTAATGACAAAAGCAGCTTTAGCTAGGGTCTGCGACAAGGCTAGTAGTAGTAAGTGCATAAGGGTAGGATAACTAAGAAATAATAATTGAAAAGCAGTGTGAGTTTGACTTTGCTAAGTGTCCACCCTGAACATTGCTATGATAATGCAGTGAGCAGAGCAGGTCAGTGGTAGCACAGCTACAGTACCTGTGTCTGGAGCCCCACGTGGCACAGCCCTCGTCACTATCACTAGAACAGTCCTTGGTGAGGGGATGGATCATGGGGTGAGAGGAGCCAGAAGAGCCCAGGGAGAGGCTCCCGTCAGGGGAGGTAGGGTGAGTGGTGTTGGAGGCCGAGGGGGAGCTGACCAGGCCAGAGTCCTCAGCCATGCCCTCGGAGGCTGCATAGCCCTGGTCCTGGAAGCTGCCACTGCCACTGCTGCCCATGGATAAAGTCTCCTCCGCCTCTGTGTCTGGGGTCTGGGGTCCTGCCACAGTGAGCCGCCGAGAGTGCAGCCAAGCTGGGGTCCGGGCAGAGGGGTGGTAGACATGATCATCATCATCATCATCATCAACAGCATAATCATCAGTATTATTATCAGTATTATCAACTGACAGAAGAAAGCTGTATAATGACGCAAAATAAGCTGATCTAGTTACAATGTTATCTGTGGTCTATTGAGAAGAACAGTTCACAGCAACAAAACAAGAGAGGTTGTACAAGCATGTGCATGACAGAGAAAGGAGGGAAGCAGAGAGGGGAAGAGTGAGAGAAATGTTATTATACAACGTTAGCTAGACATACATTCTGAGATCACACACACACACACACACACACACACACACACACTTGTGGCTCAATGAAACCGCTACGTTGATCTGGGCAGGCTTAAACATACCTTATGATCCTGTACTCAAAATTCCCCATGAACGATATTGACATGTTGCATCATATACCGTAGTCCCATGGTCTCCCACTTGGCTTTGGAGCAAAACATTTAGATTGTATAACGTCTCACTTATATCACTGGCCATCAAGCCAAAAACAGGAGCATTAATACATACAGTTGAAGTCGGAAGTTTACATACACCTTAGCCAAATACACTTAAACTCAGTTTTTCACAATTCCTGACATTTAATCCTAGTAACAATTCCCTGTCTTAGGTCAGTTAAGATCACCACTTTATAATAAGAATGTGAAATGTCAGAATAATAGTAGAGAATGATTTACTTCAGCTTTTGTTTCTTTCATCACATTCCCAGTGGATCAGAAGTTTACATACACTCAATTAGTATTTGGTAGCATTCCCCTTAAATTGTCTGTTTTTTTTATGCCGGTTTTGGAGCAGTGTCTTCTTCCTTGCTGAGCGGCCTTTCAAGTTTTGTTGATATAGGGCTCGTTTTACTGTGGATATAGATATTTTTGTACCTGTTTCCTCCAGCTTCTTCACAAGGTCCTTTGCTGTTGTTCTGGGATTGATTCGCACTTTTCGCAACAAAGTACGTTCATCTCTAGGAGACAGAACGCGTCTCCTTCCTGAGCGGTATGATGGCTGCGTGGTCCCATGGTCTTTATACTTGCGTATTATTGTTTGTTCAGATGAACGTGGTACCTTCAGGTGTTTGGAAATTGCTCCCAAGGATGAACCAGACCTGTGGAGGTCTACAATTGTTGGAAAAATTACTTGTGTCATGCACAAAGTAGATGTCCTAACCGACTTGCCAAAACTACAGTTTGTTAACAAGAAATTTGTGGAGTGGTTGAAAAACAAGTTTTAATGACTCCAACCTAAGTGTATGTAAACTTCTGACTTTAACTGTATGTTCCATTTATTAGGTTTACAGTATTATCCAGCCAGCATGCAGAGCACATCACTGAGAAGTCGTTAGAGAGATGCTTTATAGCCACCTAGCCCATGAGTGTGTGAGAGCTGGGCCTGTCAACTTCAGGCAGAGCTGTAATGGTGAAGAGAGCCTGTTCCTGGAGATCCAGTGACTCACACAGTGGCCCTCCCAACCTTTTCCCAGCACTGGCTTAGCCATCCAAAACAAAATCTTACACAAACATGAACTCATCCTTGCTCCCATCACATAAACCCAAACCATGCACAAACCAAGTCAAGACCCTCAGGCAGTAACTCTCTCTCTGTGCCAGTAACACTCTCTCACACACATCCAGTCATAGACATATATCATCTCTCTATCCACAACATACTGAAACACACTAAGCCACATTACCAGCACACACAGACCAAAATCCCAATCACAAATAATTTCCTCATGGCCTCAATACACAAATGGTCTTAAGTCTTTAATGTCTAATGAAATGATAAAATATTAATGTTTTCATGCTTGTCCATTTCTGTAATAGCTGTCTTCTGTAGAAATGGACCAAGGCGCAGCAGGTATGTGAATACTCATCTTTAATTAAAATAAAGAAGTAAAGCATCCACTTAACAATGCAAACAAAGTGACAACAGCTACAGTTCTGCCGGCTAGAAACGCAGTGCAAAAACAACCACCCACAACCCCAAAGAAAAACACACACACCTATATAGGACTTCCAATCAAAGGCAACTATACACACCTGCCTTCAATTGGAAGTCCCAATCATCCACCCAACATTTAACCAACACAAACATGCGACGTCCTGACCCCAAAACTAAAACACTAGCTCCATCTGCTGGTCAGGACGTGACAGTACCCCCCCCCTCAAGGTGCAGACCCCGGAATGCACCTACCAACAAAAAACCCCAACACAAAACCCATAAACAATAACCCTAAAACAATAAGGGAGGGAAGGGAGGGTGGCTGCCGTCACCGACGGCACTGTGCTACACCCTCCCTCCCCAACCCACCTATCCTGGAGGTGGCTCAGGTGCAGGGCGTGGACCTTGCTCCACCGTCGGCGTAGCCCACTTCGGTGGCGCTGCTAGCTGCGCCGGGCAGATGGGCCACTTGGGCTGACCCTGGCAGACGGACCACTCGTGCTGGGCCGGGGGGCAGGAGGGCCCCTCGGGCTGGGCCGGGGGGCAGGAGGGCCCCTCGGGCTGGGCCGGAGGGCAGGAGGGCCCCTCGGGGCTGGGCCGGAGGGCAGGAGGGCCACTCGGGCTGGGCCGGAGGGCAGGAGGGCCACTCGGGCTGGGCCGGAGGGCAGGAGGGCCACTCGGGCTGGGCCGGAGGGCAGGAGGGCCACTCGGGCTGGGCCGGAGGGCAGGAGGGCCACTCGGGCTGGGCCGGAGGGCAGGAGGGCCACTCGGGCTGGGCCGGAGGGCAGGAGGGCCACTCTGGCAGGGCCGGAGGGCAGGAGGGCCACTCTGGCAGGGCCGGAGGGCAGGAGGGCCACTCTGGCAGAACAGGGCAGTCCGGCCACTCTGGCAGAACAGGGCAGTCCGGCCACTCTGGCAGAACAGGGCAGTCCGGCCACTCTGGCAGAACAGGGCAGTCCGGCCACTCTGGCAGAACAGGGCAGTCCGGCCACTCTGGCAGAACAGGGCAGTCCGGCCACTCTGGCAGTTCAGGGCACTCTGGCCACTCTGGCAGTTCAGGGCACTCTGGCCACTCCGGCAGTTCAGGGCAGTCTGGCCACTCCGGCAGTTCAGGGCAGTCTGGCCACTCCGGCAGTTCAACGCAGTCTGGCCACTCCGGCAGTTCAGCGCAGTCTGGCCACTCCGGCAGTTCAGCGCAGTCTGGCCACTCCGGCAGTTCAGCGCACTCTGGCCACTCTGGCAGTTCAGGGCACTCTGGCCACTCCGGCAGTTCAGGGCAGTCTGGCCACTCCGGCAGTTCAGCGCAGTCTGGCCACTCCGGCAGTTCAGCGCAGTCTGGCCACTCCGGCAGTTCAGCGCAGTCTGGCCACTCCGGCAGTTCAGCGCAGTCTGGCCACTCCGGCGACTGTTGACTGGCGGGCAGCTCCGACGACTGTTGACTGGCGCGCAGCTCCGACGACTGTTGACTGGCGCGCAGCTCCGACGACTGTTGACTGGCGGGCAGCTCCGACGACTGTTGACTGGCGGGCAGCTCCGACGACTGTTGACTGGCGGGCAGCTCCGACGACTGTTGACTGGCGGGCAGCTCCGACGACTGTTGACTGGCGGGCAGCTCTGACGACTGTTGACTGGCGGGCAGCTCTGGTGACTGTTGACTGGCGGGCAGCTCTGGTGACTGTTGACTGGCGGGCAGCTCTGGTGACTGTTGACTGGCGGGCAGCTCTGATGACGACTGTTGACTCCTGATGCGTGGGGCAGGTATTGGACGTACCAGCCTGGAGACACGCACCTCCATGCTAGTGTGTCTAGCGGGAAACACCGGACCGAAAGGGCGCACTGGCGGTCTTGAGGCAGGGTTGGCATCACCCCTTCCGGCTCGATGCTCCCCTTGCCCTGGCACCTGCGGGGCGCTGGTACTGGGCGAACTGGGCTGTGCGTCCGTATAGGCGAGATGGTGCGCACCTCAGCGTAACATGACGCCCTCCACCTCGTACGCACCTCCCTGTAGTCACGGGTAGCTGGCTTACAGTTCTTCCCTGGCCTGGCCAAACTACCCGTGTGCCCCCCCCCAAAAAAATCTTGGGGCTGCCTCTCGGGTTCCCTTAGCTCCCTTAACTTGTCCGCCCAGAATTTTCTTTCGTCCTGCCAGGTCCATTCCTCCATTTTCTTCTCCTGTGGCTTCCTCCTCTTCTGCTGCTTGGTCCTTTGGTGGGTGGTTCTGTAATAGCTGTCTTCTGTAGAAATGGACCAAGGCGCAGCAGGTATGTGAATACTCATCTTTAATTAAAATAAAGAAGTAAAGCATCCACTTAACAATGCAAACAAAGTGACAACAGCTACAGTTCTGCAGGCTAGAAACGCAGTGCAAAAACAACCACCCACAACCCCAAAGAAAAACACACACACCTATATAGGACTTCCAATCAAAGGCAACTATACACACCTGCCTTCAATTGGAAGTCCCAATCATCCACCCAACATTTAACCAACACAAACATGCCACGTCCTGACCCCAAAACTAAAACACTAGCTCCATCTGCTGGTCAGGATGTGACAATTTCAAGGAAATCCTTGATCTCAATGATCTGTCTTGGACGCCATGCTAATTTTGCACTTGTAATGATAAACATGTTTTTAAATGCTTTTTTTGTACAATATAACACAATTAAAAACCCACATGAATGCTGATATTGACAAAGGCACTTAAAGGAGGGCTGAATATATGGATAAGCCAATACAGAAGAGTTATTTATTTCACTCACTCACACATCCAACGTAAAAGCTAAAAACATGTAAACAAGAGTGACTTCCATATAGCGCTCCACTGATAATGTTGTCGCAGTGAAGCTGCTTCTCACAAAACCACTAATACTAACCAATGTCCCAGGAGTTAATCTCATAAAAAGGATGAACCCTCCACATAAAAAGTGTCATTGATTTATCGGTCACTCCTTAATGGAGTCAACCAATCAGCATGCAGAGAAACAACAGCCTGGTTTCTAGTTACTAACCATTACAAACACTAAGCAATAACATAGAAACCTATAGCACCACCGTCAAATCATTGATTTGGAGATATCGTATGACTTTCCTTACACCCTCATTTCAAAATGTCTCCATCAATCACTCCACACATGTATGGCTATTTCATCTGCACTTAAACAGCCTACTGATCACACACATCCCTGTCCACATCAGCCCTCACACATCACGTTCCTCTTAGTTCTCTACCGTACCAACCACTGTATAACTAACTACCTGAAATACAAAAATGGCTTATAGTTTATACTGTATATACAGACATTTATAAAAACAAAAATAAGGAAAAGACATCAACAAGAGAGGGATTTGAAAGTGTAGAGATGGGAAAGAAAGGAAGTTCATGGGGCAGTTCTAAGAACAGGAAAAGGAGGATGGAAGGAGCAGAGGTCCAGCAGGAAGAGATGAAGGTGCAGAAGAGGCGAGGGAGGAGAGGAGGTGGTAGAGGAAGACAGTGAGAGGACGGCAGGCCAGAGAAGTCTGTCTGTGTCTGTTCACCGAGGCTTGGAGAACGGGAAATGGACAGGGGCACAGCAGTAGACTGTGGAGGGGAGAGGCAGAGAGAGGGAAAAGAAGAAGACATTAGATAGAAATAGGACAGGGTAGATAAAAGTGTTCTGGAGCCCTGGAGAAAGAAGTTGCCGCTATCGCAGCCTGACAACAGAAACAGAAAATCACAGCCTTTTACAGACAACAGGAGATAAAAAACATACGATGAAAGCCTCACAGGTTGATTAACGTTGCGTTTTAAATGGCACACTATTCCCTATATAGTGCATTATTTTTGAACAGAGCCCTATAGGCCCTGGTCAAAAGAAGAGCATTATATAGAGAATAGGGTACCATTTGGGATACAAGGAACTTCACTGTTACAGCTGACCTTCAGCATTGGGCTCAGCTGGCCTATCAGCCTGTCTGTTATGAAGGAGGCCTCATAACTGTTTAACTGGCTGCAAAGGAGATGAACGACGTGGCAAGCCTGGATAGAATGTCCACATGAGCCGGACTACACGTTAAGAGGGAAAACTGTGATACACACACAGAGGTTGATTTTAACATTTTTGTCATTTAGCAGAAGCTCTGATCCAGAGCAACTGTCACGTGGGGGTTATTTTCATACTTTTTTTTCCTTTGTACTGGTCCCCTCTGGGACTCAAACCCACAACCTTGGCATTGCAAGCACCATGGTCTAACAACTGAGCCACACAGGACATTCAACAATCAACAACAACTATGAAGTTCAGGAAGGGAAGCAGCACCTGAAAAAGGAGAGGAGTTAGAGGAAGACATGAAGGTTGGTAGGAGAGTGGCTGGCTGCCGGAGGGAAAGGCCACCCAATAGTAGAGGAGGTCAGCTGGGATGAGAGACCTACACTGAGGGGCCTCCTCCATGTGGCTCTCTGGTGAGGCATTGGGGGAGTCTGGGTCTGAGGGAGGGTACTGCGGGGGTGGGGGGATGACTAACTGGGGGGGCTCCCGTACTGGGGTTCGCAGAGGTTTGAGTGGCACTGGACGCTCAGCACCTAAAGAAAAGGAAGGATGCAGTATGCACTGGGTGTTAGAATGGGGGAAATCAATAAGCTTAAATTATATTGCCTTTGTTCATCATACTGTGCAGAAAGAAATTACTTCTTTTTTTTACATTAAACAATAAGCAAAATACACAAGACAATCAATGAATGGATACATTAACAAATAACTGAAAGCTGCTTATAACTGCTTAATGTATGTGGAGAAAGTACAGTAAAGCTACTCGCTTGAATGGAAGCTTCTCAGTGGCAATTGTGTTGCTTGCTGATCAGAGTCTCTAATCAGTGCCCCTTAATAAACAAAGCAGAGCAGAGATAACATCAGACCCTATGCCCCAGACTCCAGCTAGGGAAGATATAAATGGAGCTTCACAAAACACTCCAGGCCAGGGCCGGACTACCGCATTTGGGGGCCCCTGTTTTAGAAAAACAGATTCATTTTTTAGGAAACAACTTCCTGCATTTCAAGACATTTTGTGTCCAAAGAATTTGAAGTTTTGTAAAGCTAGTCTACACATTTTATCATGAAGCTCTGAAAATATGTTGCAATTATAAAGCTAATTTCCTGCAATTCTACACTTTTTGTCATGGGCCAGATAAAAAAAATGCTGTTTGATAGCTAATCTCATGCTATTGTTTACATTTTGCCATGAGGCTGAGAGAAAATGTTGCAGTTTTAACCTTTTCACCTGTGAGTTCCAAATATCTCTAACGGTCACCCCAGCGTGAGTTGTTTTATGCACCTGATGTCAGAATGCACTGTTCCAAAATCTGATTGATGCGCAAAAGGACAGTTAACCCACGCTGCCTGTTAATTATCTATAGGCTGTTTCAACTTGTCAATTTCAAATTATTTTCTAACAAGTTTTATTTTCTAACAACGGTATGAATTGAGGTGTGTTCCGCCTCCACATTAACTCACATAAAAGTAGCCCATTTCACTGTTGTGGACAATGGATGTTTGAGGCTTTACTGAGCCGGACAAACTTTTCTCTTCGAGGAGAGCCCAAGCACCTCCCCAGTGTTTCCACAGATCAAACATGCTGATATTTGCGCAGTCTTGCACAAACTTTTTCCCCCTGGCACATTTTCTGGCTGGTGCTCGTATTGCCTCGATTCCTGTTTTCCTTACAAATAATAACTTCGGACTTGTGTGCATTCCTATCAAAGTAAGTGCCTTATTTTCTGTATATCGTGTTGTCTTTTCTACTGTAGCATACAGTATGCATGTATTGAGCATAATGTATTTCAAGTTTTATTCACATGCTTTCAAGTACTGTTGACAAATAATGCATTTCGATTATTGCATAGATTGTAATGGACACTTTTGATATGTGTAAAATACTTTTTTGAATGTTGTACTGATTATGATGAGCTAATGCTAAGCTATTTGCCAGCTAAGTGTGATGCCATGTTTGTTGACATTATACAATGCATTATGGGTGTCACGTAAACATCTGTCAGACAAAATATGTTATAATGAGGTGAAGGAATAGTTCACTCATCTTTCGAGTAAACTTCCGGAAGTGAATGAAGGGAAGTGAATGATCATAGACAACACACCCCCTTCAACATGCATTCTGCAAACAGACCAAACTCATCTCGTCTCCTCTTCTTATCTTTGGTTGACGCGAAAAAACAAACAGGGTGGCGTGCACACACTACCCATCGCCGGATTACATTAGATTTTTAGAAAGTGTTTTACTCAATTATTTTGATCAATGGTGAGCTCACCCTTGACGTGATGAATTGTAAATAGTTATTTCTATTAGTTAATTCACATTGTGGTTTCTGTTAGCTAACTATGACTGCTTGTGTTACGTCAATCTTTCCTCAGTTAGCGCTAGGATTAATGTCGCCTACATTTGTAATGGGTCCTAGGTGTAGCTGGTGTAGAGAGTCAGGCGCAGGACTGCAGATATGAGTAATCAACGTACTTTTACTCAAAATGTCAAATATACAAAGTAACAAATACACGCACACCATGACAGACCGAAAATACAACAAACAATCACTCACAAAACCATGGGGGAACAGAGGGTTAAATAATGAACCAGTAATTGTGGGATTGAAATCAGGTGTGTAAAACAAAGACAAAACAAATGGAAAATGAAAAGTGGATCGGCGGTGGCTAGAAGGCCGGTGACGTCGACCGCCGAACGCCACCCGAACAAGGAGAGGGACTGACTTCGACGAAAGTCGTGACAACATTTTCCGATTTGGATGATTGTGTTATGCTGCCGCTACTTCTGTGAATGTCTGAACATTGCATCCAAAAATAAACTGGTCACTTTCAGGACATAACTTTGTAAGGACTGTGTTTTTGCAAAATATTTCTGTGAAGAAACAGTGTGGCCAGCTCAAACGCTGACTGTTGCATCAATCGAAACATCCAGGGGGTTTCAGAACAGTAGGCCACTTGACAAAACAAGAAACTTCATATCTGGTGTTTTATGTAACAGTGTTTCATCAAAATTAGTCAACAGTGGACTATAGATTTTCAGAATATTGTCATCTTGGATTTCCATTTAATAGGGGGTCTGCTTTGACTCATATCAGTGATCACATACATAGTATGGGTACACAGCAGCAGTAAACTCAGAGAAATATTCAGAGAAATCTTTGTGATCATGATCTCACAGAAAGACTGATGGCACTGTGTAGACTGGAGCTGAACGGCCTGCCACAGGGGTGTAACTGTTTGTTGGTCCTAAATAGGACCCTATTACCTATATAGTGCACTACTTTTGACCTGGGCCCATAGGTCTCTTGTCATAAATAGTGCCCTATAAGGGAACAGGGTGCCAATTGGGATAAAACCAGTAACAGGCTGATGTAATTGCAGCCAGTGCTGAGTGATGTGAGCAATATGTCAACGTATGCCTCACACATCCCTTACTCAGCAGCTGATGGACCGCATGGAGTAGAGCTGGCCGTGGGAGTGACTGACTAACTCTGCGCCTCAGCCCCTTTAGATGACTGACTGCGTTCCAAGTGTGACAGCTAGCGCCACAGAAATATGTACCCAGCTACGGGACTTAACCGCACACAGCAGATTAAAATGAGAGATTCCCTATTGTCAGCACACTGAAGATAACGTAAGACGTAGGGTAAGAAACACCCTGCAGAGGCTAACAGATGACCTACAGACCCTTTAAAGCACTAGCGCACGCGCACACACACACACACAGCACGTGGGTGCGTGGATTGATTGAAACAGCCCCAATTGAGTGTGTTGAAATCTCCAGTTTATTTTCAGACAGAAAATGTATCTTAAGATGAGAATCAACGATCCAAAAACCACCTATTAGAGAGACCGCCTCTGTGCCTGAGCTAAACATTTACAATTGGGTTGAAGGACTGTTTTTTCCACTATGATAGTGTGAGATAGAAGAGGCAGAGCTGGGAGAGAGAGAGAGAAAGAGAACAGACAAAAAGAGGAAAAGAGAGCACAGAGGAGCAGTGTTCCATGTGAGAGAGGAGAGAAATGTCTGGGTTGCACTATTCCTGCTAACAGAACCAATTGAGGTTCTCTCTCTTCACACAGGTGGAGAGGCAGGAAACAACTGCGCTCACATACATTATAGAACCTAAACAATGATTATCTTTAGCCCACAGGGGTTAAATAAGGGGAAACATCTAAAATCCCTGTAGTACATCATCCCTAATTGATGCATGTCATCTATTTATTTTACAGAATGTACAACTGATGATGTACAATCACAAATATACAACTCCAGATCAGAACATAATGATTTGTTTTGTTATGTTTTGGGGAAACCTAGTTGTTCTGCCTTGTGAGCAACAGATAGGTCTGTGGGTCTGACAGGGTCTTCCCAGCAGAAGTCTATTAGATACAGTGCCTTGCAAAAGAATTCATCCCCCTTGGCATTTTCACTATTTTGTTGCATTACAACCTGTAATTTAAATTGATTTTTATTTGGATTTCATGTAATGGACATACACAAAATAGTCCAAATTGGTGAAGTGAAATGAAAAAAAATGACTTGTTTCAAAAAATTATAAAAAATATATAAAAAGTGGTTTGTGCAAATGTATTCACCCCCTTTGCTATGAAGCCTGTAAATAAAATCTGGTGCAACCAATTACCTTCAGAAGTCACATAATTTGTTAAATAAAGTCCACCTGTGTGCAATCTAAGTGTCACATGATCGGTCACCGGATCTCAGTATATATACACCTGTTCTGAAAGGCCCCAGAGTCTGCAACACCACTAAGCAAGGGGCACCACCAAGCAAGCGGCACCATGAAGACCAAGGAGCTCTCCAAACAGGTCAGGGACAAAGTTGTGGAGAAGTACAGATCAGGGTTGGGTTATAAAAAAATATCAGAAAGTTTGAACATCCCACGGAGCACCATTAAATCCATTATTAAAAATGTTTAAGAATATGGGACCACAACAAACCTGCCACGAGAGGGCCGCCCACCAAAACTCACAGACCAGGCAAGGAGGGCATTCATCAGAGAGGCAACAAAGAGACCAAAGATAACCCTGAAGGAGCAGCAAAGCTCCACAGCGGAGATTGGAGTATCTGTCCATAGGACCAGTTTAAGCCGTACACTCCACAGAGCTGGGCTTTACGGAAGAGTGGCCAGAGAAAAACCATTGCTTAAAGAAGAAAGTAAGCAAACACGTTTGGTGTTCACCTTCCAGCAGGACAATGACCCTAACTATACTGTTAAAGCAACACTCAAGTGGTTTAAGGGGAAACATTTAAATGTCTTGGAATGGCCTAGTCAAAGCCCAGACCTCAATCCAATTGAGAATATGTGGTATGATTTAAAGATTGCTGTATATCAGTGGAACCCATACAACCTGATGGAGCTGGAGCAGTTTTGCCTTGAATAATGGTCAAAAATCCCAGTGGTTAGATATGCCAAGCTTATAGAGACATACCCCAAGAGACTTGCAGCTGTAACTGCTGCAAAAAGTGGCTCTATAAAGTATTGACATTTTTGGGGGGTGGGGTGAATAGTTATGCATGCTCAAGTTTCCAGTTTTTTTGTCTTATTTCTTGTTTGTTTCACAATAAAACATATTTTGCATCCTCAAAGTGGTAGGCATGTTGTGTAAATCAAATGATACAAACCCCTCAAAAAAATCTATTTTAATTCCAGGTTGTAAGGCAACAAAATAGGAAAAATGCCAAGGGGGTGAATACTTTTACAAGCCACTGTAGGCCTGTGGGTCTGATAGGGTCTTCCCAGCAGAAGTCTATTTGTTCTGCACAGTGTCTTGGGAATAGCAGAGGAGAGGGAGGCACACCCAGGTCTATAAATCAACTCAGAGCAGTCTGCTTTAAGTGCGTCCACTGCACTAAACACTTCATCCCTCAACCTCTCTCATCCTCGCCAAGCTAAATAAATATTGTCCGCTTTAACCCGTTTCAAGAAAAGACACAATCGATATAACTCTAGTCTTGTGCATTTTGTTCCCTTGTTAGATTAGGTAGTACAGTGATTATTTTAGGATGGAGAAATGTCAAATTCTACACTACAGTGCATCAATAGGAATAGTGAGGCTAATAGCAATGCTATTTCACCTGGTTTACTGAGGAAAGATTGTACAAAATGTAAGGCAATCAAATCTGCAGCGCTGCAATCCCTGCCAACTCCTGTCCTGTCACGTGGGGGTTATTTTGTTTATGCTGCCTTGGGTCTCTACTGGCTAAACGTCTGTACAGGTATCATGTCTACCATCAGCAACTCAGTTCAGGTTGAGGGGAACCTGTTATAGTGAAAAGCGGTAGCAGTGCAACAATCCTTGCGGGTGTTCTCCAATTGGGTTAAACCATTTGGAGCAGATCATTAATAAGGAGCCTACTACCTAGGCAAGGGTTGTTACACTGTTATATGACTGCTATGACTTAGCACATTCTGTCCCTTCGTCTACCGCTGAACACTGTGACTGGAACAGCCTGTGGGTTGATGGGAGAGAAAACTCAAATCTGCCTCTGTACATTGACTATATATGTGTACTGATGATACTGACCCATGGCGCTGTGTCTGTTGTTCTCCGTCTCGTCTAGTTTCAGGCCAAGAGCAGACTCTCCTCTGGTCTCCTCCGGTGTGGTGCTGCGGGACGAGTAGGGGGTGGGCTTGGCCTTGTCAGCGTTGCTGCTGGGGGCGGAGTCAACCTTTTCAACCTTGCTGGTATGGGCGGAGTAAGCGGCGACATTGACCATAGTCTTGCTCCTGGGGCCGGTGTCAACCTTGCTGGGGGCCGAGTCTCGGGAGGAGTCAGCCATGGCAGCACTGCTGCTGGGGGTGGAATCAGGGCCGGGCTTGGACACATCAGCCCTGCTGGAGGCGGAGTCAGAGTCGGCCATTGAGGTGTCAGCGACAGAGGTGCCGGCGGCAACCCCACTACTGCTACTGCTGCTGCTGTAGACAGACCCATTGCTCAGCTCAGAGCCAGAGTCCTCCTCCGCAGGCAGGCTGGGGGTAGGAGAGCTGGGGGCTGGGGAGGGAGAGGGGGCCATCTGGACAGAGGTGCGAGGTGCTGGGGTGCAAGGAGCTGGGGTGACAGAGGTAGCAGGGGTAGGAGGGGGTGCCGGGGCCTTCCTCTTCCTCAGTGTACTCTCTGAGTCAGGAGCCACCTGAGAGAGAGCGAGAGAGAGGGAGAGAGAGAGGGAGAGAGAGAGGAGAGGGAGAGGGAGAGGGAGAGAGAGAGGGAGAGAGAGGGGGAGAGAGAGAGGGAGAGAGAGAGGGAGAGAGAGAGAGAGGGCAAGAGAGAGGGAGAGAGAGAGAGAGTGATGCGTCTCGGCTTAACAACTCCCCCCAGCCGTGACTACATACCCTATAAACCATTTATTCTTGGACATCATCACTGCTCATTATCATTATTAAAAAGGTGCACTACGCAGAAGTCGCGTCGCCATTTCCTGGTTGCTAAAATTCCAATCTGTTGCAAAACAAGCAATCAATGTGTAGAAAATCATTGTACCATCTAAGTCGTTGTGAAATATCTTTTCCATAACCAAAAATACTGTATTTACAGCAGTTGAAGTAGGTGTACAAAACCAAAAGTAAAAGATGCAAAAACATAACTTAAGAATGGGAATCATAAAAATAGAGCACATAGAACAGATCAACTGCTTGTTAGACTTGCTTTCAATGAGAATGACATAACTATCATTTCTATGTGAATTTGGTCGGATCTCCAAAAAGTTACATATTGTAGCTTTAAGTTAATAATACCTTTTTAAGATGAAATGTATTGTATGGATTATGGAACTTTGCCTGTCAGTCAGACTATCAGTCAAAATACCTAAGTGTTCCATGTTTATTTGTTTGCTGTTACTGAAAGGGGTATTATTGCTTCCTTATACAACAAAACAATGTGTGACCTATTTAGGCTTTGGGATAGTTAAAAGGCCAGGGCCAGAGGACCTGAGGGACCTACTGGGTACATTACTTAAAAGCATGTCTGACATGTATTGGGATGCACGATCGCGGATTGATTTAAAAACCAATAGAAGAATATTCAAATTAATTCTAAAACTCACTGTCAGCCAGTGCATTGACTTTAAAACCGGTGTAATGTGGGCTCTCCGTCTGGTCTTGGGCAGCACCCATGTTGCAGGATTCTGTTTGTTTTGCAGCTTACCAGTGACTTTCTTGGGTAGACCAGACAGGAGAGCATTACAGTAGTGAAGACTGTTTGTAACAAAAGTATGGAGGAGTCTCTCTGTATCATCCTGAGATAGAAACGGCCGCACCTTGGCAATGTTCCTCAGGTGGTAAAAAGCTATTTTGGTCACATTCTTAATGTATGATTCGAAATTTAGATCAGAATCAAACATGACCCATAGGTTTTTTTACCTGGTGTTTTCTTCGATGCCCGTGAATCCTATTTGACCGTAATGTTGCTTTACATTGATCAAAAAAGGTGTTGCGTGAGTTTGGGCGCATAAGCCTCATCTCAGAATAGTTGTGATAGGAGAAAACTGAGGATGGATAAACAACATTGTAGTTACTCCACAATACTAATCTAATTGACAAAGTGAAAAGAAGGAAGCCTGTAGAGAATAAAAATATTTCAAAACATGCATCCTGTTTGCAACAAGGCAATAAAGTAATACTTCAAAAAATGTGGAAAAGCAACGTTAAAACTTCAATTCTAAAGTAGTCATTAACCGTTTGCCCTGAATACAAAGTGTTTGGGCAAATCCAATAAAAACACATTACTGAGACCAATCTTTATTTATTTTTTACCCCTTTTTCTCAACAATTTCGTGGTATCCAATTGGTAGTTACAGTCTTGTCTCATCGCTGCAACTCCTGTACAGACTCGAGAGAGGCGAAGGATGAGAGCCGTGCTTCCTCCGAAAACACAACCCAACCAAGCCACACTGCTTCGTGACACAATGCCCGACTTAACCCGGAAGCCAGCCGCACCAATGTGTCGGAGGAAACACCGTACACATGGCGACCGTGTCAGCGTGCACTCCGTCCGGCCCGCCACAGGAGTCGCTAGTGCGCGATGGGACAAGGACATCGCTGCCGGCCAAACCCTGCCCTAAACCGGACGACGCTGGACCAATTGTGCGTCGCCCCATGGGTCTCCCGGTCGCGGCCGGCTGCGACAGAGCCTGGACTCGAACCCAGAATCTCTAGTGACACAGCTAGCACTGCCTTAGATCACTGCGCCAGTCGGGAGACCCACTGACTACCAATCTACATATTTTCAAGCATAGTGGTGGCTGCATCATGTTATGGGTGTTCCTGTAGTCATTAAGGACTGGCGAGTTTTCCAGGATAAAAAATAAACGGAATGGAGCAAAGCACAGGCAAAATCCAAGAGGAAAAGCTGGTTCAGTCTGCTACCACCAGACACAGAGATTAATTCAACTTTTAAGCAGGACAATAACCTAAAACAAGACAAAATCTACACTGGAGTTGCTTACCAAGAAGACAGTGAATGTTCCTGAGTGGCCGAGTTACAGTTTTGACTTAAATCTGCTTGAAAATCTATGGCAAGACCTGAAAATGGTTGTCTAGCAATGATCAACAACCAATTTGAAAGAGGTTGAAGACTTTTGAAAACAATAAATGGGCAAATGTTGCACAATCCAGGTGTGGAAAGCTCTTAGAGACTTACCCAGAAAGACTCACAGCTGTAATTGCTGCCAAAGTTGATTCTAACATACAGTATATTGAATCAGCGGGTTGAATACTTATCAAATCAAGATACAGTATAGTGTTTTATTCTTTATATTTGTTTTAACTGTTTTAATTGTTAAAATTTCTCACACTTTGACATTAGAGTATTTTGTGTAGATCATTGACCAAAAAAAGGACAATTAAATACATTTTAATCTCACTTTATAACACAACAAAATGTGGAAAAGGCACTATATATACACAGTTGAAGTCAGACGTTGAGAAGGCCAGGATCCTGGAGTCGCCTCTTCACTGTTGACCAATAAAAAGAAAAGATTAAGATGTGCAAAAGAACACAGACACTGGACAGAGGAACTCTGCCTAGAAGGCCAGCATCCCGGAGTCACCTCTTCACTGTTGACGTTGAGACTGGTGTTTTGCGGATACTATTTAATGAAGCTGCCAGTTGAGGACTTGTGAGGCGTCGGTTTCTCAAACTAGACACTCTAATTTACTTGTCCTCTTGCTCAGTTGTGCACCGGGGCCTCCCACTCCTTTTTCTATTCTGGTTAGAGACAGTTTGCGCTGTTCTGTGAAGGGAGTACTACACAGCGTTGTACGAGTTCTTCAGTTTCTTGGCAATTTCTCGCATGGAATAGCCTTCATTTCTCAGAACAAGAATAGACTGATGAGTTTCAGAAGAAAGTTCTTTGTTTCTGGCCATTTTGAGCCTGTAATCGAACTCACAAATGCTGATGCTCCAGATACTCAACTAGTCTAAAGAAGGCCAGTTTGCTTCTTTAATCAGAACAACAGTTTTCAGCTGTGCTAACATAATTGCAAAATGTTTTTCTAATAATCAATTGGCCTTTTAAAATGATAAACTTGGATTGGCTAACACAACGTGCCATTGGAACACTGGGGTGATGGTTGCTGATAATGGGCCTCTGTACGCCTACATAGATATTCCATTAAAACAAATTTTTTTAAAGCCATCGCCAGCTACAATAGTCATTTACAGCATTAACAATGTTTTCACTGTATTTCTGATCAATTTGATATTTAATGGACAGAAAATTTGATTTTCTTTGAAAAACAAAAAATGGTATAAGTGACCCCAAACTTTTGAACGGCAGTGTATATATATATATATATATATATATATATATATATATATATATATATATTATTATAATTTCTTTTGCTAGGTAGCGTTAGCTTGCGCTAGTCGGCTGTACCTGTGCCAAAACTCTGGTATTTTTCATCCTATAGCTTGTTCTCCATCTTCTTTTTAAATGGTGAGCCAACATGTTTTCAGCTATTTTATTTCCATGACTATTCAAAACTCGTTCTCATGCTCTCTCGTCTCTCTGCAGCAGACATATAGTGAGCAATATGTTTGGAACATCAAATCGCAATATCAAATTGCAATACCATAGAATGGTTATGTTGTGGTAAATTCTGCCACCACAGTGAGAATTGCAATACACATTGTATCAGCACCTACGTATCTTGATAATATTGTATCATGAGGTCCCTGGCAATTCCCAGCCCTAATTAAAATGGGTCAACACTTCCTTATATCTTCGACTAATTTTCCCCTGCTACAAACTGTCTGTACTACTACTGTCATCTGTCTGCATGTCAACTTGCTTCGTATGCTCTTACTGAAAGGGATATTATTGCTTCCTTATACAACAAAACAATGTGTAACCCCTTTGACCTCAACATGTCCTCTGATCCTGAAGGCATGGACATAAAAACACTTTCAACTGTGTTTGGAGGGTACTTCAAACCTTTGCATGGGAATCCTATTTGACCGCAATGTGTGTGACCTAAAGCCTTACATTGAACAAAAAGGTGTTGCGTGAGTTGGGGTTAGGAGTGCATAAACCTCTTCACAAAGGCGTTCCTCACCTTTTCTATGGTTGCACATATCATCTACGCAAGGGTGAACTTTGATGTCTAAATATTTAATCTGTGTGACAGCACCGATCAATTTCGTGAAGAAATAAATGACCATATATTTGCCTCAACTCTATTTGTGTGTGTGCAACGTGTGCAAATCTGATACAAAGGTCAAGAAAAACATTGATCTCAAATGTGAAGACAATGTATTAAAATGGGTCAACGCTTCCTTCTATCTTCAAGAAATTTTCCCCCTGCTACAAACTGTCTGTTTTAATACTGTCGTCTCTCCGCATGTCAACTGGTGAGCTGTCTATGAACTCAATGACCCAGGCCTCCAGAACAGAAAACATAGATATGGAAAGACAGCACACGTTCTATCCTTGCAAATGGCATCCTGTGTGACAGCATGGGCAGTCCCAATTGAGGGCTATCTCCATTTTAAAGTAGTCATCCAGAGCCCTCTATCTTCATGGCAGAGACAGACAGCCATTACCCTGGTATAACTATTCACTCTACCACTGACAGACTGTAACTCCCCATGCTCCCTCATCTTACATGCTCCATTAGATCCACAAAGTTGACCTGACACAACTCACTGTCTCAAAACTATGCAGTAAATGTATGGTCCAATGAGAAATATTCATCACTCTCTAAAGTGTGTGCGCAAACGGTTTATATTGCTATCGTTATGCTTCCAACATATATATCAGATTTAGGCGTGAGCTAAACCATTGCCATGCAGGGTTATTCAATATACTAAGCAAGGGAAGCTTTGGTCTCCGTTTGGCCAATCTTATGTACATGTTCCCCAGACTTAAGTTGGCTCCTCTAAATCCCAAAGTGCACCACTCAGTCACTTTAAACTGTAATCCATAGCTGAGCAACATAATCAATTCCCCTGGTATGTTTACACTCCAGTACAACAGTAGTATGGAGCATTCATAGAGAATGGCATGATTAGTCTGAGAGGACGCTGTCGCTTCGTTCTGCTGCACAGTATTGTCTTTCACTCTGAAGAGCAGCCAATCAGTCACACACGTGCACACGCACACACACACACACACACACACACACACACACACACACACACACACACACACACACACACACACACACACACACACACACACACACACACACACACACACACACACACACACACACCACCACACACACACACCTTCATATCCCAGTCAGTCCTCCACTATAGCTTCAACTTTTCCCCACATGCTATGGTATGCCAGAGACCGACAAGTATGAACGGTGGTGTGATGGTGGAGGTGCATACACAGTTCAGGGAGTTTACGCAACTCTACCTCTGTAAAGAAGTGCAAGGTGGCGGGTGGTAAGTAACACAGCGTTCTAACCACAATGACTCAATCCCAGAGAAACACCACAAGTTTTTTCTTAGAATATAAAAATAAAACAAGGACATTCTGACTTACTTCAACCACATTCAAGGAATAAAAAAAAAAGTTTGACAAATCATTTGTTATGGCTTGTTGCTACTTTCATCGCAATTTCAAGGTGGTGGAGGTGATTTTTCAAGGAGGTGATTTTCATGCCCAAACTGCTGTGCACTCTCTCACCCAGTCAGACTCGCCTACCTACCACTTGCACAACCCTTTAGTGCTCTACTAACTCTATATCACAGACAGCATCAAATCACATTTACTATACACTGATGTGCTGCCACTCAATGCTATCATTCAGTCAAATATTTCTATAGCTTTTCTACCACCTAATCCTGCAGGAATGCTAGCTCACTCCTTAATGGTTGACTTGGTCTATGTCCCAAATGGGACCCATAGTGCACTACGTTAGACTAGAGCTCTCTGGGCCCTGGTCAAAAGTAGTGAACTATTAAGTGAATAGGGTGCTTATTGGGGATGCAGGCTCAGCCCCCTGGCTGCCAAAGCTCCAGCTTTTTAATTACTCAACACAGCACACCACTCCAGAGCTGGCACAGTGAATTTACAGGCTCTTTATGGTCAGACCCACACACACACACACACACACACACACACACACACACACACACACACACACACACACACACACACACACACACACACACACACAGGTACGTGCACACAAGTACATGCACACACATACACAGATTTCAAAGTAAAAGTATATCAGTGCTCATGGCATAAGTCCACTTCAAATAGAGAACCAATGTACCACTGTAGATGAAGTGTGGACTACTCTGTGCCAACTGTAGTGAAAATAGGTCCATTATATCATCTTTATCAGTGCTGGATATTACTTTGTCTGCTAAGGTTAAGATTACATTCCAACATAAAACCACAACAAGGCCTAGGTTTTTTTGTCATTTTTTGAGGTACAAAACAATTCTTTCAAAAACTTAACTGTGAGACTGTGATTTGGAAATAATAATGATTTAAAATGTGAACATAAACACAAAACACAGCTCCAAACAAGCCCCATTATCTCCAACAGGAGGAGAGAAGACCATTAGAGCCAACATAACATGGTGAAAAAACAACATTCCCCACAACATTTCTGTGAGAAGACGCCACCACTACTTCATTAGATTTACACACACACACACAGAGAGAGATGGTAGACTACACAGTTCCAGTGGGCTGTTTGTTTTGGCATTAGGGGCCTCTTCCTTTGTTCCTGAGAACACAACGTTTTCTTCCTTAGGAAAGAGGAAAGGAGCATGATAGAGAGACTCCAAATGGTACCCTATATCAGTGTTTCCCAACCCTGGTTCTTGAGTGTCCCCAACAGTACACTTTTTCATTGTAGCCCTGGACAAACACACCTCATTCAACTCATTGAGGTCTTGATGATTATTTGACAAGTTGAATCCGGTGTGCTTGTCCAGGGATACAATAAAAATGTGTACTGTTGGAGGTACTCGAGGACCAGGGTTGGGAAACACTACCCTATATAGTGCCCTACTTTTGACTAGGGCTCTGGTCAAAAGTAGTGTACTATATAGGGAATGGGGTGCCACTTGGGATACACCCTAAATCTGCACTCAAAACTAGTAGAGCTGCCCATGCTTCCGTTTCGCACTTATTTTAATCACACTGTTCCACAGCAGAGCCTGTCACACTGAAACATCCACAGTGTTGCCTAATCACTCATACATAAACTAGCAAGTTTGCATGAAGTGAAACAAGACAACCTAAAATAACCTGCATAGCCTTAAGTGATAGAATTTCATTTACAGAGGGTGTTGATTAAAGGAAATGGAGGTCTTGTCAGCACATAGACTGAAAAACCAAGGCAGGCCACTTGAATATTCCAATTCAGAGAGGCGTTGAGTAAGTTAAGGCCTCCGCACCAACCATTCTCACTCTAACTCAAAGTGTTCTGCAGCCACATGGTTTACTTGCGTAGCAATCATGTAGGCCTAACTGAAGGATTGCAAACATATGACTCAGATCACAAGCTTCCTCTTAAAGGCATCATGTGTGACCTTACAGAATGTGGAACATTTTAAAAACACCACTGATCAAAACTGATGTTTCCCACGAATTCAAGTTTTTGTTTTAGAAAGGGTCCACAACTATTATTGAAATGGTATCATCAGCCCAATGTATAAATATCCAAACCACACAAGATTGTAAACAGACAACTTGTATCTTGCTAAAACAGATTAAAACGGTAGGCTACATTAAAGTGGATTAATAGCGCTGCAGTACAAAAAGCCAATGACGGATTGCTATGAAAGACTAAACCCCTCTTGGTTGAGATTATGACATCTCCCTAAGGAATGGTTTATGCAGGTAATGCTAGCCATCTCAATCAATCACACTTAGCCTGTGCTGCCAGCTATCCCCCTGATGGGATGGAGTCTGAGGCTACGTCCCAAATGGTACCCTATTCCTTACATAGTGCACTACTTTTGACCAGGACCAATAGGGATGCTGCCTCAGACTGTACTGCTTCGCAGGTCCACCCTGAAAGCAGAGCCAGGAGTCGATACATCAACATCACTAGGAGCCATGCTGCAGAGAAAAACAGAGGATATTCAGTAGGCTCCATGACTTGTGTCCCGTTGATTTAAATACTTGAGAATAGATCAGGTCAACTACTGAGATTCAGAGAAGAATAACACTCAGAGTAGGATTGGAAAATTCTGGTAACTTTCCCAAGATTCCCAGGTTTTCCAGAAATCCTGGTTGGAAGATTCCCAGCATCAGGGGAAAAAAAGGAGCAAGGAATCTGGGATTCTCCAAGTAGGATTTCTGGAAAACCTGGCAATTTTGGGAAAGTTACTGGAAATGTGCAACCCTACCCTGGAGTAAGCAGATTGAACCCCCAAAATGGAACCATAGAAGACATATTACTCAATGTCTATTACAAAATGTTTTGAGCGTGTACGACAATAATGATAATGTACAACACTGGGTTCCTACAGTAGGCTCCAAGTCTCTTAGACCAACCACTATTCTAACCTAACCTACCTAACCCCCTTCCCTTTCAGTGGTCTTCTGAGTTAATGCTATCTCATCCAAGAGATATTTGTTGAAATTATTCAAGAAATGTACAGCAACCTTTTGTTTGTTGAACCCGCAACCTCACCTGTCCTCTGCTCTGACTATGTACAGTAACATTGGCATAAAGAGCCTGTCAAGCTGATTTCATGCCTGTCTGCCTCTGGAAACACGACACCCCACTTATACATATTTCATGTTGTGCCACCAAAACACACCTCATCCACTGCTGCATTACTACTGCAATCTCAGAACCAAATCTAGTGTTTATGTTAACAGTCTGTCTGTCGCTAGAGACTCCTGTTGCATAAGCCTGATGTTACCTTTCCAGCATGCCAAACAGGCTTACACAAGTGTACTTGCCTGTTTCAAACCTATTACCGAACACTGAAGCGGAAAGCTCAGGATGACAGGCTAGGCCATGTCACAAAAGGCATTCTAAACATGACCTCTCACATGCTGACCACAACGCTCGCGTTGCGTGCGTACTGCAATCATTGCAGCCACACTGTTCGCGAGCGTCTGTGTAGTCAGGCGCTAAAATAAAACTTGGTTCTATTTGTGACGCGTGACATGCTGCAAGTCCCACCTCTCCCATCTCCTCATTGGTTTTTAGGAGCATATACCCACGTGGGTGATTGAAAGATGAACTGAGATCCACACTCCAGTCCAGTCGGTAGTGGTAATGCAACTTATAGTTGGTTGCCAACCGCCATATAAAGTCCAAAGAACAAGAAGAAGCCTGAAGGACGAGAGATTACTAGAAACTAACTTTCACCCTTTTATCTGTGGATTAATTGTCAGAGTAAAGGACCTTGTGTATTTCAGGTAAAATAACAACCCAATGTTTATATCCCAGGACAAATTAGCTAGCAACAGCAAGCTAGCTAGCTAAATTGGTATCAATGTTTAATGCTTTTCGACCTGTCCCCAAATTAATATAGTTGGTTCAGAGTTCGTTTTGGTATTTCAACCTGCGTGTCCTGATCGCGTCTAGTGTGGGTTGACAAAATCAACATGAGTGCAATGTCGCACGCGGACACCCACGCGCGCGTGCCGTCTCGTCAGCATGTTAGCCTACTACTGTCCAAATCATAATGTCAGCTATTTGCCTAATAAAAGCTTAAAACACTCCTTCAGCACAAGATGTTGGATGCATACCAAATGGCACCATATTCCCTTTGAAGTGCACTATAAAAGGGAATAGGGTGCAATTTGGGATGCATCCATTTTTTTTGTCTTGACCCCAGATAAACCCAGTTGGCTATTTGATTGAATAAGGTCTTGGGCTTGACTATTGATTGCAAATTGATACTGTACTGAGATGAATAGAGGGTCATAACTAGTGATGGGGAAAATAAATCGATACAGTTACCTATCAGGATGCTATTTCTGATGATATATCGTTGTTGACAATATCGCAATATTATTTTTGCGCTAGTTGGCTGTACCTGCACCAAAACTCCAGTAATTTTCCTTCATAGCTTGTTCTCCATCTTCTTTTTTAAATTGAGAGCCAATTTGTTTTCAGCACCTTTATTTCAATGACTGATCAAAACTTGTTTTCTCATGGCCCTCTCTTGTCCCTCTGCAGCAGACACATGGTGAGCAATATATTTGGAACCTCGAATCGCAATAAAATCACAGTATTGAATTGCAATACATATATTATCGTTAGAACCGTAATAGATATCGTAATAGATATCGTATCGGCACTTAAGCATCGTGATAATATCATATCGTGAGGTCTCTGGTAATTCCCAGCTTAACATTCTTAGAAAAAAGGGTTCCAAAAGGATTATTTTTGGTTTCAGGGAGAACCCTTTCTGGTTCCATAAGAATATGACTTGAGAGAACCCTTTTTGGAACCAAAAGGATTCTACCTGGAACCAAAAAGGGTTCTTCGAAAGGTTCTCCTATGGGTACAGCCGAAGAACCCTTTTAGGTTCTATATAGCACCTCTTGCTATACAGAGTGTAGTCATACCGCAGGGGAAGAGATTGTCATCACTACAACAATAGCCATCCTACCAGTAGCTCAGGCTCATGGAAAGGAGACCTAAGAGCAGCCATCCCATCCCTCAGGCACTCCGTCCTCATCTGATCTCTCTGTCCTTGTCTAACCCTCACAAAAGGTTACATCAGGCCCATGTGCCATGCGTCTCAACATGCAGCCAGCCATCTTCCAAACCCAATACTTGTCTCATCCGTGCTAGTGAGTCACAGGACAGCAAGTGTTGCTTATCTCTGGGTGAACAGACTGATAAAGACATCATAAGTGTGGTGTTTCTGAACAGTGTCTAATACCCTTTTCAGACATATGGAATGTGGCGCCTTGAAAGCGCCTCGGCTACAGCATGTTTGTTTGTCTGTAAGGGTACACTACGGCTTTTTAAATGCCGACATGAAACCCTCTCTCGAGATAGCGTCGATGCACCACTGAACAGTCCTTGTCAATCAAATAATCCCGAGCTGCCTGTGTGCAACCTGGCTGCCTGCTGCCTGCGCGCAGACCGCTCTACCCTAAAAAAGTATGTTAAAGTTCATTAAATACCATGATTTACCAAGACGTTTAGTAAAAAGAAAACACATCTAGCACCCTACCATAAAAAACTGCATAAAAACACAACAGAACATCAATCAGCTACTTTTATTGAACACTTCTGATCTGGCACTTTATTTAATTGCCTGAAAGGCTATCAATTGTTGCTATAAAGGGTATAATAAGACAGGCGAGAAAAAAACTGGGAACCACGACAACATAAACCCAAATTAAATCCTGATTGGAAGAACAGCGTGAGTAGTACACGGAATACTGTGTGGACACCTTGTGCTTCTCTACCGTAGTATGTGTCCAAATGGCACCCTATTCCCTACATAGTGCACTAGTTTTAACCAGAGCACTATAGACCCTGGTCAAAAGTAGTACACTATATAGGGAATAGGATGGCATTTAGGATGTAATCCATTTCACAGATTAACCAGTGTGTTCCTGTTAGTAACGGTCACTATGACCACAACACACAGTTCCAGACAAACCCCATTCTCTCCAATAGGAGGAGAGAAGCCCATTAGAGCCAACATAACATGGTGAAGAAAAAAAACATTTCCCACAACAACACCACGTGAAGAGAAAGAACACTACTACTATTGATATTAGATCCACAAACAACACAAGGAGATTAGAGGAAATGTTTATCCAATGTTGCAATAGTTGATCCAAACACAGGTCACCATGACCTGAAGTGTGTGTGTGTGTGTTGCTCTCTCACCTGGTAGGCCTCCAGTGTGTAGCAGCCCTGGCAGGGTGTGGGGGCCGGGGCCGGGGGGGCCCGCCTCTTCTTAATCTCTATCCTGGGGGACATCCTGGAGATGTTCATGACGGATTGGGACTGGCCCAGGGTGCTGGGCCGCGCCTCCACGCAGGGCACGATGGACACTGTGGACAGTCCCTGGATGAGGAAGGAGAGAGAAGGGTTAATGCAGAACATAGAAATGACACACAGACAGATAATGTGACACATTCACACAAACAGATGTGTGAGTCACACACACACACACACACACACACACACACACACACACACACACACACACACACAGACACAATTATAAACACACAGAACAGAGCTACATATGAACTGAGTGGCATTTAAAGGTCAGGTAATTCTAAATGGTCTCAGAAACCCAAAATCACAGGTTGATATGGTGGACAGTGGAAATGTCAACGGCCAGTCCTGAAGGGTGAGCATGGGTCATGCCCTTTATTCACTAATTCTGTGTCCCAAGTGGCACCCTATTCCCTATGTTGTGCACTACTTTTGACAAGGACACATAACACTATATAGAGAATAGGGTGCCATTTGAGACTCTGACTAACAAGGGCTCATGACTGAATCTAAAATATCAGCATATCTTCATCATGGTCTGTTATTGCAGTGGTAAATTAAGCCAATGCAAAGCTTAGTGTTGGGTCTGTCTCCTCTAGTCTGCAAGAGGAGGCACTCAGATCCCTGCTGAATCAGGATGCTTTGTGACAGTTGTGATAGCTGCAGTCAGCTTTATTACCATTCTGTAGCTACGCCGCCTCGCTAATACACCGTCTGTCTGTCTGGGAGGGATGCTGCTGAGCAATGGGTGACGATCAAAGAATGATCAAAGGCTTTACTAAGCATCTGAAGCTTAGCCTGGTCCCAGATCTGTTTGCACTGCCTTTCCAACTCCTATGGTCAATGTCATGCCAAGTGATCATAAAAAGGAGTTGGCAAGACAGCACAAACAGATCTGGGTCCAGGCTATCTGAAACGTCCTAAGCTTCTGTCTCTGTACTGTAGCACAACTAGGAACTAAGATATGCATCTTTAAACGATGGTGGGGGGGGGGTTAAAGAAAAGAAAGGAAAACATATTAAGTCAAAATGACACAGCATTTCAGACAATTCCTGGGCAGAGGATCAAAGTAGTCATGAAAAAAAGTTTAAATGACTAAAACATTAAGTTCTAGTCAGTAGAGGTAATCAGTGAACCAAGTAGTACTTACAGTGGGGAGAATGAATGGAACATGTGCAGGAGGGAGAGAAAAGCACTCAAAGGTATTCAGACCTGGGCATAAATAGTATTTGTTTTCTTTCAAAAATATTTTTTATCATTTCATTGATCCTGCCTGGTGTGCCAGTTGGGCATGGTTTGAACTTTTGGGACTATTTCATTGGTTCCATTATACCAGGCAAGCACAATAGAGCAAAGAGAAAAAGACGCATGTAACAAAAAACCTAGCTGGAGTCTTGGAATCCTGCAGTAGATTTACTGCTGCCCCGCTCTAAGAACAGAGCCTGGATCAACTAAGTTGACACTATTCATCTTTATGACCTTCACATCCTGTTTAACTTTGATCTTCTCTTCTCTTACTCAAGAACACGTGCCTCTCCCACCTACTAGATCTTCCTGACTCAAATAATATAACATCTAGCAGACGCTTTTATCCAAAAGAGACTTACAGTCATGTTTGCATACATTTTACGTATGGCTGGTCCCAGGAATCAAACCCACTCTCCTGGCATAGCAAGCGCCATGCTCTACCAACTGAGCTACAGAGAACCATATGATTTATACATGGGCATAACTGCATCCCAAGCATAGATGACATGGCATACTTTACACAGTGCACAGTCGGCTTTACTCTATTCCCTTCTATTGGCTGCTGCCTATATATAGGCTACTGTACATATAAACTCAGCAAAAAAAGAAACGTCCCTTTTCCAGGCCACAGATCTTCAACGTGAAGGGTTTAAACACTGTTTCCCATGCTTGTTCAATGAACCATAAACAATTAATGAACATGCACCTGTGGAACGGTCGTTAAGACACTAACAGCTTACACACGGTAGGCAATTAAGGTCACAGTTATGAAAACTTAGGACACTAAAGAGGCCTTTCTACTGAATCTAAAAATCACCAAAAGAAAGATTCCCAGGGTCCCTGCTCATCTGCGTGAACGTGCCTTAGGCATGCAGCAAGGAGGCATGAGGATTTCAGATGTGGCCAGGGCAATAAATTGCAATGTCCGTACTGTGAGACGCCGAAGACAGCGCTACAGGGAGACAGGACGGACAGCTGATCGTCCTCTCAGTGGCAGACCACCCGTAACAACACCTGCACAGGATCTTTACATCACACCTGCGGGACAGGTACAGGATGGCAACAACAACTGCCCGAGTTACACCAGGAACACACAATCCCTCCATCAGTGCTCAGACTGTCCGCAATAGGCTGAGAGAGGCTGGACTGAGGGCTTGTAGGCCTGTTGTAAGGCAGGTCCTCACCAGACATCACTGGCAATAACGTCGCCAATGGGCACAAACCCACCGTCGCTGGACCAGATAGGACTGGCAAAAAGTGCACTTCACTGACGAGTCGCGGTTTTATCTCACCAGGTGTGATGGTCGGATTCGCGTTTATCATCGAAGGAATGAACGTTACACCGAGGCCTGTACTCTGGAGCGGGATCGATTTGGAGGTGGAGGGTCCGTCATGGTCTGGGGCGGTGTGTCACAGCATCATCAGACTGAGCTTGTTGTCATTGCAGGCAATCTCAATGCTGTGCGTTAACAGGGAAGACATCCTCCTCCCTCATGTGGTACCCTTCCTGCAGGCTCATCCTGACATGACCCTCCAGCATGACAATGCCACCAGCCATACTGCTTGTTCTGTGCGTGATTTCCTGCAAGACAGGAATCTCAGTGTTCTGCCATGGCCAGCGAAGAGCCCGGATCTCAATCCCATTGAGCACATCTGGGACCTGTTGGATCGGAGGGTGAGGGCTAGGGCCATTCCCCCCAGAAATGCCCCCCCCCCCCCCCCTAGAAATGTTGACCCCCTCTTTGTTCAGGGACACATTATTCTATTTCTGTTAGTCACATGTCTGTGGAACTTGTTCAGTTTATTTCTCAGTTGTTGAAGGTTGTTATGTTCATACAAATATTTACACATGTTAAGTTCGCTGGAAATAAACGCAGTTGACAGTGAGAGGACGTTTCTTTTTTTGCTGAGTTTACATGTACAGTATGTATATGCAAATATTCCAGTAAATCCAAAGCCTCAATCTTCTGCCGGTTGATCCCATGCCACGAGAGAGAAAGGGCAGAGAGAAAACCTGAAATGCATTTTTAGAAATCAGACAGCCTTCAGCAGGGACTGGGGAGTGATTCTTGGCCAGCGGCCAACCCTCTCCTCCCCTGATGAACTTTTCACACTGCGCTAATGTGTTCATGGCGACCTTCTCAAATGAAAGTGAGTGTGGCTAAATTGTTAATATTCCAGCTCACTGAGAGTCCCTCAGTACATCCAAGGCATGTTCAATTATGAAAGACCAATAAAAAATATGAGCTGGAGCACACCCAGAAAAAATATTTTGTGTGGAGGTGCTGACTAACGGCGAATAAACTATAAAAATAAAGAGAGTCGCACACTCCATATATAAACTCCCAGTAATTTATTGTGTAAATCACCAACGTTTCAGCATCACTGTGCCTTCTTCAGGGTAAATACTTGAACCAGGTTATGTTGACAAACAGTGCAAGTAGTGCAACCAATGACAATAGTGACAGGTGTGTCATAATGAATAAGTTAATTAGAAGGAATTGAGTGAAACTGTTAAAAAACAACAGTTTATGGCATATTAAATATATTAGGCTATTGTTATCATATGCAAACATAATTGAACGTTGCACATAATGTTAGCATCAACATACATTATTGTTTAATTCAATCTCACATATTTAATTGTTTCCTATTTCATTTGTATTTGTTACATGTCATTTTTTGGTTCAACCTTGCATAATGCATAAGAAGCATCGTCAACAGGGGGAACATATTCGGTGTACGCTGATAAGCTGTAGAAAGAATATATCCATTTATAAGAATTGTTCATAAGAAAGGTCTGAGATCAAAGTCAATATTCAGACCACTAGGGATCAATGTTTTTAGATAGGATATCCAGTAAGCCTCCCTTTGTAGTAGCATAATCTCCATGTTACCTCCTCTCCTTGGTAGAGCAACATGCTCAATGCCTGTGTATTTGAGGGAGGAGTGTGGCTGAAATGTTAATATCCCGGCTCTCTGAGAGTCCCTCAGTACATCCACTGCATGTTCAATTATGAAAGACCAACACAAACACACGTTCCAAATTTAGGGAGAGACTATGGTAACTTTCAATTGGGATCCGTGCTGTTGTTGTACTCAGCTGTTGGAACGGAATGTTCCATGCAGGGAATTGCCATGAATTCGTAGCATACGTTATGTAATCTTAAATCAGTTACAGACCAGAGCCAAAAAAAAGCTATTGGGTCTTTCTTTGTTATTAAAGTTTGGGAAAAGTTCACCTGAACATCTGTAATTCCATGCTGGAGGAAATCTGAGAACTAACCACAATGCCTATCACTCATGCATATCCAAGGTGGAAATGCATTGTAAGTGGAGTACTCACTGCCAAGACTAGATACAGATAGAACCGAGCATGGCCATCTATGATGATTTAGAGGCAGCAACACGCCCTTATTGTCCTCTCCAAGGACAAAATGTGATCTGAAAGAGTTTCATTCTGTACAATAAAAAAAACTCTGGGAAAACAGACAGGATCATTTGTGGCAAGCCTTAGCAGCTCTACAACTGTGTCTCAAAGCAATATCGTTTTCCTTCCTTTAGATCATACACTATGTACACAGTCCTCAACATTACGGTCCATCAGCTTGTCCAGTGTAGGACTGTTTACTTTGTATCATAGATGCAATACTGTTCTATTTCAGTTTGTGTTATGAACAGTCCTCAACATATCTTCCCATCTGTTAGGCCAATAATGGTATCCAGATATCAGAGTAAATGTAGCCAGGTATAGGATGATGATGTAACATAATCGCTAAGGACACATGGGGTGTGTGTGTGTGCGCGCCCCCTGGGGCTCGACTCAAATGAGCAGGAGAGATCCACCAAGGTCTTATGGGAAATCCAATAAAATACCCATGATTTGAGGTGTATCCCAGATGGATGCCGGTAATAGATTCCTCTGTAATTGTATAAAACTGATTCAATTACCTTCCAAACAGGTAGCCTGTTCAATGTTTGCTCTAATATATTAATGTTTTAGCACACATGCACACCACATTCAAAGAACTCCACGATGGAGTAGAAAATATTCCCAGGAAACCGTCCCTACTGCTATAACTACTATTGTTTTACAAACTTACTATTAAAACACATTATACATGTCCCTGAGTAAAGCTGATCAAATAAAAATAAATAATTCAAGGCTTTAATGTACTTCAGGTTGACTTGCTACAGAAACTTTAAATCCGTCAAGGTACTGTAATTGACTGAGGGGAATCAGAAGACGTGGAATCAGCTTGTCAAGTCTGCCCTCTAGTGGTACATGAGCAGAACAACAGACAATCAGCTATATCGAGAGGCACACAGGCTGAAAAGTAGGGTTGCAAAATAATGGTAGCTTTCCCAAAATTCCTAGGTTTTCCATAAATCCTTGTTGGAGAGTTCTGGATTTCCTGCCTATTCCCTCCTGATTCTTTGAATTGTACAACCAAGATTTCTGGAAAATGGGAATGTTATGGGAAAACGCTACTGAAAAGAAAACCAAAGTTGAGCTCATGTGTTCTCATTTTTGGGGGGCATAAAATGCTATCTGTTACAAGGTGGTGGGTTTTGGAAAATCTACAATAGAATAGAACTCAAAAGTATAATTTATCTTTCTGCTAAATGAATGAGATTGCATTTATTGAATGAGATTTGAGTATTGAAAGAAAATATAATGCAAGATGTCAATTACCACACCCAGACATTTCAGGAGGGTTAGTAGTACTTACATTGTAGTGTTTTTCAGTACTTTGAATAATATTATTATCAAGACCATCCATGTCCATAGTAGGCGACTGTTCTTCAGTCTGAAATTGAATGTATATCTAACATGCAATACATCAGAATGCAACTACAATACAAGCATAACATGCAGTTATTTCAGTTATTTGAAAGATGATAGCAGTACTCATACAGCGCTAGGGTTAAAAAGCCCTTCCCACGGGGACAGTAAAATCTATAAGACTAATTATTTTTTTATGGAAAGCCATCATATGTTGAGCTCAAGAATAACAGTAGCTATTTAAGTAGAAGATTTACGTATCAAATTAGTCCACTCAAACACAGAAAAAAATATGCTTCTTTTTCCTGCATTTCAACATACATTAGTAGTAAGTCAACAGTTTAAAGTCAGCTTGATCTGCAGACACACACTCTCTCAGTGAGTAGCCTATGCATGGTGCCTTGTAGTATGTTCTAGATGGTATTATGGTGTTAAGTTAGCCAAGCCAATGGGATAAATGTCACTGTTGGAACATAAGTGAACTGTGCCGTCTTACCTTTGATTTCCTTCTGTTGAACTTAAAGAATCCGAGCAGACCTTTGTTCTCGGCCCCACCGACACTTGAGGTGTTGGAACGGAAGTATTCTAACAATGAATAGACAGACAATAGGTTTCAGTTCACTCCGAAATGAAAGGGTTGGCTCACAGCTAAAAATAAAGGTTTTCATTCATGCAGTTCATTCATTAACCAATGGGACGAAATAAACCACAGCTAGAACTATACTACTATACCACATTATGCAAGTCATGTCAGTTATTAAAAGTTTAACCCATGCATACAACAAAAAGTATTCTCCATAAACAACACACACTCTCAAGCCTCTATCTACAATCAGGCAGTTTCAACAGTAGATGGCACTACAACTAAACTTTTCCAATATGACAGTGCATCTATTCTTCAACCTCCGAAAAAAAATCTAACAAACAGTAGTCATAACGCACTGTAAGCCAGAAGGAAAGGGAAATAATATTGACTGTATCTTATATTTGATCTAAGATATGTAAAACAAGCAAACAAAACAAGCGAGATTGTCCCACGAGGAGAAAAGGAACGGCAAAGTGGGGTTAATGTGACTGTACAAGAGACTGTTAAGCTACAGGTAATGTCACTACAGCATTGTGGACGGGAACAATAAGCAGCATACAGACAGTAATACCTGAGTAATTTAGAGCAGGTGCAGAAGCCATTTTAGGTCGACGAACTGGAAACAATCACAGGATTTCAACAACATTAAGGGCCCTTGTTGCAATGCAGACTATCCTTAACTATACAAGATTCTCTCTTTATCAAAACTATACATCATTTCCCATGTCACTCGCTATGCAATCCCCCACCCCACCCACCCCTGCCTACAGAAAAGGGGGAAACAGTGAAACTACCAACAACACTGACAATGGTATTTGACAACTGCCTCTAGTTTAACTGAAGCATCAGTACATCTCACTAGGCTTTGTAGGTAGTGTTCTAATGACTAACCGTCTATATTGCCTCTCTAAGGGCAGAGTCATAGGGGGCAGAGTACACACCCTGGAAGGCATGTGCTTATCGAAGCTTATTTAACCAAATATGTAAACACAAGCTCACTTATTTATTCTGCAGCGCCACCCTGATAAGATGGACTAGCCCAGACTGAATTACACCCCATGTAAACATTACAGGCACAGATGTGCACAGCTGCAGTAAGAAAGTAATGCACGCTACTTTGATTCAATCTCACATGTGAGTGTTGATTATAGATGCGATCAGGGTGTAAAAGCGTGATAGAAAACAACGGAGAGAGCTCAAATTAAATATAAGATTACACAGGTTGAGAAGAATAAGAGGAACAGTAATAGTTTGTTAACAGAGATAGGTTGGTACAGTTAGCCTGGTCTCAGATCTGTTTGTGCTACAATGTCAACGCTAACACTGTAGGTATCATGTGAGGACATGGAATAGTCTGGTCCCTGATCTGTTTGTGCCGTCTTTTCATCTCCTATAATCATTGTCGTACCATAGGAATTGGCAAGAAATGTGTCACCATTCTATAGGAAGAGGTGGAGGGAGATGGGGGTATAAGGTGGTTTATTTACCAAGAGTCTGGTCCTGTACGTAGAGCTCTCTGATGCCTAGCTCGCTCAGACACTTGTCCAGCTCCAGCTCGTGGTTGCTGACATTGTCCTTCAGCAGCAGGACATGGGCCGGGTCAAAGTCACACTTCTCACAGATGGCCGGGACCAGGCTCTCCAGGGGCACCAGGGGACTCACCCTCACCACCGCCTTCTGGCTCCTGTGGTAGTTCACCACCAGACGCACCGTTTTCTTTACAGGGAAGACAGAGTGACTTTAGTGCCAATGGTTGGATACAGTATTAAAGAGTATTAAAGAACCTCCTAGGTTCAAATAGTATTTGTTTGACCTTGAGCTTGCCTGCAATCATGCCGATCTGGCACTTCAGGCAGGCTCAATCAAACGCTCAAAGTATTTTAAATAAAATGTTCAATTTGAACCCATGTCTAAGTTCAGTAATTAAATGGTACTTGAAAGTAAAGATCTCAGCAGTACACATCCAATTGGAAAAACTAGGGTGAAAAATATTGAGTGAGAGAGAAAAAAAGTGGGTGTCAGAATCGTAGGATAAACCATGATTAACTAAAAACTTCACTCCACCTCACTTAAAAAGAGGTTATGCTTTACTTTCAGCTTTTCCCTTAGAACGTAGACATTTGTTGACAGGCCTAGGGGAGGAGGGGGGGTGAGACTGGGGGTCATTCAAGACTAGCACTCTAAGGTAACTGAGGCTCGGAGACAAGTCGAGGCCTGACAGAGAGGGCCTGTGTGTGGGCAGCCACTGCCTGGTCAGTCCCAGGGTGTTTGGTGTACCTATAGAGAGGGATCATAATAACAGTGCCAGCAGCACTAAGAGGATTGAGGTGGTTGTTATGAAGAACACAGTCTGCATCCCAAATGGCACACTATTCCCTATATAGTTCATTACTTTTAACAAGGTCCCATAGGGATCTGGTCAAAAGTAGTGCACGATATAGGAAGTAGGATGCCATTTGGGACAAACAACAAAAGATACTGTTATCACGGAGGCCATGACGGTCACACAGCAGTACACAATGTACAGACTTCAAGACTCTCCTTCTGAAAACATCATGTCAACCACTTACCAAGGGTGTGTAACAATCAGAAGCACAACTGTTTTTGTGTGTGGCTCTTTGCTAATATTTACTGAGGCAACTTGTAAAAAAAGGGGGTTGTACTGTACATGCTTATTACAAGTCCTAAAATGTATTACAACCACATCATAATGCATTATACCGGTTGGCTTTAAGCAAAGTGTTACCCACAATGTCGATGACTCAGAGTGAAATAGTGTCAGACTATGGCCATCAGCCAAAGAGAGGTCAAAGGGATAGAGGGGGAGCAGGGCCACCAGGGCCAGTGAGGCCTGAGAGTAGAGTAGAAATAATGCATGGTAACTAAAGGTAAGGCACTCATGAAAAATTCACATGCTAGGTAAGTAGGAGGAGACACTGGAGACAGAGAGAGAAGACACTCAATCAGCCACCGAGAGCCGGTAATAATCCCACTGGTTTAGAGACTGGCTCTACAACACCGGCTGCCTACCTTAGCATGAGTCCTTTTTGGGTTTTGTGGCCTTTCCTGCTGCAACGATTTAGTGTCAAAAGGTAAAGAAGGGCAATCGCACAGTTACATGGGGAATCATATATCACATTTCCCAGGTGTCAAAGGTTAGGTTCAATGAACGCTGAAAACATCTTATTCATTGCATCCCCAAAACAGTCAACGATACCCACCCATGCACTACAACAACAGCAAAAGGCCCAGACCAGAACAAACTAATTTCCAATAACTTCATGAAGTGCAACATACATGTGCATTCATGGAAGACTAACCAGAGGATAACTATGAATCCTCAAGTTACAATAAACACAGCTAATTTCTTATTCACAGTCACAATGCAGCTACATATCCTCAATCAGTAGGACAGTATCAAACAAACACACACAGAGATCTCTATATCAGGATCAGCAGGCACTCACCTCTGGCACTTTAGGCGGAGGTTTCCGCACCACTTTGTCCTGCAACACTTTCTCCCTGATGCTTATGGCAACAACGTCCAGGGACCCCAGCAGGCTGTTGGGCTTGAAGGCTAGGGACAGGCCCTCGCTGGACAGCAGCTCCAGGGTGTGATAGGCTGGGTTCAGGTGGTACCGGCTGCACAGATCCACCAACAGGTCCATGAGCGCCTTGCTGCACAGAGAGGCAAAAGCAGCACAGGAAGCCAGGCTGAGTCACAGACAGGAAGCCAGGTAGAGTCACAGGCTCGTCAGAGTAGAGTAGACCAAGGTAAGTCCCTATTCCCTAGTTAGCGCACTTCTTTGACCAAGGACCACTACTTTTGACAAGACCGCTATGGGCTCTGGTCAAAAGTAGAGCACTATATAGGGAATACGGTGTCGTTTGGGATGTGACCTGACTGACAGATAGGGTTACCTCCTTTAGCTCCAATAGGAATACCTGTAATTACACTGGGTGATGCACAGGCAGACACTCATGCTGCTCAGCTTACAGCATTAGATAAGCCTGCAAATTGGTACATAAAAGGCTGATTTAATGATCTGAACTCAGTGATGTGTTAGAAAGGTAAATGAATTACAGATAGGAAATCTAGCCTTAGTCAATTGAAAATAAATTACCCATCTGGTCTACTTATAATATATGTATGCAGGGATGGAAATTAAGCTAGCCTGAGGCTAGTACTTTGCAAATAGGGCTAGTAGAAAATGTGCCAAACTAGCCCGTCAGGCGAGTGGCATTTTCTATTTCAAATATCAAATGACACATATTTGGCTAGAAGAATGTAACCTGGGCTAGTAAAAATTGTAACCCGACTGGTCAGTGTCCTAAATCCTTCACTTGAGAATGTAGAATGCCTTAATAAATCCTGATACAATGTTCTGTTTTTGAGCGTCATATGAAGTCCCATGTCATGTAATACTGCCTGCTGGGAGAAGACAGCTCATATGACAAAACTGCTAAAGGGCTGCTCTGAACAACCAACTCGTAATGACCAGAGCAAAGTTCGCTCATCACAAGTCTTACAACTGCATCATAATGCATTACACATCAGCTGTAGGATGGAGAGTTATGGTTCATTCGAAAATAACAATGTATTAATTTATACTACAACTTTCTTCTTAGAATAACATATCTAGCTAGCAAATGAGGCTTTGACAAGACACTGGAAACACAACACATTGATCTGTATTCCCTATCATAATGAAAACAGTGTGACAAGTGTGACAAAACCCTTACACACCATAATGGAGAGGGTGTTGTCTGATTGCTTCCTGCACACATGAACCAGGTGATTACAAGACATTTATGACACCTGGATAAAACTCCCTTGGGCTTTATCATGCACTGAGACAATAAAACGGATTTCCCATAAATCAAATGACAGTCAGACACAATTTGGATTGTCCAGATTTTTCATCTGTAAATGCTCTACAGATGGTCATACTATCAACAAACTATCTGTTGATAAGCAACTGTATGCTAAGGTTACGGTTAGGGTTAGAATAAGGGTAAAGTTTAAGGTTAAGATAAGGTTTAAGGTTAGGGCTAGAGATGTGAGATGTGATTTGTGCTCAGTAATGTGTGAATATATATTGAACAAAAATATAAATGCAACAATTTAAAAGATTTTACTGAGTTACATTTCATATAAGGAAATGGATGTGGATCAGAAAACCAGTCAGGATCTGGTGTGACCACCATTTGCCACATGCAACGCGACACATTTCCTTCGCATAGAGTTGATCAAGCTGTTGATTGTGACCTGTGGAATGTTGTCCCACTCCTCTTCAACGGCTGTGCGAAGTTGCTGGATATGCTGTCATTCAAGTCGATCCTGAGCATCCCAAACAATGGGTAACATGTCTGGTGGGTATGCAGGCCATGGAAGAACTGGGACTTTTTCAGCTTCCAGGAATTGTGTACAGATCCTTGTGACATGGGGCCGTGCATTATCATGCTGAAACATGAGGTGATGGCGGCGGATGAATGGCATGACAATGGGCCTCAAGATCTCGTCACGGTATCTCTGTTCATTCAAATTGCAATCGCTAAAATGCAATTGTGTTCGTTATCCGTAGCTTATGCCTGCCCATACCATAACCCCACCGCCACCATGGGGCACTCTGTTCACAACGTTGACATCAGCAAACCGCACGCTCACACGACTCCATACACGCTGTCTGCCATCTGCCTGGTATAGTTGAAACCGGGATTCATCCGTGAAGTGCACACTTCTCTAGCATGCCTGTGGCCATCGAAGGTGAGCATTTGCCCACTGAAGTCGGTTACGACGCCAAACTGCAGTCAGGTCAAGACCCTGGTGAGGACGACGAGCACGCAGATGAGTTTCCCTGAGACGCTTTCTTACGGTTTGTGCTGAAATTCTTCGTTTGTGCAAACGAAAGGGGCTCCCGAGTGGTGCAGCGGTCTAAGGCTCTGCATCTCAGTGCTAGAGCCGTCACTACATATCCTGGTTTGATTCCAGGCTGTATCATAACTGGCCGTGATTGGGGCTTCCAGGATCGGGGTTTTGAGGCCGGTTGGTTGAACTGTCAAATTCTCTAAAACGACATTGCTTATGGTAGAGAAATTAACATTCAATTCTCAATTCTAGTGAACATTCCTGCAGTCAGTATGCCAATTACACACTCCCTCAAAACTTGGGAGACATCTATGGCATTGTGTTGTGTGATAAACCTGCACATTTTAGAGTGGCCTTTTATTGTCCCCAGCATCAGCTACTTCATATGCCACACCTGTCATGTGGATGGATTATCTTTGCAAAGGAGAAATGCTCACTAAGTTACGTAAACAAATTTGTACAACAAATTTCAAAGTAATAAGCTTTCTGTTCGAATTAGAATTTTGTTTAGTATTAGATAGCTAGTTGAAATGTTACTGATAGTCTAAAGATGGACTATCCAAATGAAGTGTTGCACAAATTACTTGGCAAAGAGCATCACTTAGAGTAAAAGACAATGGAAAAGACGGCCCCAAGTGAGAGAGATGACGACCACTGTATGAGCCTGATCCCAGATCAGTTTTCTCTGTCCAGAGCAGTTGGCAAGACTTCACAGACAGACCTGGGATCACTGTCCTATATTGGTTCACAAAAAAATACTGTTAGAAACTCTCACATACCACTCATTAACAGCATTAACAGAGGCCCTTGTCTCGTTTTCTGCATGAGGGCTGGAGTCCTGGATGGCCTAGTCTGATTCACTCACTGCTCCAGCAGAAAGTGAGAGAGACCCTCATTAAGGCCAGAGAGGCTCTGGCAGGTCAGCTTCTCACAACATGCACACACACTGATTCTGGGCCACTGAGGGAACCTTGAAAAGGCCTCTCCGATCACATACCAAACAAGGCCACATCCACATACATAACAGAGTCTGTGAATTGAGGGTCGAAGGGGTAATGTGTACGTGTGCATATGCATATGTGACGAGTGTGTGGTGTTGCCTCTCACCTGCCGTCCATTGTGCTGCTGGTCTGGTAGCCTTGAGGCAGAGTGATGTGGAGGTCTACGCTGGTCCTCATGTTCTCCTTGGTGTCCATCACCATGCTGCCCATACTGCCCTGCGCTGAGCCTCCCCCGTCAGGCACTGCATTACGGAAGATTCTCCTGGGGGCGGGCTCGGGGGCCAGGGGCGGTGGGGGGGCTCGGGACTTCATTCCCTTCCTGAGGGATGGACAGAGGTTAGGCATAAGGTCAGGGACAGGCATAAGGTCAGGGGTATGACTAAGTTTTGGGTTAAGTTTAGTTTTATAATCAGATATTTTAGAGTGAAATTGTAATTTGCAGATTGGCCTGATTGTGGCAACCTAGAGAAATGAATTATGTTGTTTTGTTTTCTCCCAGAAAAGGCAGTCCGGTCGTCATGGTGATTCAAAGGGAAATAGAATAGACAAGACTTTGCACTACTTTGCTGTTTTGCACTGGGATAGGTGACAACAAAAAGAACAGAGACAACTTGAATGGCAATGACTTTCTGTCTTTCAGCGAGATTACATAAGCAAGTCTGTCTCCAGATATGCAAAGGTTGTTTATTGGTTGGCAGGGTCACAGTGGTCCGTGTTGATGTGATATTCCACACCAAGGACTTTCCTTATCATGATTTGTTCATTATTATAAAAACTTAATGCAGTTATCTTGTTTTATAAATTTAAAAAAGGGGAGGTGCTCTACAAGCCTCTCTGGGTTTTTAACCCCTCCTGCACATGCTCTTTTTGGTTTGCCTTTTAAACCTTTATCATATTGTTTTGTAGTTTCTTGTGTGCAAATAAATAAATAAAACAATTATTTTATACAGTATAGAGATGATGTAACCATCTAAACACACAAGGATAAAGATAGCCAGCATGCATTGCAATTCATCCAAACTCATGTCTGTCATTATAATGTATAATGCTTCAATATATAAATGAATAAATAGGCATAAAATAACTTTTCAACTCTTTTTTGAGTGCAGGCGGCAGCTCTACACTGCACCAAAATACATGGCGCTAACTGCACTGATGGCAGGACTTTGAGAAAAGATGATGTAAATCATTAGTGGTCCTAACTTCCACTACACCTGACTCTGTATGTATTTGACACGTGTCAGAGGAACAAATTGTAGCTTTGTCTCAGCACACACCATTATCTTGACTATAATATACAGTTTACAATGATTAATGCTTTTTCCCTTCTAGGTATGTTCAATAGCTACACACTTTCTCCCTACTGAGCAAACAACAGTATGAGATAAATCTGCACCACTCACGTCAAGTCAGTCCTTGGGCTTTTGATTAAGCGTTCTATATATCAGTCCATGTTTATAAATCCTTCCCAAGGACTGGGGCTACAGGGAAAAGGTCTCTTCTAGGAGCCTTGAAGACAACTTGTTCTGTGAAGGTGGAGAGTAGGCATGCATGTGAACATTCAACAAACTATCGTGCTTAGACTCTAACCTCACCTAAGTTAATTATTAATAACTAAGTCCGGTATCCATCCACAGCCTCAGAGTAATTGAACCATTGAACCACAATTGTTCAAAACAAAACACTACAGAGAGGGCGATTAAATGAAAAGGACGTCATGGTCAAAACCAGTGTTCTGCAGTATACCACTATGAATGGGTCAGGGAGACTGCACCTGTGTAACTGTGTGTTTGATACTGGGACAACAACTCGTACACCTCCGCTCGAGACTGAGATCTTAGCGTGCCCTTGTCTCCAGAGTCAGCCAACGCACACACACACGCGCACACACACACACACACACACACACGCGCACACGCACACACACACACGCACACACGCACACTCGCTCTTGGGCGATTAGAGAATCTCCTAGAGAGAAAAAAACTCAGTTACTGAGCTGGGCAGTAAGTGCAGTTTCCTCAGTGACTGGGTTACAAATGGCCCGTTCACAGAAGCACTCAGTCTGCTCTCTCCACTTCATTGGCCAGTTGTGAAAGGAATCAACCCGAGATATTTTTTATTTGAACACACAATCCAATGGAAATACATACAAGATTTTCTTGAACGACTGTGAGAAGGTCACTTCTGGTGACTTTTTTAAAGGACATTGTACTCCAAAATACATGAAAATTCTATTATGTTCTCTTCCTTTGAAACTCATCTGTAAATCAAGGACAGTTTCATTTTATCTCTTGAGCTCAGTGACATCACCAGACAATTCTATATTAACCCCCGAAATAATTTAGCTAGCGTAACGTTACTGTATCTTAGCTAATAATTATAATAGGGTTAGCTATACTTACAGGATTACAAGCTAGCTAGCTAGTCTCCTTGGAGGTTTCTTGGACGATCTGATGAGAATCTGAGGACGATTTCTAACTTTTTCTAACTTCCCACTGGGCACAGATGTCAATTCAGTGTCAATTCCACGTTGGTTCAACATCATTTCATTTAAATTATGTGGAAACAACGTTGATTCAACCAAAGGCGCGTCTCAGCAAAATAAAACAAATACTACTAATAATAAAATAAAGGTTAAAAATGTTTTTTGAAGTAGTGGCAACGATTTAGTAAATACAGTGCCTTCAGAAAGTATTCACACCCCTTTACTTTTCCACAATTTTTGGTGTTATAGCCCGAATTTAAAATTGATTAAATTGAGATCTTGTGTCTACACACAATACCCCATAATGTCAAAGTGGAATTTTGATTGTAGAACAATTCATTAAAAAAATGTAAAGCTGAAATGTCTTAAGTCAATAAGTATTCAACCCCTTTGTTATGGCAAGCCTAAATAAGTTCAGGAGTAAAAATGTGCTTAACAAATCACATAATAAATGTTGCATGGACTCAATCCATATTCAATAATGGTGGTTAAGAGGATTTTTTTAATGACTACACAATCTCTGTACCCCACACATACAATTATCTGTAAGGTCCCTCAATCAAGTAGTGAATTTCAAGCACAGACTCAACCACAAAGACCAGGGAGGTTTTTCAATGCCTAGCAAAGGACACCGTTTGGTAGAGGTGTAAAAAGTGTTGAATATCCCTTTGAGCATGGTGAAGTTACTAATTAGGCTTTGGATGGTGTATCAATACACCCTGTCACTACAAAGATACAGCCTTCCTTCCTAACTCAGTTACCGGAAATGAAGGAAACTGCTCAGGGATTTCATCATGAGGCCAATGGTGATTTTAAAACAGTTAGAGTTTTTTATTTTTACATTTTACATTTATCTCACCTTTATGGAACCTGGTAGGCAAGTTGAGAACAAGTTCTAATTTACAACTGCGACCTGGCCAAGATAAAGCAAAGCAGTTCGACACATATAACAACACAGAGTTACACATGGAGTAAAACAAACATACAGTCAATAATACAGTAGAAAAATAAGTCTATATACAATGTGAGCAAATGAGGTGAGATAAGGGAGGTAAAGGCAATAATAGGCCATGGTGGCAAAGTAAATACAATATAGCAATTAAAACAATGGAATGGTAGATTTGACAGTAGATGAGTGTGCAAAGTAGAAATACTGGGGTGCAAAGGAGCAAAATAAATAAATAAATACATTAGGGGAAGAGGTAGTTGTTTGGGCTATTTATAGATGGGCTATGTACAGGTGCAGTGATCTGTGAGCTGCTCTGACAGCTGGTGCTTAAAGCTAGTGAGGGAGATAAGTGTTTCCAGTTTCAGAGATTTTGTAGTTCATTCCAGTCATTGGCAGCAGTGAACTGGAAGGAGAGGCGGCCAAAGGAGGAATTGGCTTTGGGGGTGACAAGTGAGATATACCTGCTGGAACACGTGCTACGGGTGGGTGCAGCTATGGTGACCAGCGAGCAGAGATAAGGCGGGACTTTACCTAGCAGGGTCTTGTAGATGACCTGGAGCCAGTGGGTTTGGCGACGAGTATGAAGCGAGGGCCAGCCAACGAGAGTGTATAGGTCGCAGTGGTGGGTAGTATATGGGGCTTTGGTGACAAAACGGATGGCACTGTGATAGACTGCATCCAATTTGTTGAGTAGGGTGTTGGAGGCTATTTTGTAAATGACATCACCAAAGTTGAGGATCGGTAAGATGGTCAGTTTTACGAGGGTATGTTTGGCAGCATGAGTGAAGGATGCTTTGTTGCAAAAGACGAAGCCAATTCTAGATTTAACTTTGGATTGGAGATGTTTTATGTGAGTATGGAAGGTGAGTTTACAGTCTAACCAGACACCTAGGTATTTGTAGTTGTCCATACATTCTAAGTCAGAACCGTCCAGAGTAGTGATGCTGAACGGGCGGGCAGGTGCAGGCAGCGATCGGTTGAAGAGCATGCATTTAGTTTTACTTGTATTTAAGAGCAGTTGGAGGCCACGGAAGGAGAGTTGTATGGCATTGAAGCTCGTCTGGAGGGTTGTTAACACAGTGTCCAAAGAAGGGCCAGAAGTAAACAGAATGGTGTCGTCTGCGTAGAGGTGGATCAGAGACTCACCAGCAGCAAGAGCGACATCATTGATATATACAGAGAAGAGAGTCGGCCCAAGAATTGAACCCTGTGGCACCCCCATAGAGACTGCCAGAGGCCCGGACAACAGGCCCTCAGATTTGACACACTGAACTCTGTCGGAGAAGTAGTTGGTGAACCAGTCGAGGCAATCATTTGAGAAACCAAGGCTGTTGAGTCTGCCGATGAGGATGTGGTGATTGACAGAGTCGAAAGCCTTGGCCAGGTCAATGAATACGGCTGCACAGTACTGTTTCTTGTCGATGGCGGTTAAGATATCGTTTAGGACCTTGAGCGTGGCTGAGGTGCACCCATGACCAGCTCTGAAACCAGATTGCATAGCGGAGAAGGTACGGTGGGATTCGAAATGGTCGGTGATCTGTTTGTTAACTTGGCTTTCGAAGACCTTAGAAAGGCAGGGTAGGATAGATATAGGTCTGTAGCAGTTTGGGTCAAGAGTGTCCCTCCCTTTGAAGAGGGGGATGACCGCAGCTGCTTTCCAATCTTTGGGAATCTCAGACGACACGAAAGGAGGTTGAACAGGCTAGTAATAGGGGTTGCAACAATTTCGGCAGATAATTTTAGAAAGAAAGGGCCCAGATTGTCTAGCCCGGCTGATTTGTGGGGGTCCAGATTTTGCAGCTCTTTCAGAACATCAGCTGACTGGATTTGGGAGAAGGAGAAATGGGGAAGGCTTGGGCGAGTTGCTGTGGGGGGTGCAGTGCTGTTGACCGGGGTAGGGGTGGCCAGGCGGAAAGCATGGCCAGCCATAGAAAAATACTTATTGAAATTCTCAATTGTAGTGGATTTATCGGTGGTGACAGAGTTTCCTATCCTCAGTGCAGTGGGCAGCTGGGAGGAGGTGCTCTTATTCTCCATGGACTTTACAATGTCCCAGAACTTTTTTCAGTTTGTGTTGCAGGAAGCAAATTTCTGCTTGAAAAAGCTAGCCTTGGCTTTTCTAACTGCCTGTGTATATTGGTTTCTAACTTCCCTAAAAAGTTGCATTTCACGGGGGCTGTTCGATGCTAATGCAGACCGCCACAGGATGCTTTTGTGTTGGTTAAGGGCAGTCAGGTCTGGAGAGAACCAAGGGCTATATCTGTTCCTGGTTCTACATTTCTTGAATGGGGCATGCTTATTTAAGATTGTGAGGAAGGCATTTAAAAAAAAAAACAGCCATCCTCTACTGATGGGATGAGGTCGATATCCTTCCAGGATACCCGGGCCAGGTCGATTAGAAAGGCCTGCTCGCTGAAGTGTTTCAGGGAGCGTTTGATAGTGATGAGTGGAGGTCGTTTGAACGCTGACCCATTATGGATGCAGGCAATGAGGCAGTGATTGCTGAGATCTTGGTTGAAAATGGCAGAGGAGTATTTAGAGGGCAAGTTGGTTAGGATGATATCTATGAGGGTGCCGTGTTTACGGCATTGGGGTTGTACCTGGTAGGTTCATTGATAATTTGTGTGAGATTGAGGGCATCAGCTTAGATTGTAGGATGGCCGGGGTGTTAAGTATGTCACAGTTTAGGTCACCTAGCAGCACGAGCTCTGAAGATAGATGGGGGGCAATCTGTTCACATATGGTATCCAGAGCACAGCTGGGGGCAGAGGGTGGTCTATAGCAGACGGCAACGGTGAGAGACTTGTTTTTAGAGAGGTGGATTTTTAAAATTAGAAGTTGTTTGGGTGCAGACCTGGATAGTAGTACAGAACTCTGCAGGCTCTCTCTGCAGTAGATTGCAACACCGCCCCCTTTGGCCGTTCTATCTTGTCTGAAAATGTTGTAGTTAGGGATGGAGATTTCAGAGTTATTGGTGGTCTTCCTAAGCCAGGATTCAGACACGGCTAAGACATCCGGGTTGGCAGAGTGTGCTAAAGCAGTGAATAAAACAAACTTAGGGAGGAGGCTTCTAACGTTAACATGCATGAAACCAAGGCTTTTACGATTACAGAAGTCATCAAAAGAGAGCGCCTGGGGAATAGGAGTGGAGCTAGGCACTGCAGGGCTTGGATTCACCTCTACAGAGGAGGAGGAACAGAGGAGGAGTAGGATAAGGGTACGGCTAAAAGCCATGAGAATTGGACGTCTAGGACATCCGGAACAGAGAGTAAAAGGAGCAGGTTTCTGGGGGCGATAAAATAGATTCAAGGTATAGGGTACAGACAAAGGTATGGTAGAGTTTAATGGTTGTGATATGAGAAAACTGAGGATGGATCAACAACATTGTAGTTACTCCACAATACTAACCTAAATGACAGAGTGAAAAAACATACATCCGGTTTGCAACAAGGCACTTAAGTATTATTGCAAAATGTGTGGCAAAGAAATGAACATTTTGTCCTGAATACAAAGTGTAATGTTTGGAGCAAATCCAATACATCACTGAGTACCACTCTTCATATTTTCAAGCATGGTGGTGGCTGCATTATAATATGGGTATGTTTATCATCGGCAAGGGGTAGCCTAAATCTACACTGGAGTTTTATACCACGATGACATTATATGTTCCTGAGTGACCCCGGTTACAGTTTTGACTTAAATCAGCTTGGAAATCTATAGCAAGACTTGAAAATGGCTGTCTAGCAATCATCAACAATCCATTTGAATAATGTTTTGAAGAATAATGGGCAAATATTGTCCAGTCCAGGTGTGCAAAGCTCTTAGAGACTTACCCCAAAAGACTCACAGCTGTAATCATTGCAGGATTACATTGCAGTAGGTATTGTCATAGATAGTGTAACTATGGTGACACTATGATATGGTCAACAACATCACCCCACAGTACAGCACAGGGGACTACAGTAGGGAGTAGCCAGTGACTAACCAACCAGCTAGGTGTTGAGAGGAGTGGCCTACTACTACTATAAACCTAACCTAGCTGTTTAGACCCAGTGGGAGTGTGTAAGCATCACAACAAGCCCCACAGCACAGGAACCGCAGTAGCTGTAGGGTATCTAGCTAACCAGTGAATAGGTACTACATCTATAATCTGACCTGGCAGTTTGTTACCCTGGTGTTGTGTTAGACTGATTACGAGATTAGTCTCTGTGTGCATGGGACTGTTCACATTCCAAGGCCCAAATAAGACTCTGCTCCCCTCTAGGCAACTATCCAGTTAGAATAAGTCAACCCCTCTGTGCTCTTTCTGCCACAGGGCTCAAGTTCATATCAATAATGCTCTCTGTTGTATTGGACAACAATAAAGGAAGCAGTGAGTCAGTGGGAGATACAACTCACTGGCTAACTCTGCAAAGGAAAGACTGATGAGCGCTTGTACTGTATGAGGTTCATAAATTATCCTGCCAAAATAATTATGGAAATAAAAATATTCCTTCCTTCCCTGGGTCTTATTAAAATAGTGGAATATGTTAGCAGAGTTTGGGACTGTAATGTAGTGTATTAGAAGCAGGAGCCAGTTTAGACCTGATTAAGAGAGACGTACACAATGACAACCTGTCATTTTAGAAGTTGAAGGTTGGGGAAACACTATCTGCATCCCAAATGGCACCCTAATCTTTATATGGTGCATCACTTTTGAGCAGAGCCCTATAGGCCCTGGTCAATCTAAAGTAGTGCACTATAAAGTGAATAGTGCGCCATTTGGGACGCAGACACTGTGGTGAGAGACACCTGTCATGGCCAGTTCTATGCAACACAATGGGATTAGACCCAAACAATGGGAGCACTATCCTCTAAAAAGTAGGCACTGTGTATTTAGGCATACTATGGAGTAATAAAACAAAAGTGACCCATTTCACTCCAACAGACATTTATTTTACTGACCATAATTAGCATATGAAATAGCTGCATATTATTAGTAACAACATACTATACTTCATATGAACTAGGATCCTATTGGAACATACTGCTATTTGTGTACTGTGTGTAAGGTAAAGGAAAATCTTAATATTCTATTTCCTGATATTATAGTGCTTTTCTTAGCATACAATAACATGAAGGAACTGATCAAAATATATACATTGAACATTTGATTTAAAGGTTTTTATTAATAACATTAATAATAATAATATGAAGGGACAAAGAGGAGAATAAACAAGGAAATATCAGGAAATAAAATACTTATTTGGATAGTTATATAGTCCACGCATTGTGCCCATTGTCTGCTAAAGCAGCTTGATCTGGTTTTAGAAATCTTTGGCCATCTCATTTGGGATCTTTCAATACCACAACAGACTAGCTATTGATTAAGGACTGAGGAAGAAAAAAAAATCTGCCTTCATTTGGAGGGTGTCCAAGTGCTGAGAGAGAGAAAGAGAGACTGTCAGGACACATCAATGAGAGACTGTGGATTGCTACTAGTGTTCCCATAGACTTCCAGTAATTCAGCCAACGACTATCTACATGTATTTAAAAGCACATCTCGGCAGAAATAGATATAAAGCCTCCTGAGTGGCGCAGCAGTCTAAGGCACTGAGGCTTGAGGAGTCACTACAGACCCGGGTTCGATCCCCGTCTGTGAAACAGACGATCCCCGGCTGTGACGCAGCCGGGAGACCAATGAGGCGGTGCATAATTGGCCCAGCATCGTCTGGGATAGGGAAGGGTTTGGCCTGCCGGGATGTCCTTGCCCCATCGTGCTCTAGCGACTCCTGTGGTGGGCTGGGCGCATGCATGCTGACATCGGTCGCCAGTTGTACGGTGTTTCCTCCAACACATTGGTGTGGCTGGCTTCCGGGTTAAGAGAGCAGTGTGTCAAGAAGCAGTGTGACCTGGCGGGGTCGTGTTTCGGAGGATGCATGGCTCTCGACCTTCGCCTCTCCTGAGTCCATATGGTAGTTGCAACAATGGGACAATTGGATATCACGGAAAAGGGGTAAAAAATTAAATAAACAAATATATACATACACACACACACACACACACACACAACTGTTCAAAAGTTTGGGGTCACTTAGAAATATCCTTGTTTTTGAAAGAAAAGCTCATTTTTTGTCCATTAAGAAACAGACGCCTCACAAGTCCTCAACTGGCAGCTTCAGTAAATAGTACCCGCAAAACACCAGTCTCAACGTGAAGAGGTGACTCTGGGATGCTGGCCTTCAAGGCGAAGGTGAAGCTGGTTGAGATAATGCCAAGAGTGTGCAAAGCTTTCATCAAGGTAAAGGGTGGCTACTTTGAAGAATCTCAAATATATTTTGATTTGTTTAACCTTTTTTTGGTTACTATATGATTCCATGTGTTATTTTATAGTTTTGATGTATTCACTGTTATTCTACAATGTAGAAAATAGTAAAAATAAAGAAAACCCTGGAATGAGTAGGTGTGTCCAAACTTTTGACTGGTACTGTGTGTGTGTGTGTGTGTGTGTGTGTGTGTGTGTGTGTGTGTGTGTGTGTGTGTGTGTGTGTGTGTGTGTGTGTGTGTGTGTGTGTATAAAATCATATTTTTTGCAGCGGTTGCAACAATTTAGATCCACCTCTGCTAAAATAATATAGAGGAAACTACCTTGAGAAGCTCTTTAACCCTTCCACACGTTAGAACTAATGCTATTCTTGTCGGTTGTCACTTGAGTTTCCCCCCTATTGAGCAGAGGACAGACAGTGAATACCCTCACCCTCAGCCACTCCACAGAGCAACAATGGCAGCATGCCCTCTGGGAGCCATGTGTTCTCATAGCAACCTATATTTACACCACTAGGAGAGAGAGACTTGCTCTCTATTTGGTAGCAGCTGGGTATTTATGACTGATAGAAGTATCCTGCAAAAAGTGAATGACCCACATGCATCTAGGGGACATTTGAGCTCCACAGAGACATTTGTTTGCAGTTGCTAAGAGCATGCAGCTTCCTAATTCAGCATATGCCCCGACTCTCAAATGACAAACTACTCGACGGGTAGACTAAAGCCGACCCTGTTTTATTGCTGAGATGGCAGGGTCTTCATTGGCTTTCTGATGATAACAACCTGGCCTATGCTCTCTGAAGTGGCCATTTAAAACTGTATTTGGCTCTACTACAATACAATACCCAGTTCTCTGAGCACAGTAACACGGAAAACACCAACAGGTAGCCTAAAGTCAAATCAGTATAATAAAATAATGTACCAAGAACTAGATCATGAAGGTTGTATTGGTTTTTAAATGAAAACATAAGCCCATGAATATTTTCATATATTTGCCTTGCTGTTTTCATTATGTTTAGGTTATGGTTCGCGGTGCCTCCAAAGTTTTTTGGGGTGTATTATTTTTGTTGCGTATAGATTTAAAATGTTCTCCTTTTAGATAATGATAGCGGGTGAGTCACTAAAGAGGGCTATGTGGATGTTTCAGTTGTAGACTATGTAGAGGGTGTATTCCGTTCCAGTCCAGAGCACTCCAACATCAGACACTCTCCCCCCATGGCCTCTTCCCAAATGCCATGCTCTATCATTACTCACCCACACACGCTACACCATGCTCAGAATACTCCAGCTCTGCTAGCCTCGAACCATTAAACACCCACACAACATGCTCAGAATACTCCAGCTCTGCTAGCCTCAGACCATTACACACCCACACAACATGCTCAGAATACTCCAGCTCTGCTAGCCTCAGACCATTACACACCCGCACACCATGCTCAGAATACTCCAGCTCTGCTAGCCTCGAACCATTACACACCCACACACCATGCTCAGAATACTCCAGCTCTGCTAGCCTCGAACCATTACACACCCACACAACATGCTCAGAATACTCCAGCTCTGCTAGCCTCAGACCATTACACACCCACACAACATGCTCAGAATACTCCAGCTCTGCTAGCCTCAGACCATTACACACCCACACAACATGCTCAGAATACTCCAGCTCTGCTAGCCTCAGACCATTACACACCCGCACACCATGCTCAGAATACTCCAGCTCTGCTAGCCTCGAACCATTACACACCCACACACCATGCTCAGAATACTCCAGCTCTGCTAGCCTCGAACCATTACACACCCACACACCATGCTCAGAATACTCCAGCTCTGCTAGCCTCGAACCATTACACACCCACACACCATGCTCAGAATACTCTAGCCTCAGACCGTTCCAAAGCTGCTGGTTCTGGGAGGGACAGGACTGTACTGACTATAACCACATCTCTGGGGGAACAAGTGAACACAGCTCCTTTGGCTCTAACAAAGGTGCCTTCTGGAATAAATGACTCATTAGCAGCAAGAGAGAGAGAGATACATGAATAAGAGAAGAGCATCTCTGGGCTGCCGTTCTCTCTTACATCCACCTAACGGAGAGGCAGAGACACCGCTTGTTGTACTGTAACAAACCAGACACCACCCCTCTTCCCTTCACAGTAGTCAGAGACATGTAAGCTAGGTGCCTAGGTCTGGTCATCTGCTCCTGGTTGGTTGGTGACTCAGGGCTGCCTGATCTATGTACGACTGAAGGTGAGACATCGCATAAGTAATTACAGCCACAGGAAAAAACAGTCAACATATTCACTTCAACTACATACTCATAGAAAACACGGTTCTTTGGCTGTCCCCATAGGTAGGATCCTTTCGGTTCCATGTAGAACCCTCTGTGGGTAGGGTTTTACATGGATTGGGTTCTAACCTGGAACCAAAAGGGTTCTTCAAAGGGTTCTTCTACAGGTACAGCCCCAAAACACTTTTGGGTACTAGATAGCACCGTTTTTTAAAGAGTGCATGCATGCCACCTACCTAGTGAACAAATAATGACAAAGCATCCTCACTTCAAAGTACCTCAGGAATGTCTTAATGCAACTATTAAATATAGCATACACCATTGAGCAGTGTTCTGAAGTCATTTCAGAAGTAGGCTATTGACACAACAAATACATACAACTATAGTTTACTTATAAGACACATGGCTGAGTGGACCAAACAAAGCCTCTGAAGCCAGATGGTGCAGTACTGAGTTAATAGGGTAATTATTTTAGCATCCCATATTACTGCAGATATGTCAATGTTCCAAAGGGCACCCTATTTCTATATTGTGCACTACTTTTGACCAGGGTCCATAGGGCTTTGATCAAAAGTAGGGAACTATGTAGAGAATAGGTTGCCATTTGGGAAGCAGACTAAGTCTCTGCTCTGATCCACTGACCGCTTCAGACGACGGTCTCAGACCAACTTTCACTTAGCCATGACCCATGTCATGAGAAGACCTGTCCCCTTTAATAGAGACAGTGTTCCACGTATGTCTGGACAGCATTCAGTCTCTCTCAATCCCAGACAGAACCTAATCTTCGAGGATTGCACATGCCAGAGCAAACAAGAGACACCTACACTGTATAGCCAACCCTTTACACCAGGTCTGCATCCCTACAATATATAGTGCACTACTTTTTACCAGAGACCTATGGGCCAAGGTCAAAAGTAGTGCGCTATATAGGGAGTAGTGTGCCATTTGAGATGCAACCCAGGATTATACTGTATAACCTGGCCTGTCTAGAACAGCTTCTGTGTGTGAAACCATCCCTGGTGGAGGGTAATATCCCACAGGACAGGGAGTAGATCACTGAGCAGCGGGGACTGGGGAGGGAGGGAGGGCACAGAACAGCAGGAAATAACAATTAGCTTGTTCCATACTCCCTAAGCAACTCCCTCAATTAACAAAGCTCTGCTGCAGGGAAGGACTCAGAGAAACACATATTATACCACTCCTCTTTTAGCCATAGACACTTCCAGTCACAGAATGAGACTAACATATGATTATGGTATTTGTTAAATAAGGGGAGGCTACTGCAGCAAAGGTGTGAAAAAGGAAACAGATGTAAACAGTGGTAAACTAGTGTCAGTACTAGCATCACCGTATGATAACCTAAAGCATCATTATAATCAACAGCTGGTCTTCCTCTTACTAAGAGTCTGCCATCCGCAGTGTGATGGTGCAGGTGAAATAATCACAAACATCCAAACCAACCAATGTAAGAACATGGCTATTAATGAACACAAGATTACTACCACACCGAACCTAATATTTGGGGCCAGTCTCAACTGTACTGTACACTGATCAGTCTTCACCACAAACCCACCTACCACACAATCCTCAGACTACACAGTCTGACAGTGGCCCAAAATAGGTCCTGTAGTTTAGTGCTCAACTTGTGTTCAAACAGCCCCTCATATCCACCATGCAGGAGAGGACAGTGAAACTAGTCAACAGACTGCTGAAGAGTAATGACACACTTAAAACGTGTTCATGTTGCCCTCTTGACTACAATAATTACATTTAAAAGCAATAAATTCCCTAAAATGGTATGCATGTGTGTCTACATAATTATGATGTAACCTACCAATGAGTTGAAACGTATTCTCTTCAAAACTATTCTTACTTGAGTTGTAACTGCGTAAACAATAGTAAAACTAGATAGGGCAGGTCCCAATACAAGTAGAGCATACGCACAAAAGAGTCCATGGAAGTAATTCATCTGCTGTGTGTGGTGGCAGTCAGAGAACTATTTATAAAGACTAGTGCCAGGCAGTCAGGTCAATTTAAAACCGATGGCCAGTAAAACAGGAGTAGTTATTTCCAGCCATATACCACCGCCAACACTGCTCTCTCATCTTGCAAAAAGCTTAAAATGATCTTCTCTTGAAAAACAAATAGAAATGTCTGCTCTGGAGACAATTTGGTCTGAGAACCATTACTACACCCTTCTAGATGGTCCCTTAGCTCAGACACAACAACACCAGGCCCAGGCATTTACAGTACTAAACACACATACTGCTAATTAAGAATGTTGGCCTAGGTCTGTACACTTTAGCCTTTTAGACCTGGGACTGGAACTGCTCATAGCCCCTAAAACACACACAATGCTCCAATTCACACAAAAGAGAAACAACAAATAGACTCAAGCTAACTCCAGAGCAGTTATACTGTAACTGTATATCACATTATACAGTGAGTATCCACATGTTTGAAACACACCAAAATAGTAAGCGGGACTATTTTGCAATTGTGTCATCTTCTATATGACAATGTGCAAAATAAATATACACATACAATTAAACACATACTGTTGTGATCAAGATTGGACTCCCTATAACATCCTATAGCACAGTAAGGCAGAGCAGGGCTAGGAGGAGCAGGGCTCTCTGGGCTAGCTAACCAAAAAAGGATGGCTGGTGTCTCAGAATGTCTGAAAGTTTTGTCCCAAATGGCACCCTAATCCCTATGTAGTGTACTACTTTTGACCAGGGTCCATACACAGCCTCAGACATTAACCACAGACTGCCAGTTATCTGCCTACCTGGCCTTTACAGGGCTTCATTTGGTAAAGTCCTTCATCACTTTGAAACCACATACTGCTTTAGTAGCCTCCACTGAAATTGCCTGCTCAGATTTCAAAATCTAGTCACCCATGTACCAAAATGAGCATTAATCTCCTCGGAAGTGGACTGTGTCCCAAATGGCACACTAGTCCGTTGACAGGGACCATAGGACACTGGTCAAAAGTAGTGCACTATACTATATAGGGAATAGGGTGCCATTTGGGACATAACCCATCGCCTCAGAAGTGGACATTCTTACCTCCCTGTGAGTGTTTTATGGGCTTCGTTTCACTTTAAACCTCCCTTCTTGTTCTTGCCATGTAAATTAAAGCTGCTAACGCCTCTGTGATGACGTTAGCGGACTTACTGACAAAAGGAGAACACCCTAACAGATGGCAGTTGTCATAGTAATCTAAAGAGAACCTTTCACCAACTGGTAAAGGTACAACCTTTGACATGTTCCGTTGGGATTTAAAAAAAAAATATGAATCTAATAACTGAGACGTTCCCCGAAATGAGTGTCTTTTGCATCCTTTCATATTTTAAGAAGAAATTGTGGACAAATATTGAATTTGAAAAACCTGTTATATTAAATGAAGTCCCCTTTAATATAGACCACATAAAAATTCAATAAATCAAATTTTTTATGACTAAAAACTTTTAGCATTTTGACATGTCCCTCTGTGCATCCTCTGTAACTTCCAGGAAGATTTTAACCCACTTAACCCCAAGTTTTCATCATCATTGTAAAGCCATAGTTTTGTTGCTTTGATAGTCATTTCTGAAAACTATTATGTATCTCATGTGATTAGTGATTCATTTTAAGGTGATACATAAGGTCAGCCCTGTTTAACTCTCACTTTCATTTTTATTTTTGGAACATTGATCATCTAATTGTCAAATCATAGTCTAAAAGCAAGTGAGCTGGTTCTACTCTTTTTTTAAATTTTCTGGTATTTTGTGGTGGAAAACTGAGCGGATCGAGCATAACACATCAACCTTGTTACCAAAACTAGAAATGTTTTACAAATGTTTTGTTGTTGTGAAGCTTGCAATAGTCCCTCCCTGTTGCACACAACAAGCTTCCATTCTCCCTGTCAAGGGGATTTATGGCTGATTTAATAAGTCCTCAACCCTGTTACAGTCAACCCTGTTAATAGGCACTTACTATAGTAATTTCTTTATTTAATCTCTTGAGATGGGAAAACATGTTTTTTAATAAGTTGAACGTGCTCTTTACGACATAAAATAAATGTGAATTTAATTATTTGTTTTTTTTTGCCAAGTTACACTACTCAAAATGCACCTAATAAATGGAATGACCCAACTACTGCTTTCTTGGCCAGGGATCACTTAAAAAAGAGATTTGAAAAATGTTCAGTTAATGGGAACAACCAAGGAAATGGCACCATTGGTCTCCAGAGGGACAGGCAGAGCAGAGAGTAATGTTCAGCAACTGCTGTCTTTAAATAACCACTATTCATCATGTGCTTTCTGCAACATGTCATTGGAGGTGATTATATAAAAGCCTTCAGCAGGGTGGAGGAGATTCAGGGCCATAGGTGCAAAATACAAAGGATTTTGTTTACTTGCAGGTAATAAGGGTTGTGGACTTCAGCCTCCCACAACAACACCAGTAAATAGATTCTACCACATTATGACACTTGAAGGATAGAACGTGTTTCTGCACAAAAAGATATAGAATAATAACTATACAACAATCCCAAAGTGTCTGAGTTACATCTGTAAGAAGATTTGAATTACACTGTATAATGTAGATTAGGAAATATTTAAAAGTGCCTAAACAGTGTAACCCAGCAGTTTTAGAGATGATGTTTTGTGTTGCCTTGAGTCAACAACAACAGAGGTGACAAAAGAACTACAGAGACAGTAAAAATTCAGTAACTGCCACTGCACAAAAGCTTCTGTTGTGGACTGGCCCACAGTTGTTTCCCAATCAGGGGTCATGCAATTTGTTTTCCATAGAATTCAACTACACTGGAATTCTCTGCCTGTCAATACATACGATACTGTATGCTATGGCTTTTGATGTGTCTACTGACAACTACAGGGAGAGAAAGACTGTTTTAGGCTTACAACAATTCATGAAGTGTATATTGTTTTTAAAGAATATAGCCTCATATATATTATATATATATGATATATGCAAAGGCCTGCTAGGTGGCAGATAGGCATTCTCCATGTTTCTCTTGGATCAAGTCACCTTATGACCAAGTCTGTCTCCATCACCAGTCCTCAATATTATGATAATTGGATTGTTTGAACAGTTATTCAAACACAATACTTATTAATATACACATTTGGAGTGGGAAAGACAAACAATTATTAGAGACCTCAAATTCCTCACACTTACCCTATTGGAGGTTTTGTGGCTGTGTTGACTTCTCCAAAATCCATCTTCTGCATGTGGCACTGACTGTTTTTGCTAATATCCAACTTCAATGGTAAACGTTTGGCTATCCTCAATATTTTCCTTTTGTTCTGTCATCAAGGACACCAAAGCTCTACTGATATCTAAGCCCATTGATATCCAAATAACCGATAAAAGGACAAAAAAAAAAAAAAAGTGTTATTTTATCATTTATAATTCTTAAACAAAATATGGGTGCTATTTTTATAATGAAACAATAGTTGAGAATTTTGCTTGTTTACTTCTAGGCGACAATGCAGTCAACACAATGTAGGCTAGGCTATTTAAAAAAAAATACACATTAGTTTCACATTAATTACAAAATAGGATTTATTGGTCCATACAAAAGTGACTGCTCAAATTTGACAGTCATTTGCAGACTAAAGTCCTGCAACATAGTAACAGTTGTCTTCACAACAAAAAGTCGCAGCGCAGAGATACAAAGTAACCGCATAAACATTCAGGGTGTGATAGGTAGAATAGTTAACTTACGTCGACTCTGTTTTAATTCATATTCTCATAACAGATAATTGCAAAGCGATTTCGGAATAATCCGTGTAAATGCCGGTTGTCCCTGTTCTTGTCCGAGCCTGCCTTCGTCAGCACTCAAATGTCAATCATGCTCATTGGGAATTCACTGCCACTTCTTGCCAGCTCCAGAAGGCGAGCGAGCAGTAGGGTTGGGACGCACAAAAGGCAACAGTTGTCACCAGTCTCATTTTTTTTTTACTGTGACCCACATTTAACTTAAAACACACTCACGTTTTGATCGCTGTTTATCCATTAATACAACTATTCTACTAAATATGTAATATGCTAATAATTGCATAAAGCTCTGTGGAAAGAATGAGTCCATTTTATAGGCAGGCTGTAAAGTGACACTATCTGGACATAGGGAGCATATTAATTAAAAGGTTATTTCTATTGAGTTAAACGATCGCATTGATAATGAAGAACTCACAGATGCCAATTTCATAAATCTCTGCTTTATCCTATTGAAAATCCAACTACTTGAATTTAAACCCTGGGATCCCAGCATCCCTTGCAATAATTAATTCACTTAAACCCCGCCCATTTCTTTGCACACAACAACAGGCTGCCTACATTACACACATCGCTGATCACTGATCATCCAAGAATATCTAGAGAACATTGATATTTCACTGTTCAAATAAAAAACTGAATTGAACAGAAACGAAAAATATATTTCTAACTTTACAATAATGTAATTCTAGTGTTAGATACTAATCATTGCACAAAGATGACGGAATGATTTTAGTCTTCAGATCAAATATGGATCGATCTGTTTGAGGATTGCAGGAAATCATGTTCACTTTTAACAACATGTATAGTATAATTATCAATAATATATAGAGAACACTGATATTTCACTGTTCAAATAAAAAACTGAAATTAACAGAAACTAAAAATATATTTCTTTCTTTACAATAATGTAATTATATTGTGAGATACTTATCATTGCACAAAGATGATGGAATGATTTTAGTCTTCAGATCAGATATGGATCGATCAGTTGAGGGTTGCAGGAAATCATGTTCACTTTTAACAACATGTATGGTGTAATTATCATACTTTTATTAATGAATAGTGACGGAGTTACATATTTGTCACATAACCTTGCCCACAGGAGGTCACTGTGTGACTTCAAATCACATAATATGCTGTAGCCTAACCCATTTATTTCCACTGTGATACTACTGTAGTAAAGAGGAGAGAAACATTGTGTGTGTGTGTGTGTGTGTGTGTGTGTGTGTGTGTGTGTGTGTGTGTGTGTGTGTGTGTGTGTGTGTGTGTGTGTGTGTAAAATACTTGATTTACATGAATTAATGCAGTGGGCAAATCGGTGTCACAAAGTCTTTCTTGGTCTTAAACAAATCTACTTTGAAAGTAAAGTATCCACCTTACATAAATGTCTAGAACTTTGAAGTTTGCATCCCAGTATTACACTTTATATACATCACAGACAACTGAAATACAACAAAATCGTTTGACATAGAAACACCAGATTTTTTGTGTGTTCAAAAAAAAAGTATGTAATTTGGTAAATTGACTGCAGGAAAGGGCTACGTACAGTCCACATAGGATAACGTTTTTGGGTTCCAGGTGGAACCCTTTTTGGTTTCAGGTAGAACCCTTTTGGGTTCCATGTACAGTGCCTTGCAAAAGCATTCACCCCCTTGGCGTTTTCCCTATTTTGCTGCATTACAACCTGTAATTTAAATAGATTTTTATTTGAATGTCATGTAATGGGCATACACAAAATAGTCCAAATTGGTGAAGTGAAATGAAAAAAAATACTTGTTTCAAAGAATTCTGAAAAATAAAAAACTGAAAAGTGGTGCTTGCATATGTATTCACCCCCTTTGCTATGAAGACCCTAAATAAGATCTTGTGCAACCAATTACCTTCAAAAGTCACGTAATTCATTAAATAAAGTCCACCTGTGTGCAATCTAAGTGTCACATGATCTGTCACATGATCTCAGTATATATACACCTGTTCTGAAAGGCCCCAGAGTCTGCAACACCAAGGGGCACCACCAAGCAAGAGGCATGACAAAGACCAGATCAGGGTTCGGTTATAAAAAAATATCCGAAACTTTGAACATCCCACGGAGCTCCATTAAATGCATTATTAAAAAATTGAAAGAATATGGCACGACAACAAACTTGCCAAGAGAGGGCCGCCCACCAAAACTTACGGACCAGGCAAGGAGGGCATTAATCAGAGAGGCAACAAAGAGACCAAAAATAACCCTGAAGGAGCTGCAAAGCTCCACAGCGGAGATTAGAGTATCTGTCCATAGGACCACTTTAAGCCGTACACTCCACAGAGCTGGGCTTTACAGAAGAGTGGCCAGAAAAAAAGCCATTGCTTAAAGAAAACAAGAAGCAAACACGTTTGGTGTTCGCCAAAAGGCATGTGGGAGACTCTCCAAACATATTGAAGAAGGTACTCTGGTCAGATGAGACAAAAATGTATCTTTTTGGCCATCAAGGAAAATGCTGTCTGGCGCAAACCTAACACCTCTCATCACCTTGAGAACACCATCCCCACAGTGAAGCATGGTGGTGGCAGCATCATGCTGTGGGGATGTTTTTCATCAGCAGGGACTGGGGAAACTGGTCAGAATTGAAGGAATGATGGATGGTGCTAAATATAGGGAAATTCTTGAGGGAAACCCTGTTTCAGTCTTCCAGAGATTTGAGACTGGGACGGAGGTTCACCTTCCAGCAGGACAATGACCCTAAGTATACTGCTAAAGCAACACTTGAGTCGTTTAAGGGGAAACATTTAAATGTTGTTGAATGGCCTAGTCAAAGCCCAGACCTCATTCCAATTGAGAATCTGTGGTATGAATTAAAGATTGCTGTACACCAGCGGAACCCATCCAACTTCAAGGAGTTGGAGCAGTTTTGCCTTGAAGAATGGGCAAAAATTCCAGTGGCTAGATGTGCCAAGCTTATAGAGACATATCCCAAGAGACTTGCAGCTGTAATTGCTGCAAAAGGTGGCTCTACAAAGTATTGACTTTGGGGGTGAACAGTTATGCACGCTAAAGTTTTCAGTTTTTTTGTCTTATTTCTTGACAAAAAAAACAGAACTTGAGTGTGCATAACTATTAACCCCCCCCCCCCCCCCCTCCCAAAGTCAATACTTTGTATGAAAAATATTTTGCATCTTCAAAGTGGTAGGCATGTTGTGAAAATCAAATGATACAAACCCCCCCAAAATTCTATTTTAATTCCAGGTCGTAAGACAACAAAATAGGAAAAATGCCAAAGGGGTGAATACTTTCGCAAGCCACTATATAACCCTATATGGAAAGTTTTCTACATGGAACCGAAAAAGGTTCTACCTGGAACCAAAAGGGTTCTACCTCAAACCAAAAAGGGTTTTTCAAAGGGTTCTCCTTTTGGGACAGCCGAAGAACCCTTTAGGTTCTAGATATCAATTTTTTTTCTAACAGTGTACACCAAAACCTCACAGTCTAAAAATAGCAGTGTGAAACAAACCAAACTTCAATATAATACGTTCAGAGTACCTCCTCCTAAGGGAGGTGGAGAAAACTGCAGCAGCAGTACTATAGGCTATTGTACAACAGGATAATACACACATCTTCAAAAGACTCAGAGAAGAAACACCAAAGAGCTAATTGATCATTAATCATGCCTGGTGAGTACTTTTTGTCAACATCTAGAAACCTATTGAAGATATAGAATCTATACCTATTTCTAAGAGGTAACACCACAATTATTTATGCTTGTGACATTTTAAGCATAAAAATGAACAAAAATTACATAATTACTTGAAGTGATGAATAGAGTTAAAAAAGATAGCCGTTGGATTACCGTACTCAATTTGTGCCCTAATTTAAATACACTTTTGTTAATATACAATATAGTATGAATTATAGACTACTTACAGGTCACTCCAACCCTGTTCCTGGAGAGCTACCCTCTTTTAGGTTTTCAATCCAACCTCAGTTGTAACTAACCTGATTCAGTTTATCCACCAGCTAATTATTAGAATCAAGTGTGCTAGATTAGGATTGGAGCGAAAACCTACAGGACAGTAGCTCTCCAGGAACAGGGTTGGAGAGCCCTGGCTATGACTTTCTAGATTTCTTTGACTGTGCAGTGAACACCTATAAGCAGCTGAAGGTGTCAGAGCAGCCCCATAATCTGTATAATCAGCCTGTATAATAAACTAAATATGCTTCTCTGCTAAAATCTGTGTAAAATATTTAAATTAATGTGAGTCTTATTCAGTACATTTAGTAGTCTACCAACCTGGCCAGCAGGCATGCCAGCTAAGATAGTTAGACAAACTAGCTACTCTAACCTGATTGAAAGCCTGAAATGGCTTCTTAGTAGCTAGTTATGAGGTTGGGAACCTATCTGGACTAGCTAAAGCCAACTTCATAAAATTGCTAGGTGCTAGTAGTATTACAGAGAAACAAACAAACAAAATTAACCCAAAAATTGCTTGCATGTTTTATAAAACAGGACAAATCTGAGGGAAAGGGAAAGAGGGCATGTGCCCCTGTGCTGCCTATGGGCATGACGCTTGTGTTTGTGTGTTTACTTGTTTGTTTGTTTGTTTGGTTGTTTGTTTGTTTGTTTTGATGAATATTCAGTACAATGATAATATTTCAAAGGAACAACTTAAAGGGGAAATGTGTGATTGTTTTTACATTTAAATTAATGATATATAACCATTGATTTGTAGAGAGTATATCTTATCATTCATATAAACTGTTGTACACCAACAGAAATCTAAAATATAAGATTGTTTCACTCCATTGTTTGTAAACAATGTAAACAAACACTGTATAGCTTAAAAGCATGTTAAAAACTATCATGTTGATCTCATGGATGGTCAGTCCTGCATCCATAGCTACAGTATGTATATGAATATGGAGCCAACAAGGTTAAAAATCTGTTGCAGTGCCCTTGAGCAAGACACTTAACCCCAATTGCTCCAGGGGCCCTGGACAATGTTGACTCTGGCCGTGACCCCACTCCTGCATGTGTCTCGGGGGGAGTTAGGATATGCAAGAAACACATTTCCATTACAAACTTGAACAAGTAAAAAATTATTATTAGAATTAGTGGTTCTATTTCTCCAGCCCCATCCCTCAGCTGTTTAACCAAACAGTGGCGGGGTAGCTCCTTTTTTATTGTTTGAACTGCAGATTGCCACGTTGACTGTTCAGGTTGATTTTGAATGAAAGGACACCACCTTGACTAATAACGATACTATTTCTGTCTTTCTACAGACAAGGATATGGAGCCAACAACAGAATATAACTATTCCTCCTACTACGATGATACAGAAGGGTTATATAGATCAGAGCCATGTAACACTGCCAATGTGAAGGAGTTTGGACGGGTATTTCTGCCTACACTCTACAGCCTGGTCTTCATCGTGGGCTTCATCGGTAACGGCCTGGTGGTCTGTGTCCTGGTGAAGTTTAGGAGGATCAGAAGCATAACAGACCTCTGTCTCTTCAACCTGGCTCTGTCTGACCTTTTCTTCATCATCTCCCTGCCTTTCTGGTCCCACTACGCCACCGCAGCCAAGTGGCTCCTGGGGGACTTTATGTGCCGACTGGTAACCGGACTTTACATGCTTGGGTTTTATGGCAGCATCTTCTTCATGGTGATCTTGACAGTGGATCGCTATGTGGTCATAGTCCACGCTCACACCATGGCCAGGCCCAGATCAGTCAGAGTAGGGGTCACACTGTCTCTGTTCATGTGGGCTGTCAGTCTCTGTGCCTCTTTGCCTACAATCATCTTCACAAAAGTAAATAATGAGTCCGGGCTTACAACATGTAAACCAGAGTATCCAGAGGGTAGCATGTGGCGCCAGGTTTCTTATTTAGAGATGAATATCTTGGGTCTACTTCTCCCTCTCTCCATCATGGTGATCTGCTATTCCAGAATCGTTCCAATGTTAGTCACTATCAAAACCACCAAAAAGCACAAAGCCATCAAACTGATAATCATCATAGTAGTGGTCTTTTTCTGCTTTTGGACCCCATACAATGTGGTCATTCTCCTGCGTTATCTGGAGACTCAGAGCTATTTTGGGGACTGTACAACTCACACGAACATAGATCTGGCAATGCAGTGTACAGAGGTGATAGCGTTCACACACTGTTGTTTGAATCCGATCATCTACGCCTTTGCAGGGCAGAAATTCATGAGTCTTGTCCTGAAGTTACTAAGAAAATGGATGCCAATGTGCTTCGCCAGGCCTTATGTTTGTGGGTTGTCTGAACGAAATATCTCAGTCTATTCCAGGTCTTCTGAAATATCATCTACAAGACTGCTGTAGTTTGACTTGTATACAGGCACAATTCGAATATAAAAACTCTGAGAAGGGAAAAGACAGTAAAAGATGTAAGGAAAAGAGGGATTTCTCTGAAAGTGTGGCACTCAGACACCCTAGCTGTGAATCTATGCTTACAGTAGATACTATAGATATCAGTTGCTCTTTTGTATCTTTACATGCTCCAATTCCTTTGTTGATAGATCCCTTTAAAGAGTGTTAGTTGTGTCCTCATGTGGTATTGTGTAAAGTGCAAAAAAAAAGTAAAGAAATTGACAGTATGTAAAGTGCATTTGGAAAGTATTCAGACCCCTTCCCTTTTTCCAAATGTTGACCTTCCACAAGGACAACCATCTCTGCTGCACTCCACCAATCAGGTCTTTCTGGTAGAGTGGCCAGACGGAAGCCACTCCTCAGTAAAAAAAGCACATGACAGCCCGCTTGGAGTTTGACAAAAGGGCACCTAAATGACTCAGACCATGAGAAACAAGATTCTCTGGTCTGATGAAACCAAGATTGAACTCTTTGGCCTGAATGCCAAGCATCACGTCTGGAGGAAACCTGGCACCATCCCTACGGTGAAGCATGGTGGTGGCGGAATCATGCTGTGGGGATGTTTTTCAGCGGCAGGGACTGGGAGACCAGTCAGGATCAAGGGAAACATCAACAGAGTACAGAGAGATCCTTAATGAAAACTGTCTCCAGAGCGCTCAGGACCTCATACTGAGGTGAAGATTCACCTACCAACAGGACAACAACCCTAAGCACACAGCCAAAAAAATGCAGGAGTGGCTTCGGGACAAGTCTCTGAATGTCCCTGAGTGACCCAGCCAGAGCCCGGACTTGAACCCGATCTAACATCACCTGAAAATAGCTGTGCAGCAACGCTCCCGATCTAACCTGACAGAGTTTGAGAGGATCTGCAGAGAAGAATGGGAGAAACTCCCCAAATACAGGTGTGCCAAGCTTGTAGCGTCATACCCAAGAGACTCGAGGCAGTAATCGCTGCCAAAGTTGCTTCAACAAAGTACTGACTAAAGGGTCTGAATACTTATGTAAATGTGATATTTCAGTTTTTCGGTTTTTTTTCAATTTGCAATAAAAAACAGTTTTTGCTTTTTCATTATGGGGTATTGTGTGTAGATTGATGAGGGGGAAAACTATTGAATCAATTTTAGAATAAGGCTGTAATGTAACAAAATGTGGAAAAAGTTAAGGGGTCTGAATACTTTTCGAATGCACTGTACGTATAGTTATATTTGTTAAAAAATGTAAAGATTGATTCAACTTTTTTCTTCCATTTCTGAGTTTGTATATTATAGTTTTTTTCTTCTAAGAATGTGACAGAAACCTGACTGGGGCATTTGCTTTTGAACAAGCTAACCACAAAGCTATGCTGTGTTTTTTTGAGGGGGACTAATAAATGTCCCAACACTGCTGTGTGTTTAAAAAAAATCACAAATAAAAAAGCTGAGACTGCTGTTTTGTAAATAGACAACACAATAGGACGTGGCATGAAACTTATATACTGTATACATGACTGTCTAGGATTTGTGATTACCTTGTCTTAATTTTTACCTTGTCTTCAATACATGTTTTCTTTTTTATTTTAGGGCATTTAGAAAATCTTGCTCAGTGACATTTCCCACCTGTACCTTTACTTGATGTTGACTTATTCAGCTTGGTCTACATGCACAGAGAAACATCACTTCACACCAAAACAACTAAAACAACACAGGGACATAGTCTTGACATAGCTTAGATGAAATAAGGAAGTGAGACTCAGAAAGCAGAAGTGTCAAGGAAAGTAAATGGCCAGCCACTTCTCGTTAAACCACAGAAAATGCATTGTTGAACGAATCTTTCTAGGAAACGCATATTGTCAAACCTCATCTAAAATGGAAGCAAACTAAGCACAAGAGGCTGGAAAAAGCCCAGAGCAGTGCCCCTAAATCATGTAAAAGATTAAGTGCCTTGCGCAAGGGCACAACGGCAGCAGGCGGCACATGAGGTTCTGATGCCAGCAACTCTATGGTTGCCAGCACACTCACACCAGATTTCCCCATCAGCCCTGAGATTCAAACCGGCAACCCTTCGGTTACCAGCCTACCTCGCTAACCTCAACCTCCTTCTACTACTACAAACATAACCCACACAAGGACTACTTCCATGTATGAAAGTTACGGAATTTACTTTCTAAGATGTTTACGATGTACACTATTCATTTGTATCTTTCCATCTGAAAAGCAGTTCAAAGCAGCATCTACATGCGTGACAGATATCTGTATGTTTGGTGATGTTTCCCTCACCCACACTCATTCCCAGACATTTAGTTAGAGGGCCATTACAGGAAACCCACATTCACACCTCAGCCTGCTCAATGCAGCAATGCAAAGAAAATAGTTATCTAGAGCACACCTTACTACAAAAAAGTTGCAGTCATTGGTACAAAAGAATAGAGTAGAGAAAAAGAGTAATTTCCCGGCCAGACTGTTTCAACCAGCACACACGTTATCACCAGAGAGACGGTTACAGCATTCAACCTGTACATCAGAAAAGAAGATATTGGGGTAAATAAAATATATTTTCACTTCATGATAGCCTGCATATAGACATACAGCCTACAAATATATACAGCCTACAAATATATACGCAGGCATAGACAGTCTGTGAAGGGGTGTTAGCCTCACAGGAACTACAAAATGGGGTCGTTCAACAGGGGGTGTCAGTATTTAACAGGTGATGGTGGGTGATGTGTGAGATCATATGGGTTGTGGTTTGATTCTGATTAGGATTAAAGAGGATGTAGAAATAGTCTTTAGATCCAATACTTCTTTTTGTATCTGTCGTATTGACAGATACAAAAATAAGTATTGGATCTAAAGACTATTGTGACAGGAGGGAGGGAGGGAAAAAGTATAGTTTTGAAAATGTTCTTTTAATTTTGAATGTTTTTTTTTTAAATAAGACATTGTATTAGTACATTAACATGGCCCTACGGGGTAATAGCTTTAAAAATAAATAATGAGCGTGTCAAGGCTTTTTAGCTGTTGTTCTTTGAACAAAAAAATGTCAGTATTCAGCTTACACAACCTTGACAAGGACAGTAAAAAATGCCCTGTTGTTAGACATAAGATTTCCGAAGATGTATTATAAGGGGCTGTTTCTTTATTATCTCCATCAAGTATGTAAATTAGGTTAATTCCCACAGGTTGTTTCGAATTACCCATTTCTCTTCATATCAGTCATCATGGTGTTTTAAAGTTTATCATTACACTCTGTGATTCATTTGAAAGCATTATACAGTGAGGGAAAAAAGTATTTGATCCCCTGCTGATTTTGTACGTTTGCCCACTGACAAAGAAATGATCAGTCTATCATTTTAATGGTAGGTTTATTTGAACAGTGAGAGACAGAATAACAACAAAACAATCCAGAAAAATGCATGTCAAAAATGTTATAAATTGATTTGCATTTTAATGAGGGAAATAAGTATTTGACCCCTCTGCAAAACATGACTTAGTACTTGGTGGCAAAACCCTTGTTGGCAATCACAGAGGTCAGACGTTTCTTGTAGTTGGCCACCAGCTTTGCACACATCTCAGGAGGGATTTTGTCCCACTCCTCTTTGCAGATCTTCTCCAAGTTATTAAGGTTTCGAGGCTGACATTTGGCAACTCAAACCTTCAGCTCCCTCCACAGATCTTCTATGGGATTAAGGTCTGGAGACTGGCTAGGCCACTCCAGGACCTTAATGTGCTTCTTCTTGAGCCACTCCTTTGTTGCCTTGGCCGTGTGTTTTGGGTCATTGTCATGCTGGAATACCCATCCACAACCCATTTTCAATGCCCTGGCTGAGGGAAGGAGGTTCTCATCCAAGATTTGACGGTACATGGCCCCGTCCATCGTCCCTTTGATGCGGTGAAGTTGTCCGGTCCCCTTAGCAGAAAAACACCCCCAAAGCATAATGTTTCCACCTCCATGTTTGACAGTGGGGATGGTGTTCTTGGAGTCATAGGCAGCATTCCTCCTCCTCCAAACACGGCGAGTTGAGTTGATGCCAAAGAGCTCCATTTTGGTCTCATCTGACCACAACACTTTCACCCAGTTATCCTCTGAATCATTCAGCTGTTCATTGGCAAACTTCAGACGAGCATGTATATGTGCTTTCTTGAGCAGGGGGACCTTGCGTGCGCTGCAGGATTTTAGTCCTTCATGGCGTAGTGTGTTACCAATTGTTTTCTTTGTGACTATGGTCCCAGCTGCCTTGAGATCATTGACAAGATCCTCCCGTGTAGTTCTGGGCTGATTCCTCACCGTTCTCATGATCATTGCAACTCCACGAGGTGAGATCTTGCATGGAGCCCCAGGCCGAGGGAGATTGACAGTTCTTTTGTGTTTCTTCCATTTGCGAGTAATCACACCAACTGTTGTCACCTTCTCACCAAGCTGCTTGGCGATGGTCTTGTAGCCCATTCCAGCCTTGTGTAGGTCTACAATCTTGTCCCTGACATCCTTGGAGAGCTCTTTGGTCTTGGCCATGGTGGAGAGTTTGGAATCTGATTGATTGATTGCTTCTGTGGACAGGTGTCTTTTATACAGGTAACAAACTGAGATTAGGAGCACTCCCTTTAAGAGTGTGCTCCTAATCTCAGCTCGTTACCTGTATAAAAGACACCTGGGAGCCAGAAATCCTTCTGATTGAGCGGGGGTCAAATACTTATTTCCCTCATTAAAATGCAAATCAATTTATAACATTTTTGACATGCGTTTTTCTGTATTTTTTGTTGTTATTCTGTCTCTCACTGTTCAAATAAATCTACCATTAAAATGATAGACTGATCATTTCTTTGTCAGTGGGCAAACGTACAAAATCAGCAGGGAATCAAATACTTTTTCCCCTCACTGTAATTAATATGAAAGAATCATTACCCAAGTTAAAACACAGTTACCATGGAAACTGATAGATTACATGTTGCTAAAGTATTAAGTAATACAAGTATGACGCCATAATAGAGTACATAGGAGGATGAGTGACAAATAATAGCATTAACATTTGAAGTAACATACGATTTTATAATCTCTGGCTGTGTGCAGGTAACCATTCAGAACAAAAGGCATAGAATTAAGAACTAGAATACTAGAATGGACATTAACCTTCTAATGATGGGATAAAAGCCAGCCATTTTCGTCAGGGGGGATAAGATATTGTGTAAAATAATGAATTTGACGAATGTTTCTGCACTGTAGCCAGACAGTTCTAGAGGAATGATTCCATACATTTTTCAAATTCTATTCAAACAATGCAGTCAATCCACATCCATACACTGGCTGATATGAGTTGATGATAGGACTTAGACACGTTGTAAATGGAACAAGTGCGTATTTTGTATCATATAATAGCACTCCTAGCTTTCCAAGAAAACAAAAACTGTTTCAAGTTTTATTGTCACGTGCACAAGTACAGTGAAATGCCTTTCTTGCAAGCTCTATCCCAACAATGCAGTAATTGATACCAGTAGTACCATAAAATAAAATAAAGTAGAACAAAAACACATGAGAAATAGAAATAAGAAGAACACGAGAAAGTAAGTAAGCTATACGGCACCATGAAGACCAAGGAGCTCTCCAAAAAGGTCAGGGACAAAGTTGTGGAGAAGTACAAATAAGGGTTGGGTTATAAAAAGATAACCAAAACTTTGAACATCCCACGGAGCTCCATTAAATCCATTATAAAAATATTGAAAGAATATGGCACCACAACAAACCTGCCAAGAGAGGGCCGCCCACCAAAACTCACGGACCAGACAAGGATGGCATTAATCAGAGAGGCAACAAAGAGACCAAAGATAACCCTGAAGGAGCTGCAAAGCTCCACAGCGGAGATTGGAGTATCTGTCAATAGGACCACTTTAAGATGTACACTCCGCAGAGCTGGGCTTTATGGAAGAGTGGCCAGAAAAAAGCCATTGCTTAAAGAAAAAAATAAGCAAACACGTTTGGTGTTCGCCAAAAGGCATGTGGGTGACTCCCCAAACATATTGAAGAAGGTACTCTGGTCAGATGAGACTAAAATTTTGCTTTTGGCCATCAAGGAAAATGCTATGTCTGGCGCAAACCCAACACCTCACATCACCCAGAGAACACCATCCCCACATTGAAGCATGGTGGTAGCAGCATCATGCTGTGTAGGTGTTTTTCATCGGCAGGGACTGGGAAACTGGTCAGAATTGAAGGAATGATGGATGGTGCTAAATACAGGGACATTTTTGAGGGAAACCTGTTTCAGTCTTCCAGAGATTTGAGACTGGGACGGAGGTTCTCCTTCCAGCAGGACAATGACCCTAAGTATACTGCTAAAGCAACACTCGATTGGTTTAAGAGGAAACATTTAAATGTCTTGGAATGGCCTAGTCTAAGCCCAGACCTCAATCCAATTGAGAATCTGTGGTATGACTTAAAGATTGCTGTACACCAGCGGAACCCATCCAACTTGAAGGAGTTGGAGCAATTTTGCCTTAAAGAATGGGCAAAAATCCAAGTGACTAGATGTGCCAAGCTTATATCAAATCAAATCAAATCAAATTTATTTTTATATAGCCCTTCGTACATCAGCTGATATCTCAAAGTGCTGTACAGAAACCCAGCCTAAAACCCCAAACAGCAAGCAAAGCATGTGAAAGAAGCACGGTGGCTAGGAAAAACTCCCTAGGAAAAACTCCCTAGAAAGGCCAAAAACCTAGGAAGAAACCTAGAGAGGAACCAGGCTATGAGGGGTGGCCAGTCCTCTTCTGGCTGTGCAGGGTGGATATTATAACAGAACATGGTCAAGATGTTAAAATGTTCATAAATGACCAGCATGGTCAAATAATAATAATCATAGTAGTTGTCGAGGGTGCAACAAGCACGTCCGGTGAACAGGTCAGGGTTCCATAGCCGCAGGCAGAACAGTTGAAACTGGAGCAGCAGCACGGCCAGGTGGACTGGGGACAGCAAGGAGTCATCATACCAGGTAGTCCTGAGGCATGGTCCTAGGGCTCAGGTCCTCCGAGAGAAAGACAGAAAGAGAGAAGAGAGAATTAGAGAGAGCATATTTAAATTCACACAGGACACCGGATAAGACAAGAGAAATACTCCAGATGTAACAGACTGACCCTAGCCCCCCCGACACATAAACTACTGCAGCATAAATACTGGAGGCTGAGACAGGAGGGATCAGAAGACACTGTGGCCCCATCCGATGATACCCCCGGACAGGGCCAAACAGGCAGGATATAACCCCACCCACTTTGCCAAAGCACAGCCCCCACACCACTAGAGGGATGTCTCCAACCACCAACTTACCGTCCTAAGACAAGGCCAAGTATAGCACACAGCGATCTCCGCCATGGCACAACCCAAGAAACTTGCAGCTGTAATTGCTGCAAAAGGTGGCTCTACAAAGTATTGACTTTGGAGGGTGAATAGTTATGCACGCTAAAGTTTTCAGTTTTTTTTGTCTTATTTCTTGTCTGTTTCACAAGAAAAAATATTTTGCAACTTCAAAGTGGTAGGCATGTTGTGTAAATCAAATGATACAAACCCACAAAAATCGATATAATTCCAGGTCGTAAGACAACAAAATAGGAAAAATGCCAAGGGGGGTGAATACTTTCGCAAGCCACTGTAGGTGTAAGGTGACAGGCGTCAGGATATATGATAAACAGAGTAGCAGCAGTGTATGATGATTTTATGTGAGTGTGTGTACGTGTGTGTAGTCAGTATGAATGTGTGTGCGTGTTATGTGTGTGTGAGCAAATGGTGTGTGTGCGTGTGTTGGAGGGTCAGTGTGAGTGTGTGTGTGAGTGTGTAGAGTCATTGTAAAAATGTAAATACAATAAAAGGGTCATTGCAAATAGTCTGTGTAGCCATTTTGTTAGCTATTTAGCAGTCTTATGGCTTGGGGATAGAAGCTGTTCCGGAGCCTGTTGGTGTCAGACTTGTTGCTCTGGTACCACTTGGTGTGCCGAAAGGAGAGAGAAGAGTCTATGGCTTGGGTGGCTGGAGTTTAACAATTTTCCTTTCACATTGCCTCATATTGAGGTCCTGGATGGCAGGGAGCTCGGCCCCAGTGATGTACTGGGCTGTCCGCACCACCCTCTATAGTGACATTTATGGACTGTTTACAGTAAAACCTCAACGGTTTTACTGAGTTACAGTTCATATAAGGAAATCAGTCAATTGAAATAAATTTGTTAGACCCTAGTCTATGGATTTCACATGACTGGGCAGGGGCGGAGCCATGGGTGGGCTTTGGAGGGCATAGGCCCACCCACTTGGGAGCCAGGACCACCCACTGGGGAGCCAGGCCCAGCCAATCAGAATGGGTTTTTCCCCACAAAAGGGCTTTATTATTTATCAGCTGTGTGGGTGGCTGGTCTCAGTGTATTTTAGAGGCTATTTATACAGAAACTTGGCATTAAACCCGTATAAGTGGATTTATAATTATATGTTCATATTTTAGGTTGACAATAACTATATTACACAATTTCTAATATCATATGCCTTTAACATGTGTTTCTGTATCACATTTCCACATATGTAAAATCAGGATTATGTCTCTACTGTGACATCCTGACCAGTAAAAGAGGTTATTTGTTATTGTAGTTTGGTCAGGACGTGGCAGGGGTGTGTTTGTTTAGTGCGTTTCGGGGGTTTTGGTTTATGTTCTATGTTTTCTATTTCTATGTGGGTTTTCTAGTTTGTCTATTTCTATGTTAGTTTTGGGAACGACCTCCAATTAGAAGCAGCTGGTTGTCGTTGCTTCTAATTGGAGGCCATATTTAAGTGGGTTTATTTTCTCTTGTGTTTGTGGGTGGTTGGTCCATGTATAGTCAGGTTACCGTACAGGACTGTCATTCGGTTTCTTGGTTTGTTTCAGTGTTCACGTTTAAATAAATATATCAGTATGGGCACTTACCACGCTGCGTATTGGTTCGATATTTCTTACTCCTCAGAAGACGAAACTTATGACATCTACTGCCATTCATTCCAATAAGACTGGTTTGGATTTCTCCTTGACCAATATGGCTGCCATTTTAACCCCGTTCTGGAACTTTGAGGGTTTATGACATAGAGATCCTATTAAATTACTACTAGGGCTATGACAGTAGGATGCACACAATACAGCATTGATTGTTAACTAACAATTCACACCATCCTTTTTTCCTCAGTAAGATGAACACAACCGAGGCCACCAGCACAGACGATTACTATGGCTATGACAGCCCCTGTAGCACTGGCACCAGTCTAACCCAAGGGTCCAACTACCAGCCCATTCTCTTCTACCTGGTGTTCACCCTGGGTATGACAGGCAACAGTCTGGTGCTCTGGGTCCTCCTCAAGTACATGAAACTGAAGACCATGACAGACATCTGTCTGCTGAACCTAGCCCTATCTGACCTGCTCCTTGCCCTCTCTCTGCCTCTCTGGGCCTACCACGCCCAGGGTCATGAGTTTGAAGGGGACAGTCCGTGTAAGATCATGGCTGGTGTCTACCAGGTGGGGTTCTACAGCAGCATCCTGTTTGTGACCCTGATGAGTGTGGATCGCTACCTGGCCATCGTTCACGCCGTGGCCGCCATGAGGGCCAGGACGCTGCGCTATGGAACGCTGGCGAGCATCATCGTCTGGGTAGCGTCCATCAGCGCTGCTCTCCCTGAGGCCATCTTCGTAGCGGTGGTTAGGGAGAATGACGAGAGCAGTGGTACAAGTTGCCAGCGGATTTACCCAGAGGACACAGAGAAGACATGGAAGTTGTTGAGGAACTTTGGGGAAAACGGAGTGGGGCTCCTCCTATGTCTGCCCATAATGGTTTTTTGTTACATCAGTATTCTCACTGTACTACAGAGGTTAAGGAACTCCAAAAAAGACAGGGCCATGAAACTGATATTCGCCATCGTGGGTGTGTTTGTAGTCTCCTGGGTCCCTTACAATGTTGTGGTTTTCCTCCAGACCCTTCAGATGTTTGACATTGGGAATAGCTGTGAGGCTTCAACACAGCTCGATGCAGCTATGGAGGTGACAGAAACGATAGCGCTGGCTCACTGCTGTGTCAACCCAGTCATTTATGCTTTTGTAGGAGAGAAATTCAGAAAGTGTTTGGGCACTGTGCTCTCTAGATATCCGCTGTGTAAAAAGCTCAGCAAACATGCAATGGTGAGCAGCAGAGGATCAGAAAACGAGACTTCTAACACACCTGTGTGATTGTACTGCTGAAAGATGATACTTCCATTGCCGAAAACCTATTTGATGCATTTTCATTGACAAAAAAACACTTCAGTTGGAAAGCAGCAAGTAGAGCAGAAGACCAATTTCTGTGTCATATGGAATAATGAAGTATTCTTCTGAACACAGACTTGCATATAAATTAAGTGTAACTGTATAATATTTAACTTTAAATGTATTTTGATGAGCTCTGACTATTTGCTAAAGGGTGATGGGCTGTTTATGTTTTGATTACCCATGTACTTATTTCATTTACAGTACAGGCCTGCACACATTTTTGCTATAGCATAATATCAATATGTTTTGCATAGAGATGATAAAAAATGGTATTCTTATTGTATGCACACATTTTTGTTATAACATTAAAACACAACCAGGGGCAGGGTTGTGGCCAGAGGACTGCTGCTGGATGGCCGGTGGCTATCTGGCTACTCGTTGGCTACATTTGCTGGCCAAATATTATTTTGGTAGAATTTTGACACCTCCTTTGATTGAGGACCTGTTTTGGTATTACCTTGAACTTGGACATCAAATCAGGAATTTGACCTTTTGGATTATTTTGAACTTTTGTTGGCTGAGTAGGTATTTGTCTTCCTTTCTGGGGGGTTTTCTCAATAAATAAGCCTGTGAATTTTGATGTGCTCAAACATATTTGTTCTGCATTGTGTTGTCATTTTATGCTGCTGCTGTACCCCCCTAGAATCCAATCTGCACCACAATATATTTTATTCAGTTGAAGATGCTAAATTCAGAGATGAGACAGACAACAATCCTGCTATATCTGTCAATAGGTTCAAATCTTCTTTACAGTAGGTTTACTTAGAATTGTTTGGATCCAGAAAACACACATGTAAATCTAGTCATCAGAAAATGTATTTTAATTGTTCAAAGACAGGAAGTATATCAGCATTCACCATATTTTGACAATTGAATGCTAGCTATGATGCTAGAACTAATGCATCGCTCAGTCATGACGCAAAATAATTTCAGTCTTCAGCTAACCACTTCTCAGTAAAGTTAGTTGCCTGAGCAACACTTTGAGTATGAGTCTTCTACAGGATATCCTGCTTGGTGGTGTACATATCTGCAGCATAGATCAAGCTTTTGGGAGTAGTGGTACTCCTCTGTTCAAAAAAGATAATACATTAATGATCTTGAAAAAGGGCATGGATTCCTCCAGCTTCCTGTAGTGTTCCAAGCATTCATGATGCACAAGGGATGTGCAGGTACAAATGCATGCCATTTAGACTTAAATCTGCACTCAGCTATGCAGTATAGTTTGGCCACATCTACCCGCCCACACCCCTGCCAAAGACATCTGTTGGAGAAAAAAAAACCTGCAGATATAGGTTCCTTTGATCACCCACCTTGTTAAGAGTCACTTCAGCCCCCAGAACTCCTGTCACACCACAGTGTCACACCCAGAGAGACAACTCAACCCAGTTTGACAGTGAGTATATTATGCTTACTGAATGTGAGGGCTGGCTTTAGGATGCTTTGCAAAAGTTACTCTTCTGTGCATAGTGTTGTACAGTATCTTGGATCTTAAACATAGTGTCTCTGCAGGCTTCATCCTCTTGCCATTCAAGTTACTTTCATTTATTTCTTTTTTTAACGTAATTTATTTAGCAAATTTCATAAATGAATTGCAGTCCTGTAATTAGCAATGAATAAATCAAAACAATTTCAGTGGTCATTTTTGACATTTTATTTCAGGGATGAATACCACTGGATATCCTGTTCACACCACGGAAGGGTGGGACTTTATCTTTTTTAATTTACAAATAGCTCTATTTGAATATTAATAGTATCATCAATTAATACATTTATCATAATAACTTATAATAATTACATCATTTCTGTAAATAATGTAATGTCATATGTTATGCTGTACAAAATGGGCCATTGATACATGCGCCTGTAATTGAGAAGCTCAAATCATTGGTAATGAATTTCAGGGGGAACACCACAACCATTCCCTTCAGCTCTGTGGGTGTTGAGAATGGGAATTCATCCAGTTATGCATATGAGAACTCATACAGTTATGCATATGGGTAAGTTAAGGTCTAAAATGTCTTGACTTTTAGAAACACACATTTTGAGGAAAGAGTGCAATTGGTGATACAAGATTTCTGCCCCAATCTTCCAATCATGTTTTAAAAAATTAAATGTTGCTCATAGAAATAAAGTACTATTTGCATTTACTCCATTGTACTGTAAATATTGTTGTTGGTGGACCACATTTTGATAATAAGCACAACTTTCAGATTGTGGCTTTAATAATGTTCATTCTTATCATTGCTGCTTGCGTTCATTCTACTCGTCTGATCTTTTACAGCACACATTTTGCAGACGCATTTGAAGTAACCACATACGACTATAGTGACTATGACGATGGCATTTGCGAGTACAAGCCACATGGAGCCAGCTTCCTGCCAGTGCTGTACTCTCTCTTCTTCATCCTGGGGTTTCTGGGGAACGTTCTGGTCTTGTGGGTCATCCTGCTGGGGGTGAAACTATGCAGCATGACCGATGTGTGTCTCCTGAACCTGGCCTTGGCTGACCTGCTCCTGGTCTGCACCTTGCCTTTCCTGGCCCACCACGCTACAGATCAGTGGGTGTTTGGTGACATCATGTGCAAAGTGGTCCTCAGCGCCTACCACATTGGCTTCTACAGTGGCATCTTCTTCATCACCCTGATGAGTGTGGACAGGTACCTGGCCATAGTCCATGCTGTGTACGCCATGAGAGCCAGAACACGGAAGTACGGGGCCATCGCTGCCGTCGTGACCTGGCTGGCTGGATTCCTGGCCTCGTTTCCTGAGGCACTGTTTCTTAAAGTGGAGAAACACAACGAGAAAGAAAATTGTCGCCCTGTCTATGATGGACACGCTTGGGGAATTTTTGGCCTTTTCAAAATGAACACACTTGGTCTGCTAATCCCCCTCGTCATCATGGGGTTCTGCTACACACAGATAGTGAAAAGGCTGCTCAGTTGTCCATCCTCCAAAAAGCAGGCCATCAGACTCATTCTCATTGTGGTTGTGGTGTTTTTCTGCTGCTGGACTCCGTACAACATGACGGCATTTTTCAAGGCCTTGGAGTTAAGTGAGGTCTACTCAAGCTGTGAGAGTAGCAAAGCCATCAGACTCACTCTACAGATCACAGAGGCCATGGCCTACTCCCATAGCTGGCTGAATCCCATCCTCTATGTGTTTGTGGGGCAGAAGTTTAGAAGGCCTCTCATAAGACTGATTAACAAGGCTCCCTGCAGGATGTGTCAGTTCATGAAGAACTACCTGCCCTGGGACTTCAGAGCCTCGAGGACCGGATCTGTCTACTCACAGACCACTAGCATGGATGAGAGGTCTACTGCCGTGTGAACAGAAACTTAACTGTAAAGACAAATACATCTAACATCACATGTACTGTTCATTCCAATACATATGTAAATACCAAATCCAGTTTCAAACGCAATCATCCGAAAATAATAGGCTTTGTTTCAGGTGCATGGCGAAGTCAGGAAATTGTCACTCATCTCAGAGTTTCACACCAGGGGGTTGATTTTTACAGAAATCAACCCAATCAATATAAATTCCACAAACCATTTCATTTCCCTTTGTATAGTATTTTCTCTAGTACAGTATATCTATTTGAAAATCTTTGGCACATTTTGCAAAGTCATCATTTTCTTTTAAAATGTATTGTATCTCTGCTAGCACACGTTTACTATGTAAATACAGTGATACTTTTTGATTCTATGTAAATAAATGTATTACAGTAACTTCATCCCCTGTTGCATGTAGCAAATTATTCAAATTAAAGTACTGTCAAGATAATGTAATCAAGATATACTCAATGACTTAGATATTCCCATGTGTCAGTACTAGAGAATATGTGAATGATGGTGCCACCACAGACCAATATCTCTTACACCTGTTAGCAATCTCACCACAAAGAGTGAGAGACACCGCTTGTGCCTTACAATGTGTACACAAAATCTAATCCTAATGTGATTCACTGCAGTATTGTAACATGTTTTATATAACATGTTTATATATCATTATAATGGGGATGCAGATGACATTTAGACTTTAACACATTTGTCTGATTTACCTGCTATGATATTTAATACTTAAAACAGCGCTCTGCACAGAAGCACACACCAACCTTAAACCAACCTTTTTTGTCTTGAAGTGAGTCAGTAAATACCTACAGTAAAACAATACAGGGCTGGCTCTAGCATTTTAGTTGGAGGGCCCCAAACCTCGCAACAAAATATTTTAGTGGCCCCCAAAATGTGGAGACCATTGTTTTTGTTTTAAAAATAATTTTGTGCAATTCTTCACATACTGCCATGGTGTGTGAAGAAAATGTTGTACGTCTTCTGCTATTTTGCCATTGGGCGGAGAGAAAACGTTGCAATTTTATAACACATTTCTTGAAATTCTACTCACTTTGCCATGGTGAGAGGGAAAAAAGTGCATTTTAAAGCAAATGTCCTGCAATTCTACACATTTTGTAATGATTTATGCCATGCTAATATCATATCTGAGTGAGAATGACGAAGAAAACCTATGGGGGCCCCCTGGAGGTCAGAGCCCCTGGGCAAGTGCCCTGCATGCCCGGTCGGTATTCGGCCATGATTACTACAAGTTTAGATAGCTGGCTAGACTAACTATCCAAAAATTGGTAGCTGACATGTCTAATTGAGTGATTTTCAGTGACTGACATAACAAGAGAAAAACTGCCGATGCACAACCAAATTTTAAAATTGAACCTGCTGTATTCTACTATTGTTACTCTCAATATTAAGTTGAGACCAGAGTTCCTAAACCTTTTTTTTATATATAAATATATATATACTGTATATATACAGTGCATTCGGAAAGTATTCAGGCGCCTTGACTTTTTCGACATTTTGTTACTTTTACAGCCTTTGTCACGTCCTGACCATGGTAAGCTGTTATTTTTCTATGGTAGAGTAGATCCGGGCGTGACAGGGGGTGGTTTTCTATGTTTTGTATTTCTATGTTCATGTTCTAGTTTTGTATTTCTATGTTGGTTTTGTTTGGGATGATCTCCAATTAGAGGCAGCTGGTCCTCGTTGTCTCTAATTGGAGATCATACTTAAGTAGTTTTTTTTTTCCACCTGGCGTTGTGGGATCTTGTTTTTGTATTGCTCAGTGAAGCCTGCAGAATGTGACGTTCGTGTTTCTTTGTTTATTGTTTTTGTATAGCGTTCTGAGTTAATAATGAATATTTATCACGAGCACTCAACACGCTGCACCTTGGTCTACTCCTTACGACGATCGTCACAGAAGATCCCACCACCAAAGGTCCAAGCAGCGTGATCAGGAGTGGACCTGGGAGGACATTTTGAATGGCAAGGGATCCTGGACGTGGGAGGAGATCCAGGCTGGATGGGATCGCCTCCCATGGGAACGGGTGGAAGCAGCGAGAGCAGAATGGCAACGTTACGAGGAACGAGCATGGCAACGATGGAAGCACGAGAGGCACCCCCAAAAAAACATTTTGGGGGGGGGCACACGGGGAGTTTGGCAGAGTCAGGGTGGAGACCTGAGCCAACTCCCCGTGCTTACCGTGGGGAGCTCTGGCTGGGCCACTCAAGAACATTGAGACTTGTCCCGAAGCCACTCCTGCGTTGTCTTGGTTGTGTGCTTAGAGTCATTGTCCTGTTGGAAGGTGAACCTTCACCCCAAGCTGTGGCAGGTAAGGGAACGATAAGACCGGAGCGGTCTGGAGCAGGTTTTCATCAAGGATCTCTCTGTACTTTGCTCCATTTATCTTTCCGTCGATCCTGACTAGTCTCCCAGTCCCTGCTGCTGAAAAACATCCCCACAGCATGATGCTGCCACGACCATGCTTTACCGTAGGGATGGTTTTGTCAGGTTTTGTCCAGACGTAACGCTTTCCGGGGGCCCTAAACGACTGCTGATGTAGCTTATGCCTGGAACTGGACCTGAAAGGAAGAAATTATTAACTGTCCTTTGGTATACTTAGTTCTATTAGAATAGGCTCACCTACTACAGGGACTGTGGCTACAGTCTAAAACAGCCCAGTGACCTAAACACACACAGATAGCTGTTTACCGCTTCCTGTTGACAGGCCTACATGGGGATATGAAACCACAACTTCACACGTATGACAATATAATTCACAACAAGGTATTTTTTGGGTTGAGCCAGCCAGACGGTTTTGTGTAAGCTGAATATAAAATGAGGGGACTTAGATAATGAAAATAAAGCCAGAGGATTGTGCCATGTAAATATTTTGACACAATTTAGCAATAAGCAGTATTACTGAACTTGTTTCAAAAAGAGCTAATTGCAGGCAGAGCCTTTACATTTGTGGGAAGGTCATGCTCTGATACTGCTAATGTAATTACAGATAACCAACAAAGAACCCGAACCAACATGCTAATATTTTTTTAAAGTTACATTTCACTAAAAAGCATCAGATAATGAAGCAATTATGATGGGTCCGCACTCAAAAGGATGTCACATAAAGCTGACTTCCTAAAAATAGTAACAGTAACATTTTACTGAATCAGGATAGCGTACAAAGATGTTTTGGCTTAACAGACATCTCCAGTGAGTAGGTAAAACATTTCTTTAATCAGGAACAACTTTTGTATATGAGCAACTGTAACAGTTTTGCTTCTGTCCCTCTCCTCGCCCCAACCTGGGCTTGAACCAGGGTCCCTCTGCACACATCAACAACTGACAACCTCGAAGCATCGTTACCTATTGCTCCACAAAAGCCACAGCCCTTGCAGAACAAGGGAAACAACTACTTCAAGGTCTCAGAGTGAGGGACGTCACAGATTGAAATTCTATTAGCGCGCACCGCTAACTAGCTAGCCATTTCACACTGGTTACACTCACCCCCATTTGATCTCCTACTTTTCCGCAGCAACCAGTGATCCGGGTCACGGCACCAATTGAAACGCTTCTAGCACACACCGCTAACTAGCTAGCCATTTCACACCGGTTACACAACCAGTGAGCAGCAGGTGCTGCTAAGGTTGCCAGTCAATTGCCAATCGGTGATGTGGCTTCTCTGGTCTACCTGTATATGTGTTACAATCACAAATAAATATAAAATGACAGGATATGGGAGCGGGCACAAAGGGCAATTGGAGTTATCAGGTGTGAACCAGTCATGAATGAATTGCCTTAGATGTCCGCTCACTTGGGTATATTTATCAATTCCTGAGATATCTTTCCAAAGAACATCAGGCTAGGTCGTTCATACACCACTGTACTGTTTTACACCTGTTGTATCCTGTGCATGTGGCAAATAAACTTTGAAACTTTAAACTTTGGCCTATAGGAAAGAAGTGGAATCTTTTCATTTCATAAATTCATACTCTTATACAAGAACACCGTCCATATCATATTTTATTATTTTTGAGTCAGCCCCACATTATGTAGCTACTGCTACTAGTACTACTATTACATTTGATCAGCCAGCCTGGTCTCATAGACTAGACGTAACATAGTAAATGTAAATCAGGGACACCCAAATTAGTATGATATGTAACGTTTGATATGGTTACATAAAACAGACAGTTACTTAAGGCAAAAAAGAAAGTAGGGTGGTTGGTCGGGGTGGATAGGTGGGAGATCGAATCTCATCGAGGACAACTTTAGCATTTGAGCTAATTAGCAACTTTTCAACTACTTACTCCTTTTACCTACTTTGCAACTTCTTAGCATGTTAGCTAAACCTTCCACTAACCCTTTTAGCTAAGCCTTCCCCTAACCCTAACCCTAACTCTTTTAGCTAAATCTTCCCCTAACCCTAACCTTAACCCTTTACCCTAACTCCTAAACTTAATCCTGACCCTAACCCCATAACCCTAAGCCCTAGCCTAGCTAACGTTAGCCAGCTAGTGTCATATGTTTCACAAATTTGTAACATATCGTAGGTTTTGAAGATTCGTAACATATAATACAAATTGTAATTTGTGTAACTTGTATCTGTACAGGGTGAACTCTAAATTACTCTATGCAAAGGACTTTTATGATATTTTCTCATTTGTAATTTCCTAAGCCTCTAGGCCTCTGGCCTAGTAGCCATCTCCTTGTTCATGCTTTGTCATGTAAATTAACCTTAGGATCTATATGCCTAGAATTATGTTTTGTTAATGTCAGTATTGTCTTTTAACTTAAGCTTTATGCTTTGTATGTGAATCCATTCATATTACAAAGTTATAAACAATACTTGCTTTGATATTCGCTTCTCATGACCATTCCTTGATCTGTGTCAGCTAAACACATAATACTTGATGGCACATGGTTTTATTATGATGTTAAATGGAGTGAGATATACTTTTGAATAGACTTTGGTAACATATTAATTGCATAGTCTTATTATGGGTCGCATGTGAGGTATATTTAATATACACATATCCAATATTACCACATTACAATGACTGATGATTGATTAATAATAAGATGCTAGTTGGAGCTCTATTGTTAGATTTCAGTGCAGCCTTTGATGTTATTGATTATACATTGTTATTGAAAAAAAAAACTTGCTGTGATTATACATCTCCTGCTATCACAAGGTTGGGGAGTTATTTATCCAATAGAACCCAGAGAGTGTTCTTCAATGGAAACTTCTCTAACATCAGATATGTACAGTGCGGTGTCGCTCAGGGCAGTTGCCTTGGGCCGTTAATCATATCTATTTTTACAAATGATTTGTCACTGGTCTTACACAAAGCTAGAATGACTATGTATGTGGATTACTTAACACTCTACATGTCAGCACCCCAAACCAGTGAGCTTATTGAAATTCTAAATAAGGAGTTACATTCAGTATCAGAAAAGTTGATTAATTATGAACTGGTCTTAAATACATAAAGCATTGTATTTGGTTGAAAACATTCTCTAAGACCTAAACCTCAACTGGAGTTGTACATAAAGGTGTGACCATTGAGCAAGATGAGGAAGCTAAACTCCTAGATATAACATTGGATGGTCAATTATTATGGGCAAGTCATATTGACAGCGTTGTTGTGAAGATGTAGAGAGGTATGTCTGTTATAAAAATATGTTTTTGACACAAAAATCAATTGTACTAGTTGTTCAGGCTCTGGTCTTGTACCATCTTGATTACTATCCAATAATGGTCAAGTGCAGCAAAGAAAAACCGAGCAAAGCTGCAGCTGGCTCAAAACAGAGCATTGTCTGCATAATCAAATAACATTGAACTCAGATACCATACATACCCCACAAGACATGCCCACAAGACTCTTCACAGTCCTCACGTCCTAAAAGAATTCACAGCAATGCGCAGTTTATCAAGAGCCATGGAACTCCCTTCCATCTACAATTGCTCGGACAAACAACATTACCTTTAATAAACTGATAAAAAAACAACTAATGGAGACACGTGATGCCGCGGAGCTGAACAGACGTTGACAAACCGAGCTCTTGAAATTTATCCTATTATTACCTAAATAACAACGTTGAAACAATATTCTAACATCGGCTGATAAATTGTCAAATACTTACCTTCCCAAAGAGCCATGGACCTCCGACCGAGAGGCAAGAAGGACGACCAAAACGTCGTTGAATCCCAAGACAACGATAACGCCACAGCTAGCAAGTTTAGCATTAGCCCTCATATCTCAGACGACGGTTCCAGACTATTGCTCTCGGCAGCCTCGCAAGACATGCTGGCTACTCTCCTCCGGGAAATTCAGGATGGTAACAAAGGTCTTTCTATGAAAATTGACAAGAAATCGGCTGAACTCCATTCTTCCATCAACGACCTGAAATCCTCCATGAATGATCTCCTTCTGAGAACGACTGAGGCCGAGATGCGCATTAGCACAGTTGAGGACACCGTCGCTCGACATGACCAGGTTCTGATAGAACTGCAGAAGGATAATGCCTACCTCAAAAACAAAGTAGACCAGATGGAGAACCAGAGCAGACGCAGTAATATCCGTGTGGTGGGATTGAAAGAGGACAGCGAGGGCCGTGACCCGGTCCGCTTCTTCACTCAATGGATCCCGGATGTCCTAGGCATAATCAACTTCACCAAGCCGCTGGAAATCGAACGCGCCCACAGAACATCAGCGCCGAAACCCCGGCCAGAGGAGCCCCCACGTGCCGTTCTGGTCAGGTTCCTCCGTTTCCAAGACAGAGAGAAGATACTGCAACTCGCAAGAGCCAAAGGGGACATCACCTTCGATGGCAAGAGGGTCAGCCTTTTCCCGGATATGAGTGCCGATCTCGCCAGACGTCGCAAGCAGTTCAGACCTGCCGCCAAAGCACTGAAGGAGAAGAACATCACCGGCTACCTCATCCACCCTGCGCGGATGAAAGTTCAGTACAAAGGCCGATGCCATATCTTCAACACACCGGGAGAAGTATTCACTTTTCTCAAAGAACCGAACCGCGACTGAAAAACGGTCTCTCTGGGGGATAAGATCCAATCTGTTTGTTTTCTCTTAACTGGACTGATCTGCTGATATCGGATCCGTCTACCCCGCTATCCGGTCGCTATAATTGATTTGTACATTTTCAACTAACCGTTTTTCCCCGGGGTGAGTTCTATTACATTTACAGGAGACTATATTTTGGTTTAGTCAATATCCACTGGACGAAGCAAGTGGGTTTAGGCCCACCGCTTCCCCCCCATTTATGTTTCTCCTCTCCCGAAAAGAGACTCAAGCAGCCCTTACCGTGGGCAGTAATTATTCAGCCATAAATGCTTATTCACAACGTTTGTTTTCAATTTAGATAGCTCGCAGGTTTTAGTTTACGCCAAGGTTTAGCTAGTAAGAGTAAGGTGGAAAGCGAGCAGCAACGTATCTCTACAAGTGTATTCATGTTTGATTGTTGGGATTGTTGTTTTAGTCTGACAATCGGGGTGGGTGGGTTTTCTTTCCCCTTTTTTTCCATGTTTATTGTTGTTTCCTTCCTAAAGAGGCACATAGGTCACTTCTGTGTTCAAACCAAAGTTGAAACATTTCCTGACTATTTACATATGAGAGATTTCCATTCGGTTACATATTTCAAACCCAACATATGCTTAATCCACTAAAATATGTCACATTCAACGTAAAAGGCCTTAACAGCCCGATTAAAAGGAAAAGAGTCTATACATACCTTAAGAAATTAAAGGCCGATATTGTGTTTCTACAAGAAACACATCTTACAGCCAGCGAACACAAGAAATTGAAGAGGGAATGGGTAGGACAAGTTTTTGCGTCCTCTTTTAACTCCAAAGCAAGAGGAACTGCAATTTTGATAAGTAGACACATCCCCTTCTGCGTCAACAACACCATCTCTGATCCCTCGGGCAGGTTTGTTTTGGTGCAGGGGCATATGTTTTCAGAGTCTTGGACCCTGCTGAATATTTATGCTCCTAACTTCGATGACCATATGTTTATACAGAATGTCTTCCTTCAGGTCGCTCAAGCACCACCAGGATGGCTACTGGTTGGAGGAGATCTAAATTTTTGTTTTATTGTTTGTATTATTTTTTAGTTGCATTTGTATATCATTGTATTTTACATTTGTGTGACTTTTGGCACATGCACATACCGATGGGACGCATTGGGAGATAATAGCTCAGTTTTCTACCGTCAAAACCATGATAATATGTAAAAGCCGGACAACATAGTTTAAATTAAGCCTTTAAAATCGATAGATCAATATATCCTCAAGTAACAGGGAGAGAGTGAGCGGTCAGTTATACACAACATCGAACCAATCTGTGAGTAAAGCAACGCTGAGACTCTAACCCAACACGCCGTGGCTTCCCTTAGAGGAAAAGACAAAGAACAACTTGGAGATGTATATGAGAGCAATGAACAGCTAAATGATATCCAGGGAAAAAAATGCTTTCAATGCTCACTAAAACAAACAAACTGCTACAATATGTTGTTGAAAAAGTACATTTGCTCGAATGGAAAGTAGAGTCTTCGTGTCAGACATGCATACATGGAGGGCGCATGGATGAACAAGACAACAAACTGGCCTTCTGGGAACAAACTGGCCTTCTGGGAACAAACTGGCCTTCTGGAAACAAACTGGCCTTCTGGAAACAAACTGGCCTTCTGGAAACAAACTGGCCTTCTGGAAACAAACTGGCCTTCTGGAAACAAACTGGCCTTCTGGAAACAAACTGGCCTTCTGGAAACAAACTGGCCTTCTGGAAACAAAGGTGCAAACTGCAGAAGATGAACTGGCTCAGCTAGAAAACAGATCGAGACAAAATCATATGAGAATATTGTCCTTATCGGAGGACGAGGGAAAATGGGACCTTTCCAGCTATGTGATCAAGTTGATATCAGAGGTGCTTGGCGTGGATGGATCACCGCAGGATCTTCAGCGATGCCATCGGGATCAGCACGAAGCAGAAGAACGCTAAACACCCTCGCATGGTCATCTTTAATCAAAGTCAACATTCTGAGGGCACAGGGGGAAAGGAGATTAAGATCCAGGGCCAGTCCATTCGATTCGTCTGGAACCTGTCTGCTAGACTGAGGGAAATCCGCCAGCAATCAGACAGTCACTGGAGTAAAAAGGAATTAACTCTCAACTAAATTTCCAGCAGTACAGCAGGTATGGAAGGGCCAAGTGCTGATGAAGCCCAGAACATTGTAGGAAACATTTCCTGTTGAAAGAGAGATCAGTGCACTGAGGAGAGGCAGAAGCGGATGAAACGGATAAGCACACTAGGCTACATACAGCGATGTCCAAGACTAACTGAACGTAAATTGAGACAATATTCCTTCTCCCTTCCATCAATAAAATGTAGACTCTATTGTCCCTAAGTAACTTTTCTTCTACAGGAAGTAATGGTAAAATTAGCCGATGCCAATGACATACATGGACACTTAAAGACAATATAAAAGAGGAAATATAGCATGTAAGTCAATAATTGCTATATGGATGTGTGTGTGTGTGTGTGTGTGTGTGTGTGTGTGTGTGTGTGTGTGTGTGTGTGTGTGTGTGTGTGTGTGTGTGTGTGTGTGTGTGTGTGTGTGTGTGTGTGTGTGTGTGTGGGCAAGTGGGCAAGTGGGCAAGAGGGTGTGAGTGGGTGTATGTGTGGGTATGTGTCCGTGCATATGAATGGGAGTGTGAGGGATGGTGAATATGAATGCCTGTAGGAGGGCAGGAGAGAATGGGTGTGCGGAGGCATAGGGTATATGTTGTGTGTGAATGAAGGAGAATTGATGAGTAAGTAGATGTATAGAGGGGTGTACATGTGTTTGGAAGAAGGGAGGGGGGAAAGACAGAGGTTTGGATAAACTAGACCTTGGTGGGTAAGGGAGGGCAAGTAGGGCAGGTGGTGATACGCTTGGCTTGGGGGCAATGGTGGTTAAGGATGGGATGGTGGGACAAGCTTGGCTTGGGGGGGTAAGGGGGAGTAAAGATGGGAGGTGGGGATAATCTTGGCTTAGGTTGAGTAAAGAGGGAAGAACAAAAAGGAGGTGGTGGTGAGGGATGGGGTGACTGGGAGGGCATCAGACACTTGAGGTGTGCGTGGGGCCTCCACTCATACCATTTCAGAAGACCCACTCACCCTAAGTTGACCCCTACCAGCCACTATACTTAATTTATAAGGTAATACAACCAACCACAGTACTTAAGTGGGAGTCTTTCTTTAAAAGTATGTACAATGTATGTATCCACATTCTTTTTTCTTAGTACATTAGGAGAGGAGACGGCGCTATAAAGCCCTAAAAAGGCATAGTGCCTCAACTACAAAGATGTACTTTGCTTGATGTTACTTTTTTATATATATTTTTTGTCTACTCAGCCCACGTGCTCTATATACTCTATGTAATGTATACAATAACTATGTATTTATACTATGATCCTCCTATTCACGGAAAGCCCATCGCTATATGTCATGTCTGATAAAAAGTTTTACATGGTTTTTTAGTGAGACGGAACAGATAAGGTTAACTTTGATTCTATACATGTTAAGACCAACAACATCCACCTTATCACATGACAGGCTCCATGATCGGGGAAAAAAAGCATATGGTTCTCAAACACCTAAAATATAAGGGCACAAGGCGAGACCCAGAGGCAGATGGTTGGAGTCTTGGAATTTTTTACATTTTTTATTTCACCTTATTTAACCAGGTAGGCCAGTTGAGAACAAGTTCTCATTTACAACTGTGACCTGGCCAAGATAAAGCAAAAACAACAACACAGAGTTACACATGGGATAAACAAACGTACAGTCAATAACACGATAGAAAAATCTGTATACAGCGAGTGCAAATGAAGTAAGGAGGTAAGACAGTAAATAGGCCAATAGTGGTGAAGTATTACAATTTAGCAATTTACACTGGAGTGATATATGTGCAGATGAGAATGTGCAAGTAGAAATATTGGTGTGCAAAAGAGCAGAAAAACTTAAACAAATATGGGGACGAGGTAGGTAGTTGGTTGGATGGGCTATTTACAGATGGGCTGTGTACAGCTGCAACGATCGGTAAGCTGCTCTGACAGCTGACGCTTAAAGTTAGTGAGGGAGATATAAGTCTCCAACTTCAGTGACTTTTGCAATTCGTTACAGTCATTGGCAGCAGAGAACTGGAAGGAAAGGCGGCCAAAGGAGGTGTTGGCTTTGGGGAATCTGTCCTTTGATCTGATTAGTCCAAATTTGAGATTTTTGGTTCCAACCGCCGTGTCTTTGTGAGACGCAGAGTAGGTGAACGGATGATCTCCGAATGTGTGGTTCCCACCGTGAAGCATGTGTGATAGTGTGGGGGTGCATTGCTGGTGACACTGTCTCCAACTCCTTTTTCTATTCTGGTTAGAGCCAGTTTGCGCTGTTCTGTGAAGGGAGTAGTACACAGCGTTGTACGAGATCTTCAGTTTCTTGGCAATTTCTCGCATGGAATAGTCTTCATTTCTCAGAACAAGAATAGACTGACGAGTTTCAGAAGAAAGTTCTTTGTTTCTAGCCATTTTGAGCCTGTAATCGAACCCACAAATGTTGATGCTCCAGATACTCAACTGGTCTAAAGAAGGTCAGTTTTATTGCTTCTTTAAACAGAACAACAGTTTTCAGCTGTGCTAACAAAATTGCAAGAAGGTTTTCTAATGAGCAATTAGCCTTTTAAAATGATTAACTTGCATTAGCTAACACAACATGCCATTGGAACACAGGAGTGATGGTTGCTGATAATGTGCCTCTGTACGCCTATGTAGATATTCCATAAAAAATCTGCCGTTTCCAGCTACGATAGTCATTTACAACATTAACAATGTCTACACTGTATTTCTGATAAATTGTATGTTATTTTAATGGATAAAAATGTGCTTTTCTTTCCTAAGTGACCCCAAACATTTGAACGGTGGTGTATATATACTCAGCAAAAAAAGAAACGTCCTCTCACTGTCAACTGCGTTTATTTTCAGCAAACTTAACATGTGTAAATATTTGTATAAACATCACAAGATTCAACAACTGAGACATAAACTGAACAAGTTCCACAGACATGTGACTAACAGAAATTGAATAATGTGTCCCTGAACAAAGAGGGGGTCAACATTTGTGGGGGGGGGGGGGGGGATTTCTGGGGGGAATGGCCCTAGCCCTCACCCTCCGATCCAACAGGTCCCGGACGTACTCAATGGGATTAAGATCCTGGCTCTTCGCTGGCCATGGCAGAACACTGACATTCCTGTCTTGCAGGAAATCACGCACAGAACGAGCAGTATGGCTGGTGGCATTGTCATGCTGGAGGGTCATGTCAGGATGAGCCTGCAGGAAGGGTACCACATGAGGGAAGAGGATGTCTTCCCTGTAACACACAGCGTTGAGATTGCCTGCAATGACAACAATCTCAGTCCGATGATGCTGTGACACACTGCCCCAGACCATGACCATGACCTCCAAATCGATCCCGCTCAAGAGTACAGGCCTCGGTGTAACACTCATTCTTTCGATGATAAATGCAAATCCGACCATCACACATGGTGAGACAAAACCGCGACTCGTCAATGAAGAGCACTTTTTCCTGTTTGGTCCAGCGACGGTGGGTTTGTGCCCATAGGCGACGTTGTTGCCGGTGATGTCTGGTGAGGACCTGTCTTACAACAGGCCTACAAGCCCTCAGTCCAGCCTCTCTCAGCCTATTGTGGACAGTCTGAGAACTGATGGAGGGATTGTGTGTTCCTGGTGTAACACGGGCAGTTGTTGTTGCCATCCTGTACCTGTCCCGCAGGTGTGATGTTCGGATGTACCGATCCTGTGCAGGTGTTGTTACACGTGGTCTGCCACTGAGCTGTCCGTCCTGTCTCCCTGCAGCGCTGTCTTAGGCGTCTCACAGTACGGACATTGAAATGTATTGCCCTGGCCACATCTGCAGTCCTCACGCTTCCTTGCAGCATGCCTAAGGCACGTTCACGCAGATGAGCAGGGACTCTGGGCATCTTTCTTTTGGTGTTTTTCAGAGTCAGTAAAAAGGCCGCTTTTGTGTCCTAAGTTTGCATAACTGTGACCTTAATTGCCTACCGTCTGTAAGCTGTTAGTGTCTTAACGACCGTTCCACAGGTGCATGTTCATTAATTGTTTATGGTTCAGATCTGTGAAGTTATTTGGATTTTTACAAATTATCTTTGAAAGACAGGGTCCTGAAAAAGGGACGTTTCTTTTTTTGCTGAGTTTATATATGTGTATATTTCTTTTCAGTTATGGTCAGCAAATATACAACAAGTTATAAAGGTTTCCATATGTTGTTACCATCCAGAGCATCTTGCTGTAATTGACTGACACAAGGTTCAGAATTGTCATGATGCACTTATTAAACACCAGCTCAGTATGCCCTCTAGTGGGGAAGCCAGTGTGTGCGTTTGAGTGTGTGTGTGTAAACATTGAAAACAGGATTCGGTCTCCCTACTGAGATAAAATCTCTGAAGATCACCTGAGCTTGCTGAGATACCTCAGTCGCTGTGGTTGCATGCAAAGCAGCTGCTACTTTCGCTCTAAGAACAGCTCTGTTGATTTCACACCTGATAAGGCAGAAGGGAAGAACATGCGCCACACCTCGGTTAAATACAAACACAGGAACTGTCCCTAAACAACCTTCAAATGTATAACTTAAAAAACATCCACACTTGATACATTGCTACAAGAATATTGAGTTAAATTTCCTTTTTTCTGCATGAACAACATGATTAACTGAACAAAACATAATTCAAGATCAATTCATAATTTGAGCAATCAATAAGTTTAAGCAGAAGATTTAGGACATTAATAGTTAATTGACATTTGTTGAGTTTTTTAAGTTAATAAAAAAATGACTTGAACTTAACAGCCAAATCCAAGGATGGGGTTAACATCGATGATATTTTCCGGCATCAAACATCATAGTTAAGTCCGAGTAGTCTGAAAGGGAAATGTACATTACATCACACCTACATGAATTGGTAATCATTCTAGAAATCATGAATGATCTTGGTTTGAAGCGCCTGTTGAAATAGATGTGGGGAAAGAACAGTTCAGTAGTTTTTCAAACACATTTCCAATTAATAATCTTTGGTGCAAATTGACTGCACAACGCCTGCACCTTGGAGATAAGATCACAGACGCTCACTCTGGTTTCTCATATCTTGTTTATCATCGATAGAGATCTGATTCTGATGAGAAACATCCAGTTATTGTGGACACCATTCACACCTCTTATTCCATTTCCTTCAATAATTGTCAACAACAACGTTGTCAACCATGTTGATCTCAGATGTAAATGTTTAGAAGGTTATAATTAGGTAAGTCTGCACCACTTGCAGTGCCTTCACACCACTCGACTTTTTCAGCCTGAATTTATATAGATTTAACTGAGATTTTGCGTCACTGGCCTACACACACAATACCCTATGTCAAAATGGAATTCTGTTTTAGAAATGTTTACAAATTAATAAAAAATGAAAAGCTGAAATATCTTGAGTCATAAAGTTTTCAACCCCTTTGTTATGGCAAGCCTAAATATGTTCAGGAGTAAAAATGTGCTTAACAAGTCACATAATAAGTTGCATGGACTCATTCTGTGTGCAATGATAGTGTTTAACATGATTTTTAATGACTACCTCATCTCTGTACCCCACACATTCAATTACTATATCTGTAAGGTCCCTCAGTTGAGAAGTGAATTTCGAATACAGATTCAACCACAAAGACCAGGGAGGTTTAACAATGCCTCGCAAAGAAGGGCACCTATTGGTAGATGGGTAAACATTTTCAAAGGCAGACATTGAATATCCCTTTGAACATGGTGAAGTTATTAATGACACTTTCGATGGTGTATCAATACACCCAGTCACTACAAAGATACAGGTGTCCTTCCTAACTCAGTTGCCAGAGAGGAAGGAAACCACTCAGGGATTTCACCATGAGGCCAATGGTGACTTTAAAACAGTTAGAGTTTAATGGCTGTGAGGAAAAACTGAGGATGGTTACTCCACAATACTAACCTAAATGAAAAGATGGAAGCCTGTATAGAATAAAAATGACTCCAAAACATGCATTCTGTTTGCAATAAGGCACTTAAGTAACATTTCAAAAAATGTGGCAAAGATATTAGCTTAATGTCCTGAAGCGTTATGTTAGGGGCAAATCCAACACAACACATCACTGAGTACCATTCTTCATATTTTCAAGCATGGTGGTGGCTGCATCACGTTATGTGTATTCTGGTCATAGGAAAATATTGTACAATCCAGGTGTGCAAAGCTCTTAGAGACATACCCAGAAAGAGTCACAGCTGTAATCACTGCCAAATGGGATTCTAACATGTATAGACTCAGGGGTGTGAATACGTATGTAAATTAGATATTTCTGTATTTCATTTTCAATACATTTGAAAACATTTCTAAAAACATGTTTTAACTTTTTAATTATGGGGCATTGTGTGTAGATGAATGAGAGAAAAAAAGATTTAATCCATTTTGAATTCAGGCTGTAACACAACATGTAGAATAAGTCATGGGGTATGAATACTTTCTGAAGGCACTGTAAATACATAAATATAAAAACAAACTTCCAAGGGTATGTTCCATACGTTTAATGGCAAAATAACTGAGGACTAAATCAAATATTTACAGCAAGTAATGTGTAAACTTAATTTCTGTACAAAGAAATATACATGCAAAAGTAAAAATAAGTCCTTTAACATTCAAAATTACGTAGTATGTATCAAATATGATGAGGTTACATCCAGGTTCGCATGTTCGTTGTCCATGTCTGTACAGCTTTACACATGAATAAATAAGAGGACACAAAATGGGACTGTACAGGTTAACAAACACATTCATTTTATCACTGTGACTACTGCCTTGACATAGACATGAAACTATGATGACCTTTTCAAGCTTAAAAGGAAATACAGCTGCTTCGTCCGCCTCTCCAGATCAATTGACTGGCACATTAAAAATGAGTTTGAACTCATACAATGATTCATTTAGTGAAAACAGCTAGGTCATGGTCACTCTCAGATAAAGGTTAGGGTAATAGCGCCGCAACGCCCATGCACAATTACTGTAACGTTGGTACAATGTGGGCAGTTTTTTTTCTTCTTCAAACCAAAGGCTTGGCAAAGAATGCTACCCCAAGTTTATCTTCACTTAAACCAAGATGTTGATCATGGCAACACAATGTCTAGCAAAATACGCAACTTAAAAAGTCAAACAAACTTACACAGCAATCACCACTTTGTGCACAGCTTGAGAAGAGAAGTGTTTGAAATGTTAATTAGGTATGCAGTAACAACCAACCACTAAACAACGTTCTTACAACGCTAATAAATAAAGCCACTGTGAACCAATGTAAACATCTATCTCTAGGTTCAGCATGGTTTTCATAACTTAACATGGTACATTATATAAGACATTTAAAGAGGGTAAAATACAGTTAACTTTGGTATAGTTACAGAAAATAAAACAAAAACAATGACAAACTGAAAGCATAAGTGCCAATATAGATACAAATCTTTTTTCTTATTTTACATTATTTGCGAAACCTGCGTTTTAGGTTTCCAAGATATTAATACTGAACTTAATACGGAAAAGAGTAACACAATACACACATCTACTGCAGTACCAGGTACGTACATGCCTTTTTAGATTACGGGTACAACACAAGTCTTCATAAATAGTTGCATACATGTTAAAGCTGCAACATTGCACATGAGAAATTAACGCAAAATACGAGTGCATTTATATAAGTATTTCTGGTAGTGAGGGTTTAAGTAATTTGATTGGCATGAGGAGGAGCTAGTCTCCCTCACACCTCTCTTCCATTGGCAGGACTTACTACTCAGCTAATGAAACAGCGTTTGAGACAAATTCTTCAAAATGAGAATGAAGGCAGGAACACATTATTTACAAAGTAAGGCGGATGTATCAGAAATCTAAAGAGCTTTTCCAATAGTGTTATAGCTTTTTGTTGTTTGTTTGTTTGCTTGTTTATTTCTCTGCTGAGGTCTGACTAAAATAGCATAATCGTACTAACTGTTACAGGTCCATACAATAGCAAGGCCAGAGCAAAGCATTTGCCTATTTATTGTAAGTTAATCAACTACAACTACAATGAGTTTGGTCTCCAACTGGTTCTAGAAGTAGTGTTCTGAAGCAACGACCCTGTGGTGGGTCGGTGGTGCTTTGTTCATATGTCGCATTCATTTTTGTTTTCATTCTTTTAATTAATAACCTTTGTTTTTGAAAAGGTATATGAATAAAGACATTTCTTTGTTTCTTCACTATACATTTTCTTTACAAAAAGTAATCTCTCATTACAAAAACAATTGTATTATCTTCAACCAAAAGTAACCCGATATTACAGTATCGGTTTGTAATACTATCCAAACACAAGGCTTACTCTCACTGGCTCTCGAGAAAGCTTTGTTCTCCCTGTTAGTGAAGTTTGAAATACTTTCAAATAGTTCATACTTTTGTGCAGGCATATAGCCATCATCCATACAAAGGTGGGGAGGGAAAGGAAGTATCTAAATCTCTTGGGGGAAAAAAATCTCTGTCAAAAATATTCAAAGCAGTCAGCAGCAGCAGGATGCTGGGTAACATAATTCTAAGGAAGTGGCGTAGTCGGCTGAGAGAGGATGAGATCATGTTGTGACTCGGTGGTTTCTGGGTACTGTAGTCCTCTAACCTGCTCATATCTGGTTGAGGAGTCTGCTGTGAAGGAAGGTCTTGATGCTGCCCACGGGCCTAACGTCGTTCTGGTGTTTCCGCCGCTCGATGAAGGAGATGAGTCTGGAGGTGTCGATGCACCCTGGGTGCTGGTTTTGTTGCTGGTGGGAGTCCCACGGCTGCAGCCAGGGCTCCTGAAGGCATGCGGCGGCCGAAGGTCTCCGGTTCGGCTCGCCCTGTAGGAGGAGACCCACAAAGTCCCTGGCCGCCTGGCTCACACCCTGGAAGTAGTCATGGGGGAAGCTGAAGTCCAGACGACAGATGTTCAGGCATGTCTCCTCAGCGCTCTCGTCCAGGAAGGGAGATGCCCCACTCAGTACCACGTATGTCACAACCCCCAGGCTCCAGAGGTCAGAGGTCAAGGATACGGGCTGGCCCAGCACCAGCTCTGGGGCTGAGAACTCTGGGCTGCCCAGTAGAGGGTGGATGTGGTGGCCGCTGTTCAGTTGGACAGCGTCTCCGAAGTCTGTCAGCTTGACCACGGGCTGGGCAGAGTTCTGCTCCACTAACACGTTCTCAGGCTAAAGGGATACACACCGATACCCACGCACATACACACAAAGAAAGATATGATTAAGAATTTACCCATAATGGGAGTACTATCTTTGCTTAAGAACAATCAGTTAAACATCATACTGTTTCATACAGTACACAATCACATTTAACTCCTACTCTACATGTCACAGCCTTTGTGACTCACCTTCAAGTCCAAGTGAGCTATCCTCCAGCTATGCAGGTAGTGTAAAGCTTCTAGAATGTCCCTAAGGTACAAGGCCACCTTCTCTTCAGTGAGGTTACCCCAGCTGACTATGTAGTCCAGGAGACGGCCTTGATCAGCCCTGCAGACACAAAGCACCAGAGCACCAGAGAGAGACATTAGCCCACCGATATGGTAGATGTACATGAGGGCTGCTTGAACATGATTCAAAAGCACAACACAGTGAATAAATATATACAGTAATATATTGTTCAAAACGGTAATCAATTCTATTTCAATTCAGGAATTCTAATTACAATTTTCCTCAATAATCATAATACATACAGTGTGTGCGTCCCAAATGCTATCTATCCCTCTGTAGGGTATTACTTTTGATCAGTTATAGGGAATAGGGTGCCATTTGGGGCTCAGCCACAGTTTTTCTAACGTACATCTCCAGCACTAGCACGTAGCTGGTGGCTGTCTCGAAGGTGTCCAGCAGGCCGACCAGGTGTGGGTGTTCCAGACACTGTAGTATCCTCAGTTCCTGGAGCACCTGCTCACGCCGCATCAACCGCTTGTTGACATGTTTGGCTGCTACGGCACGCTTGCTCCCACGCTGGTCACAGCGCTTAGCCACTGAGAACCTTCCCCTGCCCAGTTCTGTGACCTCTGTGTAGAAGGACTCAAAGTTGTTCTTCCAAATCACTTCACTCCCATCGTCGGAGGCCCCTGGGAAAATAGAAACATTGAATGTTAAAATGCAAAAGTACTGAAGAAGTAGTGTGAATATAGAGGATATACTGTACCCCCACAGGAGTCTACAACTCAACTCAACTTAATGTAACTCAACAGTGACTAACCTAAGACTCTGAGGCTGGCGGAGGATGACACGCTGCCCACTACGTTGGTGGCAACACAGGTGTACACCCCGTCATCCTCCACAGACACACCCATGATGAGGAGAGTTGCCTCGCCCGTGTCACTGCAGAGAGAAGAAGGGAAGTCACAAGGTAAGTTTCAACAATAGCAACATTTACTTTAATTCAACTACAACAGAACATTGTCTTCCAACAGCTAAGTCATTCTAACGCGTTGCAATGATCACTGCATGTCCCTCTGGAGAAGAGTATCTGCTGAATGACTAAAATGGAACGTAAAATGTCATCACGGCCGATGTGTACCTGTAGGTGACGCTGTAGTGACCGTCGTTGCTCAGAGTGCTGTGGTCAGGTCCTCTCCAGGTGACCGAGGCTTTGGGTCTTCCACAGACTTTACTCCTCAGAGTGACACTCTCCCCCAGGTCACAGGTCACATCACTCAGGGGCAGCAGGAACTCTGGGGGTACTACAGAGGTAACAGACAGACAGACAGAGGACACGTGAGTTTGACTATGTCACATGCTAACTAGCCTTGCAATATACTAGCGTCCTGTCCATGGGGTGTACTTTGGTTTTTCCAGCTGCCTCACGCTACAGGAACAGGAGACAGGCTCCAGGCCTATACACTGCTCTGGCTCGGAGGAGGATGCTTACATGCAGACTACACAATCCCACATCTGAGCTACCCAATAGACAGTACAAAGTATGCAGTACAAGACAAGACAATAAAACTTGTTGAACCCCTGGTATGTGAAAATATAGATGTGTCATTCAATTACTGTATAGTAAAGCCCAAGCAAACACATTTAAATGTATACATACCATCATAGATGTAGTTGGGGTTTAGAAGCTGAAAGAAAAATATGAACACAAATAAGTTTCTTCTTCAAATTAGTTTTTACCACAAAGACATTAAATAATTACAACACGAATCCATTAAATGAGGTTAATGTAGAGGGGCTTTAAGTCTCACAGCCATACTGAGGTTAATGTAGAGGGGCTTTAAGTCTCACAGCCATACTGAGGTTAATGTAGAGGGGCTTTAAGTCTCACAGCCATACTGAGGTTAATGTAGAGGGCTTTAAGTCTCACAGCCATACTGAGGTTAATGTAGAGGGGCTTTAAGTCTCACAGCCATACTGAGGTTAATGTAGAGGGGCTTTAAGTCTCACAGCCATACTGAGGTTAATGTAGAGGGGCTTTAAGTCTCACAGCCATACTGAGGTTAATGTAGAGGGGCTTTAAGTCTCACAGCCATACTGAGGTTAATGTAGAGGGCTTTAAGTCTCACAGCCATACTGAGGTTAATGTAGAGGGGCTTTAAGTCTCACAGCCATACTGAGGTTAATGTAGAGGGGCTTTAAGTCTCACAGCCATACTGAGGTTAATGTAGAGGGGCTTTAAGTCTTACAGCCATACTGAGGTTAATGTAGAGGGGCTTTAAGTCTTACAGCCATACAGAGGTTAATGTAGAGGGGCTTTAAGTCTTACAGCTATACTGAGGTTAATGTAGAGGGGCTTTAAGTCTTACAGCCATACTGAGGTTAATGTAGAGGGGCTTTAAGTCTCACAGCCATACTGAGGTTAATGTAGAGGGGCTTTAAGTCTTACAGCCATACTGAGGTTAATGTAGAGGGGCTTTAAGTCTCACAGCCATACTGAGGTTAATGTAGAGGGGCTTTAAGTCTCACAGCCATACTGAGGTTAATGTAGAGGGGCTTTAAGTCTCACAGCCATACTGAGGTTAATGTAGAGGGGCTTTAAGTCTTACAGCCATACTGAGGTTAATGTAGAGGGGCTTTAAGTCTCACAGCCATACAGAGGTTAATGTAGAGGGGCTTTAAGTCTTACAGCCATACTGAGGTTAATGTAGAGGGGCTTTAAGTCTTACAGCCATACTGAGGTTAATGTAGAGGGGCTTTAAGTCTCACAGCCATACTGAGGTTAATGTAGAGGGGCTTTAAGTCTCACAGCCATACTGAGGTTAATGTAGAGGGGCTTTAAGTCTTACAGCCATACTGAGGTTAATGTAGAGGGGCTTTAAGTCTCACAGCCATACTGAGGTTAATGTATAGGGGCTTTAAGTCTCACAGCCATACTGAGGTTAATGTAGAGGGGCTTTAAGTCTCACAGCCATACTGAGGTTAATGTAGAGGGGCTTTAAGTCTCACAGCCATACTGAGGTTAATGTAGAGGGGCTTTAAGTCTCACAGCCATACTGAGGTTAATGTAGAGGGGCTTTAAGTCTTACAGCCATACTGAGGTTAATGTAGAGGGCTTTAAGTCTTACAGCCATACTGAGGTTAATGTAGAGGGGCTTTAAGTCTCACAGCCATACTGAGGTTAATGTAGAGGGGCTTTAAGTCTTACAGCCATACAGGTGATTATTAAATCAACTCTACCTTTACAGAAACTTTATTAGTCAGACAGTCTTGAGACTTGCGGTAGCCGTTTTCCATCTTATTTTCCTTCCTGGTCTCCTTGTCTCTCTTCTCAGACTTTCTCCTGATGCGGAGTGCTGTGTGCCACGAGGATGACTTCCTGCTCCAGACAAGAGAATGAGAAAGAAAAGGGAGAAGAGAGAGAGAAAAAGAAAAAGGAAGAAATGAAGAGAAAAGTTTAACTTGTGATTTCTACATCTTTGTCTACTGTTTCACTTTTATGATGGCAGAGGTCATGATGTGAAAATGGAATTGTCTTTGGGATGATAAAGCTTTTCATTCATTCATTCAGGTTGGCACATGGAGTAGCAGCAGTGTCTGTCTCTTACTTGATGGTTCCTTCGGGGAGGTCGGGGATGATGGTGGAGGTGTGACCCAGTACGTAGCCGGGGATCCAGCCCTCGGCGGCAGGGCCCTGCTCGGTGGCAGCCCGGAACACCAGGAACATGTTCTGCTGATTGGAGGCCAGCATCTGGACCACCTCGCCCTGGGAAACACTGATCTCATCCTCCTTCAGGGCCACGTAGTCCTGGGTCACCAGCATGGTGCTGATGCTGCTGCTGCTACTGCTTTCACTCTGGAGGAGGGGGAGGCAGGGGAGGATGGGAGGCAGGGGAGGAAATGGAGTCAGTAAGGGTTTATAGGTAGGGTTACACAAAGAGAGAGGCATAGAGAGAGAGAGAGACGGACAGACAGAGACAAATGCACGCACACACAAACTGACTCTAAAAGACTAAACAAATTCAAATGTTATTGATTTCATTGCACATGAGCATCATGTTGTTCATCTGTTTATATGCTAGAGCTCATGCACAAAGAAGGACTCATTTCAAAGCATTCATTACAAAAGGTTCAGAAAGTAGAGTGAGGAAAGTCATACTGTAGCAACTAACATCTGGTTCCTACATGTCTCATAACTAGACCTTCTCGTTTGTAGAAACGAAGACAAGGTATCCAGAAGTCAGAGAGACAGAGGAGAGTTAACATGGAGTGGGTATCTCTCAAAGACAGTGAGAGTAGAGAGGAAATAGTCCGTTTCAGGAGAGACAGAGCCTGAAATAAAGTTTGAAGTGAAGCCAAATGCATTTGGTGTGAGTCAAATGTATTCAGGGGCAAGGCAAGGGGAGAACGGGAACGAGGATGTGTCATCAGTCCCACAGGACCAAGATAGAAATGAAGCAGCATGGTCAGAGCAAGAGCTAAGAGAAATCAGGAGAGACGGCAAGCGTTTCTTTTTACATCAGAGCTCCTCTTCTTGCAGGCAGGTGAAGTCAAAATCAGATATCAATCTTCCATTATATCAGCATTCATTTGCATTTAACCCATAAATGCCTCGATGGTTTTTCAGATCAGACCACAATAGGCTGAAGCAAAGGGACAGCAAAAACTCAGAGCCAAGACAGAGCTGGGTGTGTGAAGTTAGGGAAGCAGAGGCAGAGAGTCATACTGGAAACACTTACCAAGGGAGAGGAGAGGACACCAACATACCGTACAGCAAGCTGAGTTACTGTAGCAGTTAGCCAAAAACACACTGTTAGTAGAGTCTGAAAGACAGCAGGAAGGATGAAAACTCACACCATAGGCAAGTTAGTGTACTTAGATAGTTTAGTATGCACTTGTGGTTCAGATGACCCAGGAGAACTTCTGGTCAGCCAGTAAGGTTAGTAGGGACTAAGCCGGACAGAAGCCTGGGACTCGAGTAGGGCTCTTACCCCGTTACTCTGCGTGGACTGTAAGGACTGCTCACTGGTGGAGGAGCATGTGCTCATGCGGTCTATATCCTTGCTGTGGGTGGAGTGGTGGTGGCTGTGGCTCTCCCTGTGGCCCAGGGTCGAGTCTCCACTATCACTGTGGTAGGAGAAGGAGCCAGGCCGGCTAGCTGGGGAGGCTGGGACCGCGGTGGACCAGAAAAGGGAGCCTTTCTGGGCTGGGCTGCCTGGGATGAATTCCTCCTTTATGGGGCAGGTCAGTGGAGAGACTGTCCCTACCCGAGGCTTGGCAAGATTCAGAGGGGCCACAGCCAGCCGTGGGATGGGGATCTGAGGGTCCTCCCCAGGGTAGCTCTCCTTGAAGCTGCCCTCAGCAACGCCCAAGGACTTGCCATTGCTGTTGCTGCTGGTTCTGCTGCGGGGCCGGGGTCCCTCCAGCACTCGCATCTTGGGGACATCTTGGGGCCCCAGGTCCCCCTCTGCATGGTCAGGAGGGCAGGGGGTCTGGGAGGAGGAGGGGGGTTGTCGGGACCACGTACCTGCTGTTCTGTCCGGTCCGTCAGACCCCGGGGGGTGGTGGTGGTGGACAGGCTGTGGGATACGGGAGGAGGGCTGGGGGATGCGCGAGGGCCGGCGACTCTGGGGGCCACACAGAGAGTTACTCCCAGGGCCCACTACGGAGCTGCTGCAGCCACCTCCTGCCAGGCCACTGCTGCTGCTGGGGGCCCCCAGGCCTGCTCCACTTGCCCCCACGTGGTTCCTCTGGTACTCGATAGGGGATGTCAGTGCTGGGGGACACAAAGAGAGAGAGAGAGAGAGAGAGAGAGAGAGAGAGACAGAGAGACAGAGAGACAGAGAGACAGAGAGACAGAGAGAGAGAGAGAGATATAGAGATATAGAGATAGCAAGAGATAGAGAGAGACAGACAGAGAGAAAGAGTCACCTCAGTGGTATGAGTACACATTGTCTAGCTATGAAACAAAAATATAAAAACATTCTTTGCATTTTGCATTCCAGTACATCATGCTATAGTCCATATTATTGTGTGTTTTAAACACTTATTTTCTCAGAATGTTGATACATTCTATGGAGCGGATGACTACACAGGTAGACAGATGAAACATTGAAATCATATGATATGATTATGCTGCCACCTGGGAGAAGCTAGCATAATATCACTACACAGTTACACAGATGAACCGGGATCTGTCTTTTTTTACCATTGAGAAAGTTGCGTTGGCTCTCCAGGATCTGGGTGATCTGGTGGACCCACATCTGGCTGACTCCAGGATTGGCTGAGTGCATCACGTAGGTCTCCACACCGCCACTGGATGACCGGGAGGTCAGGGTGAACTTACAGGGGTCGTCTGTGCTCTCCTCCAGGCCCAGCCAGCTCACCTGGACACACACACACAAAATATAGGGGAGAGGAGGGGATGTGAGTGTTTTCAGAATCAGACAACTATTCAAATGACTTTGGCCCTTAGGGCAATTACTATCCCAGCAATGTCCAGCCCCCAAAAAATACATCCACTGTAATATGATCTAAGTGGATTGATTAGGGGAGATGATCCCGATCGATGCTCCATACCTTAACGCTGTTCTTGAAGAGGTATCCCGGTTGGGAGTAGCCTTTCTTCTTGTCCAGGGGCTCGCTGAAGATGACGATCTGTTCGAAGAGGAAGACCCTCCTCTCCTTCATCCTTGTGAGTAGCCCCCCGTCCTGATCTGATACCATGAAGGTATCCTGGAGCAGCAGTCTGCCTTGGGCCACAATCTTGCCCTGCATGGGGGAATACCAATGTATTGCCTGTCTGGTTAAATAAAGGTTTAAGGCCCAATGCAGCCGTTTTATATCCATATCAAAATATTTCTGGGTAACAAGTAAGTACATTACTGTAATAGATTGCCATTCAAATGGGCAAAAGTAGCTTTTAGCAAAACACTATTTCTCAAGCAAGAATTTTGGGAGGGGAAAACTGAAAACTAGCTGTTATTGGCAGAGAGGTTTGGAACTCTTTGTTATTGGTCGATTAACCAATTTACACATGGTGATGTCACGCCAAAACTCCAACACATGCAAACCTGTTGATTAGAAGGTCATGTGTAGATTGTATTTTGAAATCAAATTTGTTCACACTTTTAGAGTGTCAGTTTAATATAAAAAACTGGAAAACAGAATTGTGACTGTACTGGGCCTTTCAATAAAATACATACAAATAAAATGATGGAGTACAGAGGACAGCCTCAGACTCATTCTTAGCCACTCAGATGAAATATGCATATTATATACATGCTATTATCATATAATACAACGAGTGGAAATAGAGAGAGAGACAGCAAACCCAAGCCCTTCTCCCATGTATCATATGATCCATGTAACTTAACGGCCAAAATCAAATTCAAGTAAGCTATTTTGGAGAATTTGTGACCGAACTGAAAGACTACATTCTCTATTCCCTGAAGAAGACAGAGCCCGTGAGTCTTACGTCGAAGCCTTGGAGACGCCCAACGTTCATCATGTCGTTGCATCTTTTGGGAACAACACACATGACCTCCACCGCTTTCTGGCAGAAACAGAGAAGATAGAAAGCACCATTTTAGAGGGAAAGAAAACATAATCACAGCTTTATAACAAGTATAACTTTCAAGTAAAAACGAAATCATAATGCTTGTCCATGTTATTAGGGGTGGAAGGCCATCGAATCAAACCCAGATTGTAGTTCTTACCTCCAGCTCAGTAGTATCTACTGCAGCCTTTTTGGAGAACTTAAGTAAATCCTTCAGCAGGAGCTGGTACTTCATGATGCGCTGCACAGGCTTAATGAGAAGATCAGTGATCTGGAGTCTGTGGCCCAGACGCTGCTTGAGCTCCTAAAATACACAGGGAGCCATTAGATTTAGTTGCACACAGTAAAAACAAAGGACTGTGTAAAAATATAACACAAGGTATGAGAACAGGATGAAATATGTGCTCCGTTAGAGAGACTGGAATAAACCTACTTGCGGGGTATGTGTGGGGTGGAGGGAGTGTGTGTATTCTTACCTCAAAGTAAGTGTCTATGTACTCAGACACGATGTGCTCCGATTTGGGCTTGTTCTGACAGTACACGATGTACATGTGTAACCGTCGCTCCTAGCATGAAAACAAGGAAAAAACACAAGGGAAATGGTGAGGAAGTGGTATTATGGTCCTTGCTATATGGAATCCTTGGGATGTCCCTACCCCATTTCATTTACAATTAGGGATTATGGTTAAGGTTAGGGGTTAAGGTTAGGGTTTAGCACTAACCTTGTTATGATGCACAGCGACATCCACTACAGATGGTATATTTTGGCCAATGAAAATCATCAAATCTCTCTTACTTGTTTGACGAACAGGGGAGCCAGCCTATCAGGATCCTCCATGCACTTCTCTAGCTCTCCCAGGAAGAAACTGCGGCCAATCAGAGAAGAGTATGAGAAATATTAATATGAGAAATATAGTAATATAAAAGTCAAACTAATAATAACGCTAGTACTGTAGGTAGGTACTATTCTCGTCTTACTCTCTATGCCAGTCGTATATCTGGTGGATATTCCCAAACACTATCTTGTCTTTTCCCCTCATGTCGTCTGGTACGCCGTCCTCCTTCATTTTGCTGATGTAGCCCTGAAGGGGAGATAAGACATTCAGGTGACCACAGGACTAGACACAGCGCCAAATTCAGCCAATACTATTCCATTGCCCTGTCCACAAACAACCTCTGCCCCTTAGGGCACTTGTGGTGATCTGATCTGATCGGTATACGCACTACATGTATGTTTAGAGGGCAAGGTGGGGTTGTTACCATATTGATTTTACATATACAGTTCATTTCGATTTATATGGAGAGCCTAGGGGTCGTAAGGATTAGGGATTGTTTTGTGGACGGGACCTAGCACTTTGACCAAGTCTAGAACGTGAACAGAGTGTGATGGAGAGGAGTGAGTCATTGATTATGGGCCTACAGTCAAGTAAGAAACAATGTGTTCTCACCTCCACCACTGAACCCAGGTCTCTCACATAGTCCCTCTCTGTCTCCACCAGCTCCAGTAACACATAGCTGTAGGGGAGAGAGGTGAAGTAAACAATGAGAGGATTGTTTAGCTAGACTACCACAGGATAGTTTTATCTGATGGCTCAGGGCATACTGTAGGCTTTGAAACCCTAGAAATAGAATGACTAGAAAGGGCCCATCACCGATCCACCCATTACGGCCTCATTGGCTTGAATGAGGGCGACCCTTCCAGTCATTCTATTTCTACGTATGAGACGTTGCGGAGTGAAACTGAACTCACTGGCGTCTCTTGAGGAAACCCGACTTGCGCTCGTCCATCTCATCGATGGGGGAGGAGGAGGACAGGAGGGAGTTGAGGGAGGGGTTGAGGGAGGGGCTGCTGCTGTCCCCTTGTTCCACAGAGAGAGAGCTGGGACGGTCCTCCAGGGACTGAGAGAGAGAGAGAGAGAGAGAGAGAGAGAGAGAGAGAGAGAGAGAGAGAGAGAGAGAGAGAGAGAGAGAGAGAGAGAACTTACTGTATATTCATTGTGAACATGCAGTGAGTAAGCTGAGCTTCTCCATACAATCACTGTGCTAGCAGAGAGAGCAGTGGTGTTGCTGCTATGAGGGTGTGACAAAGAATGGCAGCATTAAAGTGCTGTGCCAGGTCTTATGAAGAGAAGGAGTCAGTTGGTGTGGTGACTCAAATGTATCACAGATGACTGGTGGGCCATGGCACCTTCACATGTCACATCCACCCTGGCACCAGACTGGCCTGAGCTGAGCTGGCAGTGTGTGTGTGTGTGTGTGTGTGAGAGTGTGCGTAACTGACAGCAGTGTGGTAGACTGATGGATGGCTGGGTCTTACCATCTTACTCTTGACCAGCTCCTCGATGGCACTGACCAGCTCAGCCGCACTGGGTGTCTCTGAACTACTGGGTCGGCCCGATAGACGAGAGGCTGCCTGGAAGGGAGGGAAAGAGACAGAGTCAGACAGACACAGAGAGGGACAGAGACAGAGAGAGAGACAGACAGAGAGAGAGACAGAGAGACAGAGAAAGGAGAGCGAGCGTGAGAGAGAGAGAAAGTAGAGAGCGTGAGAGCGAGAGAGAGAGTGTGAGAGAAAGAGACAGAAAGTACAGAGAGCGTGAGAGAGACAGACAGAGAGAGACAGAGAAAGTAGAGACTGTGAGAGCGAGAGAGTGTGAAAGAAAGAGAGAGAAAGTAGCGAGAGTGTGAGAGAGACAGACAGAGAGAGACAGAGAAAGTAGAGACCATGAGAGCGAGCGTGAGAGAGAGAGAAAGTAGAGAGAGCATGAGAGCGAGAAAGAGAGGTGTGTGGTTTAATGTTCAAATCAAATCAAATGTTATTTGTCACATGCGCCACATACAACAGACCTTACAGTGAAATGCTTACTTACAAGCCCTTAACCAACAATACAGTTGTAAGAGAAATAAGTGTTAAGTAAAAAATGGATAAGTTAAAAAAAGAAATAAAACCAAAAAAATATATATACAGTTGAAGTCGGAAGTTTACATACACCTTAGCCAAATACATTTAAACTCAGTTTTTCATAAATCCTGACATTTAATCCTAGTAAAAATTCCCTGTCTTAGGTCAGTTAGGATCACCACTTAATTGTAGGAATGTGAAACGTCAGAATAATAGTAGAGGGAATGATTTATTTCAGCTTTTATTTCTTTCATCACATTCCCAGTGGGTCAGAAGTTTACATACACTCAATTAGTATTTGGTAGCATTGCCTTTAAATTGTTTAACTTGGGTCAAACGTTTTGAGTAGCCTTCCACAAGCTTCCCACAATAGATTGGGTGGATTTTGGCCCATTCCTCCTGACAGAGCTGGTGTAACTGAGTCAGGTTTATAGGCCTCCTTGCTCGCACACACTTTTTCAGTTCTGATCACACATTTTCTATAGAATTGAGGTCAGGGCTTTGTGATGGCCACTCCAATACCTTGACTTTGTTGTCCTTAAGCCATTTTGCCACAACTTTGGAAGTATGATTGGGGTCATTGTCCATTTGGAAGACCCATTTGCAACCAAGCTTTAACTTCCTGACTGATGTCTTGGGATGTTACTTCAATATATCCACATCATTTTCCTCCTCATGATGCCATCTATTTTCTGAAGTGCACCAGTCCCTCCTGCAGCAAAGCACCCCTACAACATGATGCTGCCACCCCCGTGCCTCACGGTTGGGATGGTGTTCTTCAGCTTGCAAGCCTCCCCCTTTTTCCTCCAAACATAACGATGGTCATTATGGCCAAACAATTCTATTTTTGTTTCATCAGACCAGAGGACATTTCTCCAAAAAGTATGATCTTTGTCCCCATGTGCAGTTGCAAACCGTAGTCTGGCTTTTTTATGGAGGTTTTGGAGCAGTGGCTTCTTCGTTGCTGAGCGGCCTTTCAGGTTATGTCGATATAGGACTCGTTTTACTGTGGATATAGATACTTTTGTACCCGTTTCCTCCAGAATCTTCACAAGGTCCTTTGCTGTTGTTCTGGGATTGATTTGCACTTTTCACACTTTTCACACCAGAGACAGAACGCGTCTCCTTCCTAAGCGGTATGACAGCTGCGTGGTCCCATGGTGTTTATACCTGCGTACTATTGTTTGTACAGATGAACATGGTACCTTCAGGCATTTGGAAATTGCTCCCAACGATGAACCTGACTTGTGGAGGTTTACAATTTTTTTCTGAGGTCTTGGCTGATTTCTTTAGATTTTCCCATGATGTCAAGCAAAGAGGCACTGAGTTTGAAGGTAGGCATTGAAATACATCCACAGGTACACCTCCAATTGACTCAAATTATGTCAATTAGCCTATCAGAAGCTTCTAAAGCCATGGCATAATTTTCTGGAATTTTCTAAGCTGTTTAAAGGCACAGTCAACTTAGTGTATGTAAACTTCTGACCCACTGGAATTGTGATACAGTGAATTATAAGTGAAATAATCTGTCTGTAAACAATTGTTGGAAAAATTACTTGTGTCATGCACAAAGTAGATGTCCTAACCGACTTTCCAAAACTATAGTTTGTTAACAAGAAATTTGTGGAGTGGTTGAAAAACAAGTTTTAATGACTCCAACCTAAATGTATGTAAACTTCCGACTTCAACAGTATATAAAAAAATGATGTTTACACTACATTTGATTAATATTTTCTGGAAAGTATTTGTCACTGTATTAAAGATGTTTCTACATATTACAGCACATGATGACATCACCTCATCATACATTCATTTCTTAGAGAAGCTCACCATTGACGTGTTTTGACACCGCCCGACATTCCAAATGTCCCCAAAAGGAATGGGTGTGGTCTCCCTAATCAGGGCCAAATAGCGGCCTAGTGGGGCCAGGCTAGCATGGAGGATACAGGGGACGAGGCGGGGGTTGGAGTTGGTTGGAGCAAGGTTCTGAGCACTGGCACCACAGTGGAGCACATGACTGAACAATGTATATGTGCTGTTAAATACTCCATTACAACAGGGGTAACCCCGGAAACAGGCCAGTCACAAGCACAGCTTGTCTGGCTAAACAATAGCAACAGGCTAAACAAGGCCAGGTCTTTAAAGGGGTAGTCAGTCAGTTCTAGTCAAACTTCACTAACTACAGCAAATGGAGTATTCGTCACATCCGCAACAATAGTCCTTGAAAAACATAGGGCAGCGAGGGTGAGGAGATAGCATGACAGGATGGATGGCTGGGAAGTAAAATAAAGCCAGGGCTGGTTGGTTGGTTGGGGGAGTGTGACTAGAGCGAAGGCAGTTACATGGAGAGGTACGGGAACTGAGACAAAACAGAGGCAGAACAAAAATCAACATAAAGCTATGGTAAAGTTAAAGCAAAGTCAAGAAAGAAGAGAAAACAATGATATTAGTGTCAAAGAAACGCCTATCGCTCTAGTTACAATAACTGTTCTGTGATGATGAGTGAATGAAGGTAAACTGCATAGGTATAAAATATCTACCTTTTCAGACAAACTGGTCTAAAAGAAATACATTCATTGATTTACCAATGTCTCTTTTTATTTTCCAAAAGATTTTACAGGAAAGATGATTGTCCCCTCTTTGATATACTCTAACTAAACCTCATGGAGGCATGTTAAGTGTGTGTGAGTGTTTGTGTCTCACTTTGTCGTCCTGAGAGTCAGCCTGCAGCAGGCTGTGTTGTTGGATGGCCATGGGGGGAGGCAGGGGTACAGCATCAGCCCCCTCCTCTCCCTCCTCCTCCCCACAGCTCTGCATCCCAGAGGAGGAAGACTTGGACAGCGTCCCACTGCTCAGCCCCTCGTTCCTCATCCTCTGTAGAGGGACAACGACAACAGAGCTTACAACTAAATACAACACAATCGGCTCAAAATAAAGGAGAGAAGGAAATTAGGGAAATATTTAATGTTGAATAGATTATGTAAAAGAGAAAGAAAGGAAGTGATATATGAGTGATTGGGGTGACCAATTGAACGGACCTCCTCGATGGTCTCGTCCTGTGGCGTGGCGGCGTTGTCGTCCGAGTCTTTCTGGGAGCCGGCGGAGTCTGTGTTCTTGCTGCGTCCGTCGCGGTTCTTCTTGTGCTTGTGGGCCAGCTTCTTGACGTGTCCGTCGGCCTTGCCGCTGCTCAGCCGCCTCACTGGGCTGGTCAGCCACTTCCTCAGCGTGTTGCCCGGTCGCTTGGGCCCCGGGGAGCTGTGGAAGCCCAGGGTGTGGCTGGCGCCAGGCTGGATGGCATCGTTACTGGACACAGACAGGGTGTCTGCAGGGGGAGAGACATGGAGAGAGAGAGAGAGAGAGAGAGAGAGAGAGAGAGAGAGAGAAGGAGAAGGAGAGAGAGAGAGAGAGAGAGAAAGAGAGAGAGAGAGCGCGAGGTCAGTCACAGTGCACAGTATCTTGGGAATGGGTCTGAATTCAGCTATGAGGGCACCAATGAGATTAGATGCACTTTTGCAAGGTACTTCATTACCTAGGAGGCATAATTGTTTATGTATCGATACTCAGACATTCCATTTTAGTACATGTTGGTTAGAGTGGAGCATCGCATCCTAACACTGCGTGTCCACCCTCTGCATTGAAGCGTCTATCGATAGATGTTCCTCCTTTGAAAGTGAACTGGATGAACTTAATTTTAAAAACCATGGAATACATAACATTATATAAAAGTTGCATAAGCTATTCTCGGGGGGGGGGGGTGTGTGTGTGTGGTGTGTGTGTGTGTGGTGTGTGTGTGTGTGTGTGTGTGTGTGTGTGTGTGTATCTACTTTAGGCTGAATGCCCACCACCTCCCTCTTCTGTGGTTCGATCTCCCCTGAGAGGTGTGGGAGAGGACTTGGCTGAGGCTGTGGGTTTAAATGTGGTGCAGTGTGGGGTGCTTCTGCTGATGTAAACTGAGGGATGCTACTCAGGGTGGATAGATTGCCCAGGTCCCGGCTTCACAGAAATGTTGTATCCTTCAGAAACAGAACTTCTGATGAATAGACGGATACGTAGTGCATTCTCCATGTGTTTCTTCTGTCTCTGTGTGGACGGGTTCTTAGCCCACTGACAGCACTAGAGTAAAGTGTCCAGTGAGGTGACCTCTGTGTTCTCAGCGGTTGGCTCTGTCTCTCAGTGAACTGAACTCAGTAAACTGCTGACATGAGAACAGACAACAGGCCCTTTGAAGAATCTTAGAACTTCTAACACTGAGAAACGAATCAATTCAAAACAACAACACATGAGCTGAGAAATCTCTAACAATCCTGTACAAATCTGAGTGGGATAGAAGGTGATGGCTCTGAATTGACCCCATGCTTATCATGTACTGATCAGGCCTTTGGCATGAACTGATCACACACGCTTTATTAACAGGGTGCTGCTGCACTAGTGCATCGGGAGTCATAGTGGGTCTCAGCAAGGAGAGAGGAGTGTGTGACTTTTCATTTTCATTTGTACAGCGAGACTCAGGCCAAAAGGAGGATACACTCATGGCCATGTCGAAAGGGTTTCTCTTAGCAGCCAAGAGCAATCTCAGGAGATGTTCTCAAGCCAGGCCATGGATAATTTCATGAAGTTTCTACAGCTGTTTTCCTAAAGCTACAGCACAGTAAATTACTTCCATACTGTTTCAAAATGTTGCGCAAACAAGTCAGGCTGAATGGTGCGCCAGATGAAAGACAGTGTATGAATAGAGTTAATAACCTTCCCTTCAGTTCCAGATGTATTTGATACCAAGCTGGACTATGTTGTTTTAAGACGTGTTTGAATAGACAGTTTTAATTCATCATTCCAGATGACACTATGTTTGCTACAATCGTTTTGATGTGCATGCAAGGGTGACATTTTCAAAAATGATTCAAGGTGTCATTTGACTGCTTTATGATGTCACAATATGTCTGCTGAGATGGTCTGGGGCTGCATTTCATTGGCTCAGGCTTTGATACTCAGGCAGGATTGGATTGTGACATCATGACAGTCTAACGATGTCAAATGGCACTCAAATGATGTCACAATGGACTGCTGAGGGTGATCTGAGGCTGCCACTGGCCCAGGCCTTCATTCGTTCCTCAGACACGGTTGGATCAGACTGACCTCTAGACCTACAAAGAGGCCAGGAGCAAATAAGCCCAGGAGCCTTTTGGGGCTACTTCATCCTCACGTTTAGCCTTACTTCTTCTCAAGATGGTGTGCATTGACATTGATGTGCAGCACTGCAAACTCCCAACCTGGTCCAGAGTTGGCATGGATATGACACCAGACGAGTTGAGACATGTGGTGGAGAGAAGGGAGGAGTACAAGACCTACATCCTGGACTCCATAACCATGCCTGATGTGGACTGCACCATCCTGGCCCTCGGGGGGGCCTTTCTGGTCATCTGCCTGGTTCGCCTGTGGCTCAGCAGGAGGAAGTGGACAAGGCAAGGCCAAGGGAAAGAAGGACTGCTCCAGTGCCAGGCTAAAGGGGACAGCAACAAGGCTGTTCTGATGATGGAGCTTCAGGAGAAGGTTCTGCTGAGGATGGAGGGCATGGAGCAGCGCCTCGACGCCATGGAGGACTTCATCAGGTCAGTCTCAACTCTTAGCCTCATGCGTATCTAAATGAAAGGGTGCTTGGAACCGAAAATAGATCACGTCAACTATAGATAAGGGCCAGAACTCACTTCCATGTAAGATGAAATTGAAGGTTCAAATGTTAATCTCGTAGCAACATGTATTAATAGACCACACTGATTGGTACGTTTGCCTTCCTTAGCTGCATGGGGAGGAGGACCATGGAGAAGACAATGTACAGCAAGCAAGAGGCTGCTGGTGACAAGAGCAAAAGGGATGCCCTGCGCTTCTCTGACTGCTCTGACAACTCCAACTAATGTCTCAATACCTCAAGACCTGTTTATGGACACTGCATTTCTTTAAAAATACATTCAACTGATTTGAAAATAAAAGATTGAAAAAGAAGTAACTCTTCCTCTTCTCTTTTCACTCTGTGGGGAATAGCATTGTATGCAGTTACAGTATATTCTGATAGACACTTCACATGTGAGTCTTTGGTGACAGCGAACATGTGTGTCACAGGGTGGGGTGGATGGGGGAGTTGAGGGGGATCACAGTCCTTAGTTAAAATGGCTTCAGGAGACCTATATATTGTAGTGTAATATCCTGCTGATATAAAGCATGTGTTCACTCTACTCTCGGTCTAACCCAGCCGTGGGAGTCCGAGCCAGAGAGCCTGAGAAGATGAGGTGTTCACACAGCCCTGTACTTTTCGAAAATTGTGTCCTGTGTCTGCAGGGGAGAACCGAGGGCTTCAAGAGACTTATAAATAACTCGTAGCAGCATACCAGGAAAACCTGACTCCATTTATCAAATGTGTTGCAATATTACTGACATAAAGGAAGGTGCCATTACGGGCTGTTTCAGTCATGCTTCAGGGTCCTATCGACCAAGTGGAGCAGTAGAAGGCTAGCAGGACCATGTGTTACAGTAACACTGGATGTGTACAGCAGACTACGCCAGACCCACTAGGCAGTCACCTCCAGGCCAGCCCAGCCGTACCCAGCCCCATCCTCCATTCTGAGAGGAAGAAGGAAACAGGCATCAAATCTCCACCTGAACAAACCTAGCCTTCTAGTACACCACAGAGACAGGGCTCAGTGTGTCCCTCCCCATAGGCCCACATACACTCATGCCACGGTGCCCAGTAAAACTTTCCTTCCCTCCAGTACTGTACAGAGCTGTCGCACAGTGCATCAGTGTGATTACATTGAAGGAGACACACAAATAACTTACTCCGTGTCCATATTGCCTCATCTAGCTGGCTAAAAGGGTACAGTTATAGTATATCTCTCACATTTACATCAAATGCTTTTGAACTCTTCCATTAAAAAGCCCTGTCTGCCAGTGGGTTAGTGGCAGGGGGGAAAACTCAGTCTGGTGCACAGTTCTACACATGAGTGTCTATCCACTCCACATATTGAGCAAACAGAACAGAGGCATACAAGGGGCCTGACCCCTGGTGTAACAGCGCTATTTGAGAGTAGGTCTGAAGAGCTCTCACAGGCTGCGGGCAGCCCATCAATCCCCTCAGAAAGTGGGCTACAGGGTATCATATACTGTATGAAGGAAAAATAACTAGCCTGGCTGACTGGGACACCAAAGATATTTTCAGTGAAGAACACAACATAACTTCACTTTTAATATTGTATTTGTATTCATGTATTTTTGTGTGGTTGAGACAAAGATGTCTAAGACCAATTTCCCCTCAGGGACAATGATTATCTGATCTTACGGTCCTGTCACAGCTACAAAGCAGCGCCACTAGCTAACTTTGAAGTGCTGCCCTGAGAGGTGCCTCCTGGGGCGAGATATATTATTGGTTTGAGATGTCTGCGTGTCCTCGTAGACGTAGACAGTGATTTAACAGGAGGGTCACCAGCCTTGACACATTCATGTCCATTGTTTATTCAGCAGGGTGTAAAATAACCCCAGACATCACAGACATGCCCCCTGTGGGACACTGTCTCTGTGTCCCAAATGGCACCCGTTTCCCTATTTAGTGCACTTCCTTTGACCAGGTAGTGCACTATATAGGGGATAGGGTTCCATTTGGGATGCATCCCGTCTCTGGGTAGTGGGTAGGAAAATAAGCACTGCGGTGACCTCACTCTGATCTCCCGCCAGGGGATCTTCATCAGTCACCTCAGTCACTGAGCTCACTACTGCCATCTGTCCCAAACCCGGGTCTGCTGTGACTATGTGAGCCCGCTGAGCTAAAGCCAAGGGATTAGGAGACACAATAGGTTCTGGCATGACACATACAGTACATTCAAACACATGTAAATATGGTATCCCTGTCTGCCTAGTACATTTCAGGTCACAATCAGCAGTAGAGTATGAGACAGAATGGCGGTAAGGAGTAGGGCTGTCATGGAATTTTGGATGATGGTTATTGGCCAGCCAAATGCCCGTGGTCACTGTAATAACCGTTCGAATAGCAAAAAATAAAAAATAATAATACATATTATTATTTATTTTTGAACACTTTTTTTTTCTCCTCTCCTCCACTCCTGGCTGCATGTGCTGCCATATAAATAGAACAGGCATCCCCAATCAAATCAATGATGGCATAACGGCTGGACTGGCAGCCATTGCGAATGTACTTATAGAAGCAAAACAGGAAGTAAAAGCAGGAAGTGTCCCATTAATATGTGGTGTGATTTGTTGATTCAACTCAACTGATATTACAAAAAATACATTCCATTGCATGAGCCACATCATGAATGAATATTCTACATTACCATGGAAATTATTGCATCACAGTTAGGGTTGTGGCGGTCACGAAATTTCGTCAGCCACTGATTGTCAAGCAAATAACTGCTGGTCCCACGGTAATTGACCGTTAATTAACCTAAACACATTTATCATTTCCTGGCTTCCACACATAGTCTACAAGCCACTGATGCAGACATTTGGAACATCTACATTTAAGAAATCCATGTAATATAGCCTACACATTCAAAATAAATCGATTATTTATTTTAGACAGGTCTAAAGAAACATGATATGAAGAAAATGTAGTCTATTTCAGAGGAACAGAATAGCATACTCTGAGTTGTCCTTATGTTAGGTCCTGATCTGGCTATGCCATATGTTTGTGGGCTACACTAGTTAATTTAGCAGACAAGATTTGCTTAGATTTCCGTGGCATTATTTTATAGTATGAAGAATACAAATAAAATAGAAAGGATATTTTCTCCAAACTATTTGAGGGAGTGTGCACATGCGGCTATTCTGTGTTGAGCGGTTAACAAAGAAACAGGTATTCCTATATGTTTAATTTAGAGTTCTTAAGTAACTTTAGTTGTGATATTTGAGTTTTAATAGATTCTTAGGCTACATGACGCGACTCTAATGATGATTTGAAAAAAGTTGCATTAACGGCATGAGCTCTGCTTTGTTTTTGTGTAGGCTGTACACACTTCATCAGTCTCTCCTTCACAATTTGACAAGCACTTGATAATGACTCGAATTTCCCGGCAGCATCCCCTTTGTGTGGCCGTCATGCCCCCTAAAGAAAAGACATGCCTTTTGCGGCCAGTGGTTGTTGTGCTGAATATAATAATTGTAATTCCCTTCATGCGTGCTGTGTGCTCCAAAGCACCTCTCACTCACATTTATCTCCTTCACCTCATTGAGTCTTTCTCACAACTGCGCACTTCCTTATCCAATTCCGAGGAGCATATTGAAGATATTGGAAGAACTGTCCACATTTACTTTCCGTCAGCCAACAAGATGAGTAGGCCTAATGAACAACAAAAGCACTGCCTATGTCAATCTACTATCCCCCATAGTACAAAAGTTGACCTATTCTATTTTAGGAGCGGCAGGTAGCCTAGTGGTTAGAGCGTTGGGCCAGTAACCGAAAGATTGCTAGATCAAATCCCTGAGCTGACAAGGTAAACATCTGTTGTTCTGCCCCTGAACAAGCAGTTAACCTGTTAGGGCTAGGGGGCAGTATTGACACGGCCGGATAAAAAACGTACCCGATTTAATCTGGTTACTACTCCTGCCCAGTAACTAGAATATGCATATAATTATTGGCTTTGGATAGAAAACACCCTAAAGTTTCTAAAACTGTTTGAATGGTGTCTGTGAGTATAACAGAAATCAAATGGCAGGCCAAAACCTGAGAAGATTCCATGCAGGAAGTGGCCTGTCTGACAAGCTGTGTTTCATCTTGGCTCTTTTTATTGAAGACTGAGGATCTTTGCTCTAACGTGACACTTCCTACGGCTCCCATAGGCTCTCAGAGCCCGGGAAAAAGCTGAACGATAGAAGCAGCCTCTGGCTGCAACACATTATCGCTTTTGGCAAGTGGCCGATCAGAGTACTATGGGCTTAGGCGCGTGCCCGAGTCGACCGAATGCTTTATTTTCTTTCGTCTGTTTACCTAAACGCAGATTCCCGGTTGGAATATTATCGCTTTTTTATGAGAAAAATTGCATAAAAATTGATTTTAAACAGCGGTTGACATGCTTCGAAGTACGGTTATGGAATATTTAGAATTTTTTTGTCACGAATTGCACCATGCTCGTCACCCTTATTTACCCTTTCGGATAGTGTCTTGAACGCACGAACAAAACGCTGCTGTTTGGATATAACTATGGATTATTTTGAACCAAACCAACATTTGTTATTGAAGTAGAAGTCCTGGGAGTGCATTCTGACGAAGACAGCAAATGTAATAACATTTTTCTTATAGTAAATGTGACTTTGCTGACTGCTAAACTTGCTGGGTGTCTAAATAGCTAGCCCTGTGATGCCGGGCTATCTACTGAGAATATTGCAAAATGTGCTTTCACCAAAAAGCTATTTTAAAA